>NC_073691.1:132620143-132983893 GCF_029784155.1 Uranotaenia lowii | reverse complement strand
ACCTCCCACCAAACCTCACCACCCATCGCGCTGTACCACCCACCCACCCAACCTCACCACCCATCGCACACCTCCACACATCCATCTCACACCGCCCAGCCGTTACATGCCACTCACGCATCGCACACCACCACCCACCCATCGCACTCCACCACCAACTATCGCACACCACCACCTACTCATCGCACACCACCCCACACCCATCCATACCGCCCACTCAACGCACACGACTTCCAAAAATTTAAAAAGATCAAGAACAACTCTCTGAAAGTTTTTGGCCCTGAAAAGGACCGTTTATAATTCTTTGATGGAATGAAAACATGGTTAATATAACGCTTGCTCCGGAATCCTAGGTAAAATCAACATTTTAAGTTAGCGATTGCAATGTGATCTGAAGGGAAATGAAAACATAAAACTGATTCCAACGAGACGCATGAGGCGAAACAGTTCGAGAACTTTTGCACTGAGTCAAGCGTTTAGATCAAAGCAGTCATTGAAAGCTATTCTCGCAAGCGTTTGATACAAAGCTCGTGTGTTGATAACATTATTTGCATAACTGCCGGGCGCAATCATTTCGACGACATCGGCTTTGTTTCTGCTTATACTTATATTTAATTCGCCTTTTGTTATGCAGTTGAGCAAGCAGCATTCTATCTATATGGGTTGTTTTAGACCATTAATAGGTATTAAAACGACAATTTAGGGAAGACTAATTTTTCTTGAAGATCATTTCCTTTAAAAAAAATCGACATAGGGTAAAACTGTACAAAACGCACCAGCTAAGCAAAATTGCTATTTATAGCAATATCAATCATTTAAGAACCAAATTGAGAGTTGACAACGATGCAAGGATGAAATCTACGTATTATCGAAAAGAAAAAATATGATAAAAACTCGACTTTGACTATATTTTTGTAAAAAAACTAAAACAGCCAGAAAACAAACCACGGGGTAGAACGCCAAAACTAGTGGACAGAACGCACCAAACAGGAAGGGTGGTAAGAAATAGAACAATGATTATACGGGATGTAATTATTGAAACACCAAATGCTTAATTACATGTTCATCGTAGTTTTGTAAACTACCATTTTTTGGCTAAAAATCATTTAGTATTGCTAAACTGATCGAAAATTTCGCTTTTCAAAATACACTTTTTAATATCCTTATAAATAAAACGCCTTCAGGTAGGCAACGAAATTCAATTTTTTCGACTGATATAGTGATATCGCGGCAAACATGGCGGCCGATAATTTTTTCGAACCGAATATTGGTGCACCGTTTTAACTCGAACAAGGACGAAATTTGTTATAATTATGCAATGTTATCGTCATTTGGGAGTCAGCAAATAAAAAGAAAGGCATTTTGTTTTGATATTCGGGTTTTGTCAAAAGTTAACAGCATTCAAAATTTGAGCGTAAAACACGTGGTCTTGTGGGCATTCTGCCCCAATTTTCATATGTTTGATTTTGGATAAAATTTGTAGGAAGTTAATAAAATACAACAAAATATTTATAGTCTTCCGAAAAAGCACATGAGTGGTAAAACGATAAGCTGTAGTTTGATCAGATTGCGCAAGCTGTTTTACCATAAAACCTTATATGTAACTTATGAAAAATTACAAGTTTCACGCTGATTCCATTAATTCCTCTGTTTCTAAGAACTAAAGTAGATTTTGTGAACTTTTTATCTATTGAACGATGAAAAAGCTTGTTTACTACATTAAAAATGAAGAAAAACATCATTCGAAGCCATAGGTTAGTGTATATTTGAGAAAGAATGACATGGGCCATTTTATCCCGCTGGTGCGTCTTGTACAGTTTTCCCCTACTTTTTTCTAGAATGCTAATTTAAGACGAAAAACACATTGACAAAGGACAGGCTGTCGTAATTCTACGTGAACTTATCGGTCGTTTCTTATATACAACCTCTGTAACTTTTTTTATTTATGCTAACACCCCACAGGCAGGTCCATTAGGCAATAATAACACAAAATTGCATTGCATTTCATAGAAACTCACATATGCAATGTCAGATTTCACAATGTTTTATTTTGGGAAAATAGTGATATTCTCAATTTAAAATGACATAGAAAAAGCATAATAATAAGTTATGTTCTATCCTAACTTCAATGCTTTTTCGTTCTTTTCTCAGATGTTCAAAGCTGTAAGCTTGTATCGTTTCATGTTTGAGGCTCAGCGGTGAACCCAAAACTCCAACAACTTCGACAAGAAGAAAACCGTTAAAAATGACCCTCTCAGAAATTTATAAACGATTCTGCTACCGTAAATTCGTGGCTGGGTTGATTTTTTTTCGGTGCCAAGACGTATCTTTTTTACCTCTCTGAAAATGGCCTCCAGTCACGGTTGAATTGTGGCACACGAAAATTACGTGCTCCATGCTGGGTTCTGCTGAGCTGTTGGGTTGCTGTGTGTAGTAAGATCAAATCCTTGATAGTGAACCTCTCCAGCAGAAGGCACGGCGAGTGGGACACTGGTGAGGAAAGCGGCGACAGTCCGTGTTTCGATTTCGGAAGCACGTTCTCAAAATATGGCAGACTTGTCTGATTCCCCAGCCGTATCCAGTAGCAGACTTTCGACTGTTTTTCTTTTTATTTCTTTCAATTCAGATACTGGCAATCAAATTGAAGATCAAGTGAGATCAAGCGTGTCCGAGTCTTATCGTACAGACTGGCTCTGTAATGCAAAATTATGGAGGCAACAATTTTTTGTAAAGGAAACAAAATAGAAACTCTAGAAAAAATGAACAAACCTGAAAGGGAACATGTTAAAAAATTGTCTTGAAATATTGAAATAAAAATCAGAGGTATAAAAATAAACAGATTACAATTGAAAAGTAACTCACATAGGACATGCATCGAAGTTTTAAAATTGAGGACATTCACCACAACTTTAATGTCCTCAACTAAAACAATCAAAACCCCCTTTTATTGAAAGTGTCATAGTAGAGAATGCCTCAACAATTGAATTTATTGTTTTTCAATGCAAAAGACATACCCCCGTTCAAAACCGAATAACTTTTCTGTCTAATAAGATACGAAGATACGGTCTTCAAAAAATTGTTCAGCGGAAAATTTTTTTGATAAAATTTCTAAATTGGCACAAAAACCATAAGCAGGCTAGGTTCCACAGAAGAAACAAAAATCATGTTGATTTTTCAGAACAAAATATTAAATTTTCCCATACAATCCAAAAAGTTCGAATTTACTCATGTAAACGTTACTTAAAAATTGTGCAAAAAATCTTGGATGAGTTTAAAACAAAAAGAAACTTTTAAGATTCCAGGGTTCGAGAAATTCTAAAATGACTCCAAATCGACTCGGTCTCCTATTACAAAGCAGTGCATTTGGGTACGAGAAATATTTCTATGATTATGTGAGACCTTTCTAGTAGGGAGATGGGAAGGTGGGAGGGAGGCATTTTTTTCCAAGTTTTTAAATTTCTCGAAAACGAATCAAGCAAATATAACCAAATTTGGCATGGGATGGTATAAGAGTACGAGATGTGTTTCAATGGATAGCTAGCATTCATCCCTTCTTCCAGTGGGTAGATATGAAACGAGAAGGGAGGCTCCCATACAATTTTTTACATATCTGGGGAACTAATCGAGCAAATGGAAACCAATTTGGCATGGGTGGGTATTTGGGATCAAGAAATGTTATTATGAGAATTTGAGAACCCTCTCTCCTTTCAATGGGAAAATAGGAGACGCAGAGGGGTTCTTTTTTTTTTACAGTTTTTTACATAACTGAAGAACAAATCGAGCGAATGAAATCAAATTTGGCATGGGATGATTTAGGGTACGATCAGAGGTGCAAAGAGATCCCATCATGAAACATGCAGTGCCGATTCTAACAGCCCGACGTCAGCTCCGAAAAAATCATCTTGCAAAGTTGCAGACTGATTCTATTTCCCTTACGTGCAGAGCGTCGAACGTGTCTGCAAGTAAAAGTCGCGATGACTGCACGTTACGAAAATTTCAAACTTGCAAGCCCGAAGATAAAATCCCTTGAGCCGAACAGAAAGAATCATTTCCGAAGATAGCTACAGTCTGCAAGTTGCTTGCATGCAGCGCGATGATGCGATGTACGTTTGCAAATTTGCAAGTTGCAACTTACAAGTTACAGGACGGTGGACTCGTTCTTGTGCGGTTGGATTCGTTCCACTAACCTAGGACCGACCGAACCGAGTTCATGGAGAAAGAAAGTGATAGGCCGAAGAGCCACAGCCACCGACCATCAATTCAGTTGCCGTTCAGCCATCGAAGCGTGCGTGTGTAGCGTATGTACATGGCTGTCTGCAAAACACTCGGCGCGCCGCCGTACTACAGAAGTAAGGACATGTTGGAGTTGTTGTTGTTGTTGGTGCCTTCGTGCTCGTTTCGTTTCCTTCTAAGACGGATTCGAAAGGAAGTGGTGCCCAAATTTTATTTGAGTTTTCAATGATCATTCTAGGGTGTTTAAGATAAATCATCAAAGCAAATAAAAACTAGTTTGTTTTGATTATAACTTTGTCATCTTACAAGTTATTTATGAATACAAAAGTGTTAATAAAAGCTTATCTTAAAAATGTTGGAAAATCATCTTTATTGTTTTATAACACAGCTGCGGCCCGAAAAATTCAATCCATTCTCCATGGATAGGATCACTTGATAAAATAGAATCACATATTAAAGATTCAGTATTGAGAGCAGGGTTGCCAACATTCACAAATTCAAGGAGCTTGAAAAGAAAAATCAAAGAAAATCAGGTTAACATAAAATGATCGAGCTGAGTGCCTTTTTTGGTCACCGTTGTAAAATGAAATGGAGTTGATACACATTACCGTTCATAGTTCTATTAAATAAGCTAAGTGCTCACTGTCACTTCAACCTTTAAACGCGATGTTATTTGATTTCATGCCATTAATTCATATTTCGTATCAAAGCGTTTTTTTAATGTGATTCAGCGTTTTTCAAATATGTGATTCAGCAGTTGTTTGAAAATCTACTTTTTTGGACTTGTTTTATTTAAATTTTGATATTTGAGATACTTATCAAAGCCTTTTGCAAAAATTCTTCATAGTAGTTCTCGCGAAGTTATACTTAAAAGTGGCAGATTTCAAAAGTTCGTTACGAAAGATACGCAAACAGTTTAAAAAACTTGAATAAAAAATTCCGATTTGTATGAAAATGTTCATTCATGTTAATCCTTTAGTCAATTTATTTTGATAAAAAGTACATAAGTTGCTGACTTTGAAACATAAATCAATAATTTATTCAGTTTCCATACTTCTTATTTTGAAGATTATGCAATTGACTGATTGATGGGCGAAAGCGTGATATGTTTAACCGTGAAACGTCCAGCTTTTTATAAGCAGTTTCGTAATATCTGAGATAAATAGCAACCGTTGAGTAAGATTTTTAAAATTTAAGTTTCTACGAAGACTGCAAGTAATTTTGGCTTTGAAGTAAAAGAAATTTTTTCTTCCATCTGTTGAGACGAAATTCTGATGAAATTTTATACCAAAATGAATTATAGATATTTTTCAAAGTATAACTTAAAACGCTTTACAGTCTTCAGCAAAGAAGTAAAAAATAATATATAGACAGTTATTGATTTATCATAGCACTGATTTTTAAAAGCCTTATCAGTAATACTGGATGCGATAGACAAAATCTGACCAAAAATTCGAGTTCAGGACGCGAAATTAATTAAAACCAAGTTATAAAACTTTGACAGAAGATTCGAATCAAACAGTGTGTGAAGTTTTTGAGTTCAAGGTTGGAATGACGACGAGCAAGCACTGAATTTCTATTGAGTTTTGTACCGATCTGTAAAAACTTTCTGTAAAAACTGTAGATAACTTGGTAAAGATGACGTGATTCTTATACATGTCTAAGCAAATGAAACTGAATTCTAAAATTGAAATTCACACAATTTAATCTATGATCCTACTAATCAAGTGATCCTGCCTTTGGAGAATCGATTGAATTTTTCGGAACGAAACTTTAAAGAATTTTAAGGCAGCTCTGTTATAAAACAATATAGATGATTTTCCAACAGTGTTTGGATCAGTTTTAATTAACAACTTTGTGTTTATAAATAACTTGTAAAATGACAAAGTTATAATCAAAACAAATTTGCTTGTATTTGCTTTGATGATTTATATCAATCACCCTGGTATGATAATTGAAAATTCAAATAAAATTTGGGCACCACTTCCTTTCGAATCCGTCTTAGAAGAAAACGAAACGAACACGAAGGCACCAACAACAACAACTTCAACATATCCTTGCTCTTGTCGTACGGCATGCCGCTTCGCTGGCTGAACGGCAACTGAATGGATAGTCGACGGCACCTCGGCCTATCATTTTCTTACACCATGCCATGGATTCGGTTCGGTTTTAGGTTGGGTTGGGATGGATCAAATCGAACCGCACAAGAACGGGTCTACGGTTCTGCCTGTAACTTGCAAGTTTGCAAACGTACATCGCATCATCGCGCTGCATGCAAGCAACTTGCAGACTGTAGCTATCTTCGGAAATGATTCTTTCTGTTCGGCTCAAGGGATTTTATCTTCGGGCTTGCAAGTTTGCAACTGTTCCTAACTTCGGAGAATCGTTTGTAATTTTCGGAACGTGCAGTCAAAGGATTTTACCGCGCGGTTGGCTTTTACTTGCAGACACGTTCGACGTTCTGCACATAAGGGAGAAAGAATCAGTCTGCAACTTTGCAAGACGATTCTTTCGTGGCTGACGTCGGTCTGTTAGAATCGGCTAAAAGTCGTGCGCTGCATGCTACATGTAGGGATCTCTTTGCACCTCTGGGTACGATAAATGTTTCTCTGAATCTTTGGTATCCCTCTCCTCTTCCATTGGAGAGAGAAGGGGCTCCTGTACATTTTTTTTAATAATTCAAAAACCTTTTAAGCAATTGGAAAACGGAAAATATTTCTATGATTATTCGAGACCCCTCCCTTCTCCCATAGGGAAGATAGGCTGTGAGTGTGAGTGAGGCTCCCATACAATTTTTATTACATATCACGAGAACAATTCAAGCCAATGGAACCAAATTTTTCATAGAAGGATATATGAGAACAAACAAAGTTTCTAACGATATTTGGTTCCACTTCCTCCTTCCAGCGGGGAGTCATGGAAGAAGCTTCTTTGCATTTTTTTTGCATAACTTGAGAATTTATAAATCAAATGAAACCTAATTTTGAATGGGAGAGCATATAATTAGAGAAATGGTTGTATTATTTTTGGAAACCCCTCCATTCTTCCATTGGGGATTTAGGAAGGGAGTGGGGAGGCTTCCATACAGTTTTTGGCAAAACTCAAGAACATGTCTAAGAAATTGAACCAAACTATTTTTTTATTTGTAGCGGCCCACCACACTCCCCCACACCAAAAGACTCAATTGAGCGCCCTGGTAATGGACGCTACTGTTCTCAGCATGTCTGGCAGCAATGATAATAAAAGTAAACGCGAGCAAATTTTAATCATGCTGAGAACACAAAGTTTTTTAATGTCGTGCGAGGAATTTATTATATTTATTTACATAGTATTCCGTCTCACGACATAACTTGACGATCATAATTCCTAAAATTCACTCGGTCCATGGCAACCGTTCTCCAATTCCTCGGGCACCCCACGTTCGCCAGATCACGCTCCACTTGGTCTAACCACCTCGCTCGTTACGCCCCCGCTCGTCTTGTTCCTACTGGATTCGTAGCGAACACCTGTTTTGCAGGACAGTCGTCCGGCATTCTCGCAACATGTCCCGCCCAGCGTATCCGGCCAGCTTTCACCACCTTCTGGATACTGGGTTCGCCGTAGAGTCGCGCGAGCTCGTGGTTCATCCTTCGCCTCCACACTCCGTTCTCCTTTACGCCGCCAAAGATGGTTCTTAACACTCGTCGCTCAAATACCCCGAGTGTACGCAGGTCCTCCTTGAGCAATATCCATGTCTCGTGCCCGTAGAGAACAACCGGTCTAATGAGCGTCATATACAGGTTACACTTCGTGCGAGGGCTAAGTCTTCTCGACCGCAGTTGCTTGTGGAGTCCATAGTAGGCACGACTTCCGCTGATAATTCGCCTCCGGATCTCACGGCTGGTGTCATTGTCTGCGGTCACCAGTGAGCCGAGATAGACAAAGTCTTCGACTATCTCCAGCTCGTCGCCGTCGATCGTGACCTTGTTATTACTGGACAAGCGGGTTCGGTCGGTCTCGGATCCGCAGGCCAGCATGTACTTCGTCTTGGACGTATTAATCATCAACCCAATCCTTCCTGCTTCGCGTTTCAGTTTGCGGTAGATGTCTTCCACCGCCGCAGATGATCTGCCGACTATATCAATGTCATCGGTAAAGCAGATAAGTTGACTGGATCTGTTGAAAATCGTGCACCGCATTTCGCCCACCGCTCGTCGAATAACACCTTCTAGCGCCACGTTGAACATCATGCAGGATAGACCATCACCTTGTCGAAGCCCCCTGCGCGATTCGAATGAACTCGACAATTCACCCGAGATCCGCACACAGCACTGCGTTCCATCCATCGTCGCCTTGATCAGTCTGATCAGCTTCCCGGAAAAGCTGTTCTCGTCCATGATTTTCCATAGCTCGTTACGGTCGATCGTGTCGTATGCGGCTTTAAAGTCGATGAATAGATGGTGCGTAGGGACTTGGTGTTCCCGGCATTTTTGGAGGATTTGCCGTAATGTGAATATCTGGTCCGTCGTTGACCGTCCCTCCGTCGTGCGAGGAAATGAATTATTTAACTAAATTGACTACAATATGAATCTCAATGGAAAATAATTTCCTTTGAAGAGATTCATTATACTATATTTACTATTGCACTTTTTTGTTATGCTAATTTTATCAGGTTATGTTCAATAATTTAATAAGATAAAAATACAAACTACAAAATTTTTAAAGAATAATAATAATAGAAATTAACGCTACAAATGTACAAAAGGTAAACAAAACAAAGACTGGTAGATGATCGACTGTCGACGGCGCCTTCAACAAATTTATTTGGGTCCCAAACATTCCTGATTATAAGTATCCATGGCTACATTTGGGCGCTTAACACTGGACTCCGTGATGGCGTCGCGTTACGTTACAATCGTTCATTAACAACTGTATGCATACAACGAACCAATACTTAAGTTTTTGGTTGTCCTCACCTTTAGATAAACCACAAAGATCACGCTATGCATTGGAATGAGAGCTCCAGAGTTCCAATAAAAGCTTTTGAGGCAGTCGAATTGAATCAGGAAAATAACTATTTGTATCAAATTAGATATAACTTCTTTTTTTTTTATCGCAACGACAATCACGAAGATTTTTTATAAAAGCTATATTTGAAGAAGAAAAAATATTTAATTTAGATGGGTTTGAGTAGTTATTTTGATATACTCTCATGATTGAGCGAGCACGCCTCTCAATCGGCAGGTCGAGGTTCAAGTCTCCTGGCTGCACCCAAGAGTTGTGCAGCTGCATTATAGGGTGATACGGTCAAAATTTGGTCAATATCAACTTGACGTATTTCTTTCAATTTTGCATTTAAAAAACCTGAACATCCCTCATTTTGAAGGTGTGTGTGTGTAGAATGTTGCTCCTATTTTGATTTTGGAATTCACTCTTCAGTTGTCAAAATACCGTCCAAGTAAGAAGAGCAGCGTATCAAAATTTTGCTCGCGCATCGCAAAAAATCCGAGCTACTCGCACGGAAAGCTGGCAAAATCGCTAAAAGTTACCAAATCAACCGTTACAAATGTAATTAAGGAAGTCTGGATCGGGGGGAAATCGAAAACCGGAGGCCGCTGAGACGACAAAGAGAGTTGCCGGTAGTTTCAAGCTAAACCCTTACCTCTCTCTCCGAGATGCCGCAAATAAGCTGAGTGTATCGTCTACAACCTTGCATCGAGCCAAAAAACGAGCCGGACTATCGACTTACAAAGAAGGTAGTGACTCCAAATCGCGATCATAAACAAAATACGATGGCCAAAGCGCGATCCCGGAGGCTGTACACGACGATGCTGACGAAGTTTGACTGCGTGGTAATGGACGACGAAACCTACGTCAAAGCCGACTACAAGCAGCTTCCGGGACAGGAGTTTTATACGGCAAAAGGAAGGGGAAAGGTAGCAGATATTTTCAAGCACATGAAACTGTCAAAGTTTGCGAAGAAATATCTGGTTTGGCAAGCCATCTGTACCTGTGGCTTGAAACGCAGCATTTTCATAGCTTCCGGGACTGTCAACCAAGAAATTTACGTGAAAGAGTGTTTAAATAAACGTCTGCTGCCTTTCCTGAAGAAACACGGTTGTTCCGTACTGTTTTGGTCGGATTTGGCATCTTGCCATTACGGTAAATCTGTTTTGGCCGGATTTGGCATCTTGCCATTACGGTAAAAAGGCCATGAAGTGGTACGCCGCCAACAACGTGCAGGTGGTTTCCAAGGACAAGAACCCTCCCAACACGCCAGAGTTCCGCCCAATTGAGTAATACTGGGCTATTGTTAAGCGGAACCTAAAGAAGACCTAAAAAACTGCTAAGGACGAGCAGCAGTTCAAGGCAAACTTGCTTTCTGCGGCGAAGAAGGTGGACAAGGTGGCTGTACAAAATCTGATGGCAGGGGTTAAGCGTAAGGCCCGGCAATTTGGATTTGGAAAAGCGGAAGCCTAACTGAATATTTTTCCTGAATTTTATACTAATTAAACTTGAAAAAGAAATTCAATTTGATTTTTTAAAATAAAAGATTTCACCGATTTACACGCGTTTTCCCTTGACTTAATTTTGACCGCATCACCTGTATATGACGCTCATTAGACCGGTTGTTCTGTACGGGCACGAGACATGGATATTGCTCGAGGAGGACCTGCGTACACTCGGAGTATTCGAGCGACGAGTGTTAAGGACCATCTCTGGCGGCGTACAGGAGAACGGAGTGTGGAGGTAAACCACGAGCTCGCGGGACTCTACGGCGAACCCAGTATCCAGAAGGTGGTGAAGGCTGGCCGGACATGCTGGGCGGAACATGTTGCGAGAATGCCGGACAACTGTCCTGCAAACCAGGTGTTCGCTACGAATCCAGTAGGAACAAGACGAGCGGGGGCGCAACGAGCGAGGTGGTTAGACCAAGTGGAGCGTGATCTGGCGAACGTGGGGTGTCCGAGAAATTGGAGAACGCTGCCATGGACCGAGTGAATTTTAGGAATTATGTTCGTCAAGATATGTCGTGAGACGCAACACTATTTAAATTAATAAAATAATGTGAATGGGTTTGAGTTATAATTTTGATATCCTATCCTGATCAGGTTCTGATGCACAACTTTGTCGAAAGGTTCTATTCTCATTTTTGGTAGTAAGGATAGTATTAAGATAAGGTTAAGCAATCAGTCTGTATGACATTAAATTGCCATAGACCGTGATCAATAAATAAAAATAAAAAAAATAAAAATTACTGATTGTAAGTGTTACTTCTAAAGTAATCTACGTTTATTATTCAGTCTGTGAGCCCCAATTAATTAAGAAGATGTCCTGTGGTTTTTTATTTAAAGTATGATATGAACTTGAATAAGTAACTGAATTCTATTGACAAAAATGTAACGTTCAGGTCAATAATAATATTTTTTTTTGCTATTCCTCTCAAATGAAAGAGATGTGTAAAGTAGCCGGCTCTTAACTCTAGCTTAAGGTAAATTTTTATGACTTCGACGTGCCTAGAGGATATAGAGGAAATAAATATATAGGTATATGTAAGGGTACAAGACAGCAGACCAAGCAACTGAAAAGATCTTGAAACATTTCTGCAAAACGTGTGTAGTGCGTAATCAGGGAGCTCCGTTCTGCAGAGCTCGATGAGGATAAAGTGCTGGAGAAATCCTGCCAAAAACCTGGTTCGCTGCCGAACAGGCCAAAGGCAAATTGTGGTGATAATCTGAAGACGATCTGCAACAAAAACACATAAAAACGAGAGAAAATAAAACAGCAATACGGAACAAAAGTAAGAAATCGAAGCTTCGAACAACGACAGTGGACTGGACATCTGGAGCATTTGCGAACGTTTTCTTTTTCCTGAGCCCGCCCCGTCCGAACGCCAAAATTCGAAAACGAATCCAAACATCACTGAACAAGAAGAAGAAATTAAAAGTGATTTATTTTTTTTTTCGAACCCTGCGAATGTTTGTTAACATTTCCTGCTGCTCTTGAAGTTCGTGTTCAATTTGACCCGAGGGCAGTGGGCAGGATTGGGGATCTTGATTTGGGGTTAAAAATTTAATGATTAATGTTAACATGTTGTTTTGAGCTCCGGAGCAAGGTCGATATAATCTAGCAGAAAGATTGGTTTCT
Organism: Uranotaenia lowii; assembly: GCF_029784155.1. Lineage (NCBI taxonomy): Eukaryota > Metazoa > Arthropoda > Insecta > Diptera > Culicidae > Uranotaenia > Uranotaenia lowii. The sequence goes on along the minus strand of NC_073691.1, from coordinate 132,971,533 downwards.
TCTTGCATATTTAAATTTAGTATGCAATTGGTTGTGTGCACTGGGTTTGGACACCCTTTTGTATTTTTTGCTTGTTTTTTTTAATCAGCTAAAATGTTAAAAAAAAACCTAAGTGTCCGTATTTATTTTGAAATTCCATATTCGTGAAACCTTAACCGCACCCTAGACTTTTTTTTTACAAATTTGACAACACTTTCGTTGTTTCAAAAACCCCAGATGTTTCAAGTCGTTTTATTCATTCGTCGAAATGAATAAATGCTACTTTGAAGCTCATTTCCCTGGAATGGAATTACGGAAAATTAAGTCCGAAGCCTCCTCGCGTGCGTTGACCACGACGGACGTTTGCTGAAGCGCGTCGGCAAGATCTGCGGCAAGCGTACAAAGCCTCTCCTAATTATGGTACTTTTAAGATTGCGCTCTGATAATAATGTGCGCTACTTGTGTACGCAAGATCAAGTTTTATCCGGAATGATAGCGGCGCGGTGAGACTGTTTGGTTTTCATAGAACTGGTGGTATATTTGGTCTTCGACTTTCCCACGAGAAATTCAAAAGAAAGGTGTAAAAAATTAAATGTGGGAATCCGTTGATATAAAAAAAAAATAGGTCTTCGTGTTTAATACTAGTAGATAAAATCATTGTTAATCTGGTCTGGTCAGTTGTGAAGATGTTGCTGATTGCTGATTGATCTTCACAATCTTTTTTTATAGCTCTTCCGACTAAATAGCGAAACTAAAGTATAAACACGGGTATAAACACGAGTCACACGGGTTTTGCTTAGGAGAGAAAGAGTAACTTTTCGCTTCCATCGTCCATTGTAATAAGATACTTATACAGCAAAAAAAATGTAACGACGAGCGATGTAATTTCTCGAGATGATGTAGTGTTAGGGATTTCTTTTGCTATAAAACATCTATGCCCTTTTCACCTCTGGATTCTCCAACCGACGGACGTCATATCGACACCCGACTTCTCCTCCCTCAACTCTCAGTCGTATCTCGCCAAGGCAAGGACGAGGTGATGGTCAGATGCAATGTCGTCGCTTCGTTTGTTGCGGACATCGAGAAGGCTCCTTCTCCATCTTCGGCAGATGTGGTCAATTTGATTTTCTGTTCGGCCATCTCGGGATACCCAAGTGACCTTATGTGCTGGTCGATAGGGGAAGAGCGATCCACCGATCACCATGTTGTTATTGCGCTCAAGGTCCTGATTGTCGGCGCCAATCTTTGCGTTGAAGTCGCCTAAGTGGATTTGAATGTCACCCTTCGGAGTTTTCGCTACCACGCTGTTCAGTTGACTGTGAAACTGCTCTTTCTCCTGTAAATCGGCGACGTCAGTTGGCGCATAACACCATTGTAGGGTTTCTAACCCGTGCTCGAAATCTGGCTACGATAATTCTATCGTTTATCGGTTCGGGCTTAACAGGAAACCAACTCCTCGTTCCCAAGTAGCATGTTCTCTTCGTATGCAGGACTCGCCCGGACTCTGTCTTGTGTTCTCCAGTGTTAGGCCAATGGACTTCGCTCAGTCCAAGAATTTCAAGCTTGAGGCGGCTAGCTTCTCTAACAAGTTGATCCAACTTGTCTGGTTGGGCATGGGTTAAAACGTTCCAAGTTCCAATTCGTGTCTCTGTTTTCATGCTAAAAGCCGTCGCCAAAGTTCCAAGTCGATCATTTCTTTCGGATTCCGTAACAATTTTATAAACCGGGAGCAGTAGGTTGTTAGCCTAAGGTACCGCGATGGAGCTGCCATCTTGGACTAAGCTGACGAGAGCCGCATTTCATAAATGCAGCCGCTCGCTGCGAGACAGACGCTGTTTGAGCCGCCCTGACCTGGAGAACAGACGCTCGGTTGTTGTTGAACGCCGCCCCTGATTTAGGATTTCCGCAAGCTACTCTACTGTCATCACGTGTGCAACTATTGCCGGATCATTCTAACGAACGTCAACTTATTCAAACTTACACAATAGACTGAGTCGATTTGGGGTCATTTTTGAAGTTCTCAAACCCTGGGGTCTAAAAAGCTTCGAACTGATTCAAAATTCATCCTTGATTTTTTGTAGATTTTTTAAGTAACGTTTACATGAGAAAATTTGAACTTTTAGGTTTGTATGGGAAAATTGACTGAAAAATGAACATAAATTTTTCTTCTTCTACTACTGTGGGACCGAACCTGCTAAAAGTTTTTGTGCCAATTAATGGTTTCTTTCATGGAAATTTTCCAATGAACAACTTTGTCCAAGACCTTAACTTCGTATCTTTTGTGTTGCACGGGGGCATTTCTATTTGGTAGTCTAAAGACTCAAGGTAAAGCTCCACTGAAGTGATCATTTAATTTTCAAGTTGTGTAAATACATTACAGAACTTTTGAGATTTTCCGAACAAACGATCATCACTAAAACTGTTTTTATGGACTGTTCACGGATCAGTTATCAAGTATGTCACTGATAATTCAATTATATTGTTTAGAAAATTGATTACATCTATTAGTTTCAACTAGATGAACCCGAACACTTCGGATTTGACCCGTTTTTGGACGCCTGGTATAAAATAGCTATTATCCTACCAATTAACTAAAATGAAAATCGAAACCATGTTGCACATTCAGGTAGATTTAATATATATTTTTATACACCAGCCCATCGACTAAACCGCTGTTAAAATTATGTTTATGAAACATTGATCGAAAAAAAACCCTTTTCCCCGACCACGCCGTGCAGTGGTAGCAATTTTTAAACGTAATAATTATCTGGATGCAACTTTGTTGCAGAAACCCGACAGGATTTGGCTGATTGCATATTCGATAGCAGCTCGCGTGTAGCAAATGACGGTGATGCAAATGACATCCTATTGAGATGATACCCCAAACATTGTGGATTGTGGTCGTCGGCCAGGTGAAGAGAAAAAACGGAGAACTACACAATTTTGGCGCGAATATCTGTAGACGAATTTCGAACGTGTTGGAATTTCAAGATGCTAAAGTTTTCCGGTTTAAATCATATTTTTTTCAAAATTTCTCTATCGTTTGGTGATATTTGTTTATAAATAACAACCCTATAAAAATTCAAGAACAGTTTTGTTGAAAAGCAGTCTGATAAAAGCTATACATATTTTATAATTACGAACAGTAGCAAGCAATGTGCCAATTTGTTTATCTCTAAACGCTTTAAATATTGCTTTTACTTAGTAGGAGAGATGCAGGCTAAATGCATTTACTAAGCAAAATACTGTTGTGCTCGAATACTTGAACAAATATTTTTATAAAAACTATACGGACACGAGTTTTCTATACATCTATAATTTTATGTAGAAATCTCGTGCAATTTTTAGAAAAAAATAATTTTTTTCAAGGCTTTATATATTACCCAACCTGAAACCGAGCGTTCAAAATTTCTGTTTCACTTACTATTGTTTTATTAAAATAGCTATAAATTGATAAATTTCTTGCGACAAAGCTGTAATTCTATAAAAACCTAATTTTCTTTTGCAATTTTCTGGATTCAAACCTGAGTTAGAGTTTTCATATTTTGAAATCATCCATAAGAAAAACGTTATCAAATCTGTTCCTGATCTTCAATTCTCTCTTCATTTGTTGATCGGAGCTGATAAAAATCATTAATTTTACTGTTATTTCGTGATAGGGGCATTTTAAAAACATGACAACACTCTTTTATTCAACTTTCAAATTATTCATAAACCTCCATAAAAATTTGAATTTGTTGTGTTTTTAATGTACTACTGAATTAGAAACAAAAAACCACCATAGTTTTTGTTTTTAGCTTGTGTACGTATAATTTCTCAAGGTCAATATACAATTTCAACAGGTATCAAAACCTTTTATGATTTTTTTTTAAATTTTGGAGTTTGTAAATTCATAAAAAATTTTCAAAAATTTTTTTTATGTACAAAACGTATTGCCCTCAATATGCATTGAAAGGTTAAGATGTTCTGTCAGCCATTTGGTCAAACGGCTGTAGGCGCATAAAACTGGCGCACCTTGATCATGCAGACAAAGTGACCATTGTTATTATTCAAAGCTGCAATGCTTTGCGAGATTTTCCTTTGGAGAATTTAGAAATTGGCACAAAAACCATAAGCAGGCTCGAAGAAACAAGAATGGTGTTGATTTTTCAGTACAAAATATTTAATTTTCCCATTCAAACCTAAAAGTTGAAGTTTACTCATGTAAACGTTACTTTAAAATTCAGCAAAAAATCATGGATGAGTTTTGAACCAAAACGTAGTTTTTTATACCCCAGGGTTTGAGAAATTTCAAAATGACCCCAAATCGACTCAGTCTAATGCTCAGTTCGATGAAATTTGTAAATTTACTTTGAGCCTTAAAAAAAATTAATAAAATGGTCATTCATAAGACATAAAATTTGTTACCTACTCACTGGTCGGATATTAAAGCATACTTATTTGACATTTGTGCGTTTTTATTTTTTTTCTGTTTTCCAGCCCTGGATTTTATCATCTCATCAAACCAAAACATCAACTACATCCCTAAACATCATTCAAAATCACAACAATCATCCACAATTCGCTCAAGCCAAAAAAGTATTAGTTTACCAGACCAATTTGTCGCACAAGATTGTTGATTAGCCAGGATGTGAGTACAACAATAATATTGGCGCTTCCGAAAATTAAGGCAGCTAATTTCCTATAGCCGGCAGTTTGAGTTTTAATTTAATGAATATTTTTTGCTGCTTATGCCCGGTAGCAAAGTGCGAAGCAGGAAAAACATGTTTCATTGGCCCCTGAGAAGGAAAAGATGCAAATGCTAGGTAGCAAATGCTAGCATTAAGCGGGCCATAGACGACAGCACATTTGCACAAATGCGATGAAATTCGATGACATTCTGACGCTGTGAATACGATTTGCTGTTTGTACAAAATTTATGTCATTTACTCTGCCCCAGCCGGGGTGAAGGTGGTGATTTGTTGTTGCTGTTTCCGCCAGCAATCGTTTGTGTTCGAGCGAAATTTGTTTGTATCGTGTGTGGGCGAGCGTCGTAGTGGAATCATCGAATTTGCATACGCCATCATTTTTGTAGTCTATTACCCGTTTTATATGTAAAGGGCGAAGACGAAATTATTGTGACACATTCAATAGGGCATAACTTTTTTACCATTGGGTAAAAATCAACCAAATTTTGCATACGCGATGGGGCGAAGCTCCGGAGTGTTGGGAGAGTTGTACATTTTCGGCACGAAATTGGCCTTATTGCCCGTATACCACTTCAGCTCATCCTTGGAGTAGAGGCACGAGGCCAAATCCGTCCAGAAGATTGTTGGGACGTTGTGGCCTTCAGGAGAGGGCAGGCACTCTTTCATGTACAGCTGTACACTTCGCTTACGCACGTGCAGATGGCTTAGCTATTTCCTTGTAAAACCCCGAAAAATGTTCTACTTGAAATTCCACAACGTTTGATTCAATATGTGAATCTTTTCCTCTTGTAAAGTGGTCTACCGCCATCACTGTTGTGCGTGTCAAGATTGAACTTATAACACATTTTCACCTTGGTTGAGTAGTTAATGTTACTCGGTCCTTTGCAACGTGGAGACAGGCAAGCTACCCAAAAGTAGCCAAATTTGTCTCCCGGTCAAAGCGCTTATCTTAGCTGCTTGCTCTGCGACGTAGTTCTACCTCCCCGTGGTGCAGAGTGGAAACATGTCTACAGACTTGTCACCTGTAGATGTACGGCCAAGAGAACTACACGTCACACTTGGTACAGTCAGCTACCGACGGGCTGCGTGCCGAGTGTGGCAAAAACGTGGTGCGACTGGGCACCCTGGTACCAGTGCTCAGTTGCAAGAGGGAGGGGTCGTAACGTGTATCGGGTAGTCGCGACCCCGATATGCGGGACGACCAAATGTTTGGCGAGTTTCGATCGATCTGCCTTTTGGGGAGGTTCCTGGCCCCGATTCGCGGATACGATTGACTCACGACAGACAGAGGGGCCTTGTGCCGTAACATGTGACGCCCATTGGATGGGCCTCAGGTTGAGTCTCGAAGAGTCGAGATGGAGAAAAAGGATGTGTGGTTATCTCCAGACCAGAAGGGAGAGGCGAGTTGTTCTCGTCTCGAATTGGGTCAAGAGACGTAATGATCGAGGGCTCTCGAGAGACGAGGAGAGGTGGGTAGAGTCGCCTCGAATCGTGTCAAGAGGATGAGTGTCTGTGTGAGAGGGTCTCGAGTCGCGAGAAGAGGTGGGTCATGACGTCACAAATTGCGACAAGAGGCCGCATGTGGGACTCGAGTCACGAGTAGCGGCGAACGGACTGCCAACCCGTAAGTTGTGAATCGTGACAAAGAGTGGATGATGATTGCTGGTGTAGTACGGATAAAACGAGTATTTGCCGTGGAGCGCATTGCGCGAGTATGGTCTCCCATCCCAGGTATAGCCTTCGTTGCAGGTCTGGATGGGAATTATGGCCAGAGCCCCAGGTGGATTTTATGGCGTAGGGGTACATAGTATCATGAGTCGTCCAATTGCACCCATGGACCCAGAGTAGCAAACTGGGGGGACGCGGTGGCTCGCCGTGCCTTGGAATGCAATCCGTAAAAAGGATTTACCACCTGGGTGATCAACTAATAAAAAAACGTGCAGATGGCTTGCCAAACCAGGAATTTATTCGCAAATTTGGACATCTTCTGAGTGCGGACATACTCAGGAGCGCTGAACTTATCCTTGGTCATGAAAAACAGGTTGTCGGGGATCTGTTCGAAGTCGGCCTTCACATATGTTTCGTCGTCCATGATGCTGCTTTCGTCAGCATGTTGAGGTACATCTTCCTGGCACGGGTTTTGAAGGACTTGTTCTGCTTCTCGTCGCAATTAGGGGCCTTTTGTACCTTGTAAGTTCGAAGCCCAGCCTTAGTTTTAGCCTTCTGATAAAAACCTCGGCTTAGGTGCAGCGTTTTAGCCATATCCCGAACGGAGGCGTTTGGTTTTCGCTAGTAGGCCCCAACTACGCGTTTGTGATTTTTGGTGTTGTGCGGAATACTTTTTCCTTCACTTTTGGGCTTCCGATTGGTGTTCAATCGATCCTCGAACAGCTTAATCGCTCGCGACAGCGTAGAACTCGCGATTCCCAACGTTTTAGCGATGGAACAATACTAGAGATCCTTGTTCTCGTGATGAATGCGCAAGATTTTATCACGCACGAGCTGTTCTTTCGACTCTATTTCTGCGAGTTTTGATCACAGGACTTCAAAACTCGCAGGATGTAAACAATGCACTATGAACTAAATCCACCCAAATTTTAATTAAATTTTTACCCAACGGTTAAAAAGTTAGAACAGTTTCATAGTGTGGCAATTTCATCGTGGACATCCTTTAGAAGGTGTGGCATCCTGAAGAAGAGAATAAACCCATGCAATCAGATGAGTGAACGACGGGTATTCAAAAGTATAAAAGGCAAGGGTGGCCAAGCGCAACTCTCATTGGGAAGAATTTGAATTTGAAAACCATCAATATTTGGGGCCTGCGGTTTTGTCGGCCCCATACAAACCTGGCAGTTTACTGTCAAGGACCCGAACTAAATGTCAAATCCGAAAGAAGTATGGTAGATTGCACACTAACACAACAATCATTTTGGTTCCTCATTGGGTGAAATTTTTACTTTTTCAATTACCTACTTTACTTACTACCCCATTGGCTTCGTATGAACTGTTATGGATGAATGTATTGTGTTGATATAAGAATATTTTTTGGAACAACGAGTCAATCAGGTGGGATTTTTAGTTATTGACAAAATTAGATTATTTCACGTTCATTTTCACGAGACCTGTAAATGGGCCTTTTTCAGTAGCTGAAGCTGAAGTAAGAAAGAGAACTAAGGAGCAGCATACATCATACGCTACTGGACAATAAAGAATAATAATAATGATAATAAGTTTTGGACGAGAACGGTCGAGGACTTTTTCTATATCGGCCCACTAATGACCGCAGACAATGACACCAGCCATGAGATCCGGCGGCGAATGATCAGAGTAAGTTGTCAAGTCGTGTCTACTATGGACTCCACACAGGGTTGCCAAATTTTTTTTTCAAAAAATCAGGGAACTGGTGAAATAAAAATCAGGCAAAATCAGGCTACTTTAAGTAAAGGAAATTTCGCTCAAAGTGGATGACCTTTTTTTGGTCATCGCTCCATATTTTCACTCTAATATATGTTGTGCGCCTACTTGATTAGATAATTCTACTGAATCAAAGCAATCGAAAGATTCCCATTGATTTCTTTTTTAAATAAGAATTTATGGGAGTCTTTCGATTGCTTTGATTCAGTCATATTTTAACTTTTTAACTTCAGCAATCCAGTTCTTTACCGCTCATTTTTCATCACATTTGAAAAAATCAGGCAAATTCAATTATCAGGTTGTTAGACAGAGCCTCGATAAATCAGGCAAATCCTGAAAAATCAGGCACATTGGCATCTCTGCCTCCACAAGCAACTGATGTAGAGAAGATTTAGTCTTCGCACAATGTGCAACCTGTACACAACGCTTATTAGACCGGTTGTCCTCTACGTACACGAGACTTGGATGATGCTCTTGCAGGACAGTCGTCCGGCATTCTCGCAACATGTCCTGCCCAGCGTATCCGTCCAGCCTTTGTCTGCCAATCCGGTAGGAACGAGACGAGCAGGGGCTACGTGGGTAGACCAAGTGGAGGGTGATCTGGCGTATGAAGGCGTAGAAGTAGGAGAACGGTTGCCATGGACCGAGTGAATTGGAGGAATATTGTTCATCAAGTTATGTCGTGAAACGGAATACCATGTAAATAAATAAAATAATACATCAAGTGTTAATGTAGAAAGGTATCCACAAATTCTACTAACGCAAGCCCCATTTACAGTTAGAGTGAAAAAACTTATATCATCAATAACTTAAAAACGCTACACAAAAATCGATGGAGAAGGGTAGATAGATGAAAATCCAACTGGATATGTTCCTTAAAACCTTCTAGAAGTGTTAACGGGCCTTCACGAAGAATGTTTGGATAACAAACGTGTGCTGCAAAACAAGCATACTCAATCATGAAGAAACGAAAAAAAAGGCACAAATGTTTGGATAACGTGCAGTTATTAAGCATACCCCTTCTCTGATACCCCAGATAGGCATCGATTTATAAATTTTTACGTTTATAGATAGGAAATTGAAATGTGATCAACTGCGGAACGTGCTTTCTAGCGGGGATTTTATAGATCTCAAAAAAAAAAACTTTTGAAAAGACTCTTTAGAATGTTCCCGAAAAGTATCAAGAAAAAAATATAAACATTATACATATATGCTTAACCGTTTGCTTGAAACAGTATCTTTACTTTCAACTTTTATTCATACGTTCCCCCGTGTTAAAGCAAACGAAAATTTCGCTACAAACGTGAATGAGCAACGTTGCAAATTAAACATTTTACGAATGATAATCCCTGCTTCGAATTCCAGTAGTCTGAATAAATAACAGGATTTCAATACAAATGGCCAATGAATGCTTATATGTGTGTGCTGATAAAAGAAGTGGTTTCCAGCAATCGAATGTTTTTTAATGAGAATGTAATTTTGATTTTGCTTCGTAAAGTTCAATTTCAGTTTTCACAGAAGAAGTAAAACAAAGAAATTAATTATCATAGGACGAAAAAGTATTTTTACAACTGTTGCGTCCAATAACACAAAAAAAAAACTGTTCGCTCGATCGAATATTTTTCTTGAAACATTATAAATGTATGGTAACCGATTGAATGGAAAACGAAGGAGGGAGAAAAAAAAACTTAAACAAATTATTCTTATCCGTTCGGCACTTGCTATGGTCAGCTTATGCAGAGCATCAGACAGCACATCACATCTGAGCCTCAGCTCTCGAACACTGACCTTAATTCTTGACTGATGGACGCTTTAATCTTCTTGTCCGACAATGACGAACTGCAACGTGAGATGCAATTCGTGCAGTTGCAGTTTACTTTCCCGATTCGATCGTCTGGCTGGACGCGGTAGTCCATGTCATCGAGAGCACTCTCGTGATGTTTGTAAATTCTACACATAAAAAATTATTCCCTGTAAAAATACAGCAAATATCCTGTAACAAAAAGGAGCAGGACATTTACCGTAAATTTACAGGTCGAAGACATTTATTTTTTAGTGAGCCTTTAATATTCAAAGACCAGTAAAAAATCTCAGGCCTGTTATTTTTAAACCCTGTTACACGCTATAGACATGTAATTGTATGGATTTTTTTTCATTAATGGAATGATGTCATTATTCAATAAATCAATTTTTGTTCAGATAAACATCATTTATTGGTAAATAGAAATGCATTTAATGTTTTTTATTGGTTTCATTGATAACCAAAACGGTCAAAATATTTTTTTGTATTGAATGAAACTGCAATAAATTCGTTTTAGGTATTCCACAGAGAACTTGTGTAAAAATTCCAACACCCTTTTTGAACCAATTTTTGTTTTTTGGCTGGGCCACCAGATGTCTCTAAACACATCAAAGAGAATTGTCAAAACAAAGCTAAGAAAAATGACTAAGTTTTCTATAGGTCGTATGAGCTGCTTAGCATGCTTCAAGAAAATCGCTGATGAAGTTTCGTAATATGTTGATCATGTTGCATGAAAAAAACTCATTAAAGTTTCTATCTTTTTCCTTCGAATTTGTTAGAAATACAAAATTTAAAACAGCTGTATGCTGAAGTTATATATGAAAGTTATCCGCTTTGAGATGCCTAGAATCAGTATTGCTGGGTGAGACTGATCGTCAAGAATGTTCGGGTATTGGTCTGAACATAAGTGATGCATTTGCTTACATAAACTACTGTTCAAGAAGTACGAAAACTTATACCAAAGCTGTTCGTTATTTCAACTGTCATAAATTGCAAAATAAGAAAGTGAAATTTCGTCCAGTTAAAAGCAACTCTGATTTCATTTATTCAGCAATTAATTAAAGCCGTCCATTTTACTGAGACCTTAGATTGATTTTTTGTGAGTCCATATAAGAATACGCCTTTTCGGAAACTGGGCACTTTAAACTGATTTGTAACTTTTGAACGGCGCAACAGATGGCACTGTTTGTAGTCAATTTCTAACGTATTTTTTTGGTGATAGCATTTGAAATTTTACACACTTTTTTGACGATTTTTTGTTCGAGCTTGTACGTCTGTTCTCTGTGGGTATTCTATTCAACAGAATAGATCGAGTTTTTTTTTAATATTCAAACCATCTTATTTTAATAGTCATTATTTTATCAAAACATAAGAGTGAATGTACTTTTTATCATTAACAAAATCCATCTTCTACGGCTACGATAATGATATTTCTGCACTTTTCGGAACTTATTGAAAATAGAGACACAAAGACAAGAAATTACTTACGTCTATCTTTAGTTACAGCTTTTTTAGCTAATATCGATGGTTTGCATTATATGAAAAACTACTTTGGTTCCGTAAAATGCTTTTCAGGAGCGGAAAACGTCAAGGGTAGTGGACAGAGAAGGCGCGTTTCACTTACACGCCGGATTCAGTATTATGTTCCAATTTATTCTTGTTTTTTCCGCGATTTTGCTGTTTTTTTTTTGTACTTTTGGATGATTTTATTTGAGTGGTTTATCTTTTTAGCGGCCTTGTTTTTCCATCCGATATCGTCCTGCATCTCCTTCCATGGTTCAGCACCGTTCTTGGCGGAAAATTTAACCTTATTTTCGGTTGAAGTTCCTAAAATAAACGGAAAATTTTACTAGTCACTGAACGAATGGATTTTGTTACGCTACAGATTCTTTCTAATTCTACAACATTCATTCGTTTGCAAATCTTAAATCTGTAAGAAAAGATAGTAAAATACTCACAATTCATGACCCCAAGTCTGTTCGGCACTTTAAGGAGATCGGTATAGGCATCGAAAACCAGACAATTCCTTCGCTGCCTACCAAGAATCGGTGCAGATTTATCCCATTAATCTTTGCTGCTCATTTTAGTCATTGGACCAGACCACTACAACGATGTTAACTTGGTTTTCTTCAGCCAAGAAGTTGCCGGAATTCGGAATTTCTCCGACACAAAACAAAAAACCGAACCGGAAAAAAACAACAGAACGTAACACCAGGGGTGTCAGGTGTCCTGATTTTTCAGGATTTGTCCTGATTTTTGAGATCCGTCCTGATTTTTCAAATACGCTTGAATTGTCTTGATTTTTGAAAAATTACCTTTAAAATGTCCTGATTTGTCCTGATTTTTGAAAAATATCTAAACTTTAACTAAATTTATTGTTAAATGGTGAGAAAATCAGACAAATCTTCTATAAAATAGTTAAACTAGTTTAACCGATGATAATCTTTGGTTCAAATGATATTTAAATAGTGTTTTTCGATGTAAACTTCAGGCCATCCAAGGTTCTTCTCGCTGTAGTTGCGTAACTTTAGGCGTCTTCAGCACCTGTATTTCGCCTTTAGTTATGCAATCTAAGCAAAGCCGCATGTTATTTCCTTCAATTTAGTGGTGTCCTGAAAAATCCTGATTTTTATCATTGCGGTGTCCTGATTTTTTATCAAAACCACCTGGCAACCCTGCGTAACACGACGACAAAAAACGCTCCTTTTGACGTTTCTCTTTGTGTTCCATGACTGGGGTGCCAGACGCTCCGAAATTTCAAATGAGCAAATGGAAATTATTGAACGGCACATAATTGTCAGTCACGTAATTTCTTTTCGACCTGTAAAATTACGGCAAATGACATGCTTTTTTTTGTTACAGTACATATGCTGTAATGTTAAATGATTTTACCGTTATTTTAAACCTATCAACTGATAATTACGTGTTTGTTCAAAATACAGGTTGCATTTTTTTACAAGAAACCATTTTCTATGACACGTAATAGTCATTATTTTTTTCTGTGTATAGTTGAGAGTCCTTCCTATTACAAGCAGATCTTTTAAATTATTGAATTTACTGTTAAATTAATGTTTTGTTACTGATAACGATTATTCTGTGAAAGTAGATGTGAGATCCAATTATTTCATTAACCCAAATACAGACCCCGTTCGTTTTTAGCAACATTCGATTTTGGCAACATTCGATTTTGGCAACATTCGATTTTGGCAACATCCGATTTTGGCACATGTGCCAATATCGAACGGTTCTTAGAAGCGACATTACCTTTTAGTTTTCGCGATAGCAGGATCAATATAATTTAGACAAACACCAAAAATACGTTTTTACGTTCAGAAATGGTGATAGAATACAACAACAACTCTTGTATTTACACATGTTCCCTTAGTTTTAGAATGGTTATAGTGTTAAAAAGAGTCAAAGCTCCTCTAATATCGTACTCTGATATTTCGTATCATACGTCAATCCTGGTTGTGGAATCCACTGCTACTGCTTCGTGCAGTTTTAATATCGCTTTTTGCAAATTTGGCGTAACAGAAACTCATTGTAGTCGTCTAACCAGAGCGCTAACTGGTCAGCTAAATTAAAAATATATAAAAACAAGACTTTGTGTTCTGAATCTCCTGTATGGTTAAGCTATGATTCAGAGGTACTATTGTACCTATATTTACCTTCCACTTAGTGTGTACATGTCCCTCTTTTGCCCGACTACATTTATTTTTAATGTATGTCAGAATTTAACAAAGTAAGTTTAAAAAAAAGTAATTATTTCCAATATTATGATTAAAAAAAAAAGCTTTATTGCCTAACAACCCCTTTGTGGATAGGCTAAATGCCAACTTCGCCATTATAGAATCGTTTATTTGCCCTCATTGTAGCATCCTGGTTAGAACATTTTCTGATCATTGTAAACTCAAATCTCCTGAATTTTGTAGTTGTGAATCAATAATGTATGATTCATTTCAGCTCATATATGCCTGTTTTTCATTTGCTAGAAAGCTTCTATGAGCTCTTGCCTATCCTGTTATAAGTGTATCTAATTCTAAGAATTTAAACTAAAATAACAATCTGCCGCTTTTCACCCAATGTGGTTATAAGCTTCAATGCTTCAAAATCCCTACGTGGATCGGCTTTATGCCCTAAATATTTACTTATTTTCTAATCCTTTTATGGTTTCAGGTTTCTCAGGTATATGATGAAATCTGTAAAAAAAAAGGCTAGGCACAATTTTCCCGTTTGTTTGGATAACGTGCCGCTATTAAGCCTACCCCTTTTCTGATACCTGATACCTGAGATCCAATTATTTCATTAACCCAAATACAGACCCCGTTCGTTTTTAGCAACATTCGATTTTGGCAACATTCGATTTTGGCAACATTCGATTTTGGCAACATCCGATTTTGGCACATGTGCCAATATCGAACGGTTCTTAGAAGCAACATTACCTTTTAGTTTTCGCGATAGCAGGATCAATATAATTTAGACAAACACCAAAAATACGTTTTTACGTTCAGAAATGGTGATAGAATACAACAACAAAAGCAAAAGTTTTTAAAATAATTTATAAAGTACATACTCAAAAATTACAAATAGATGAAAAAATAAAAAAAAATTTAAAAACAAATACAAACAAAAGATTAAAAATGACAACATCAATTTAAAAATGATAAAGAATGACAAAAACAGCAAAAATGACAAAAAAACAAAGATTATAAAAAAAACAAAAATAGTGCAAAATGCATCAAAAACATGAAAAAAAAACTATGAAAAATCTAAACATGGTCGGAAATTGACTTAAAATAGCGTTAATGATAATAAAAATTGTTATTTTGTAAAATTAAGTGAAAAAATTTCAGAAAAAAAACCGTTCGATTTTGGCAACATTCGATATTGGCAACACAAAATGTTCGGGCATGTTGCCAAAAACGAACGAGGTCTGTATGATGATGCGAATAGATTTGCAAAAGTATATCAACACTTTCGAAACCTTTTGTTGAATAACTGCGAGCAAGAACTCAAAGTATTATTCGAAACAAAAAAAATTTCCATCGATTTCTTAATGATTTAATGTCTTCAAAAGTCATTTTATTCAAAATTTTCTATATATTTTTTTTCAGGCACTACCCGTGTTTCAGATAGGGGGAAAACAGCAAAGAATTGATTTCGAGTGGCTTCTGTTTTGAAAATGCTTAGAAAAAAACTAGTTAAATTCTGCACCTATTATCAAACAGGAGAGACCAGATGAACCGAGAGCAAATGATAGAACTCTAAACATCCGATGGAGGCAAAAACAAGAATTGATGAGGGGAAAACAACCATTGGAGAAAAATAATAACAAAACCGTTCTTTGTTGACGAAAGTGTCGTAACAGCTCCCGGAAAGCTGACCAAAAGACCTTCAAGGAGAAATGGAAAGGAAAAAATCTTCTACGCTGCAAGGCAAGTGAAAGAGTTGGATCCACTGACTGAAGCCAGCGCAACGCGTGGAAAACTGCAATCGAACGAAGTAAAAGAAGCAACAAATGAGTATGTTTTCGATTTGCGCGTCTCGCGTTCGGTTCTGTTCTGAAGCGAGTACGGGGGAGTTAGGGCCAAAAGCTACTTCATCGATAAACAACTTCTAACCAGCTTCAAAAAGAACTTTTATTAGCAGTACAAAAAATCTTAAAAAAATACTTTCTCACTCCTTCATATGCCTTGAAGTTCTCAAAGTCTAATCAAGCACATATTTGTTAGCTAAAATTTAAATATCATATTCTTACCAAGCCTTGAATCCGAGCTCACCGCTTGAAAATCGAGCTACATACTTGCTGCTCTATATGAACATCATGAGTAGGCAACGAGTTTAATCTATGTGATGATTTTCTTCTAAAGGACTTTCCGGTTCTTAATTTCTACTTTATTTCCACTTTTAAGAGGTTACATAGCTCTTCCAGAACTAAATTTGTACTTCACATTGTCGTTTCCCAAGTAACGATGTGTTTGTTCGTGCAAACACAGGTTGAGGATCGAAACAAGTAGAATAAAGCCTTTAAATTTACTTCATAGTTCTTGTATTGCGAACTCAATCAGTGTCGTAAAATGACTGCTCCTGTAATCTTTTTCCCGAGACACCCGAAAGATTACTCTAATAGTAACCAGATTATTAAAGAATGATTATATGAATCGTTTTCGGAATCGTTTGGACAAACTTTACGATACAGATAACGGGTTGTTGCGTAGAGTTACGATTCAACAACGATACAAAAACATCGAACCGATTGCATCACACGTGTTATCTTTTTTTAATGATCCACCCATAAACCGATGATTATACGGTGTATCTTTAATTATTCATAATACGATTTAAAGAAAAAAAAAATAAAATTCAAGTT
The DNA here is from genome assembly GCF_029784155.1 of Uranotaenia lowii. Taxonomy (NCBI): domain Eukaryota; kingdom Metazoa; phylum Arthropoda; class Insecta; order Diptera; family Culicidae; genus Uranotaenia; species Uranotaenia lowii. The sequence continues at coordinate 132,955,281 of NC_073691.1, read as the reverse complement.
ACTACAGTTCGTTTATCAAACATTTTATTAACACACATTTAAATAGGTATTAATAACATAAACACGATCACACTTCACCAAAAATATATTAATAATTAGCGATTCTACTGGCAGCTGTTTACATTCCGGATCCGCTGAGATGAAGGCGGAAGAGTTGGTAGATGATGACCACTATGTATTGCACGTTTCCCTGCTCCCATCATCCGGCGTTACAACTTCGGCCGTTTTCATTTTCCAGAACGCCCGCTGCGATTTCATTGTTCTCGTCCTAATCAAAAACTTCCTTACAGCACAGCTTACTGCTCCTGGAAGAAAATATTTCCCAATAAGCGTGAATCTTTTAGTTGCTAATTTTGAGTAAGTTAAGTACTACTCACCATCACAGAGCTGACGCCGTCGCTTATCGTTCCGACTCTTCCACTTTTTTTCCTAACTTTGCCGGGAGATTTTTTTCCGATTCCCGCAACCTGGGGGAAAAAGACTGAATAAAAAAGAACAAAATCTTTCAAACGACAAATTTCTCTCATCAATCTACCGATCAGTGCGAAGGTTCAAAATTTAACTTTCTTGTTCAGTGATTTTTAATAAAACTTTTTTGATGCTGAAAAGCACTTGTTTTGCATGAATCAATGATATAATTAGGTTTTGTTTTGCTCTGGCAAATTCTTGCATGATCAGGCGTACTGAGTCGCTCAAATTTCGTCAAAGTTTTGAAGCTGATAAATAAAAATGGTTTGATTAATGGTTGTTTTAAAAATATATCTAATTCTAAATTTAACACCTAAACAACTGAGTTACATGACTCGCTACACGAAACTGATCATCTAAAGTTAAAATTTGAACGATTACAAATCTTTTCAACAATTGCTGGCTTTTTGCCGAACAGTAAAAAAACGATACAGCGAATTTCAGTTTTTCTCCCCCATCCCGCAACCACGTGTATTGACGTGACAGCAAAGAAATTGGAGCGCTAATTAAAAACATACAATTTTATGTTTCAAAGAAGTCGATGATTCCTTTGAATTCAGCCACATACTCAAAGAGACTTTAAAGCACTGTTTTGATTTCTGTTTCTACTTTTTGGAAACTTAAAGTTGGTAAGAAGAAAAACAATCTACTTGATACGTAGATATCGTAAGATATGTGACTCGAGCTTTTGCAGCGAGTGGGCAAACTTAATGACAAAAATTAAATTGTACTACAGGAGAAACTTTGAAAATGTGATTAGTTCTTAAGTTATATAGTTGTAATTGGAAAGAAAAAGTTTTCGTTTATATAAAATTGTCTGTTAGTTCTAATGTAACTGTATTTTGAAGAATGAGGTGTATGGTATTATTGCTATATTTGGTTTCTTGCAATCTTATACTATAAAACTGTTAGATTATGCTCAAATTTTGCAGGTGACCCTCTGACATGCCAATGATCAATTTCATCTTCGTTTAAGCGTGTGATAGTTTCGCATCCTCCCTCCCCTTTTGCTGAAGATTTGGATGTCTATTCTTGTTGTACCGATTCTGATCGGTAATCAAGGATTGAAAATTACCCATCTACCAACCAATACTTGTCCTATAGACCCCATAGAATTCATTGGTGTTTAACACTAAACGTACCGGAGGCGGTCAAATGACGGTTTTGGAACTTTAAATGATGATTACGCCTTATATAATTTTTTTTCGCAAATTTAACGGCAGGACTATTTTTATTTTTGAAATGCAAGTGTTTTTGCGTTTTTAAAATTTTTCTAAGTGTTGTGGTTTTCGAATAACGCATGTGGTATACCTATTCATACCGCGAGCGGTCAAATGACGGCAAACACCATTTTCGCTAAAACTCTCTTGTTTCTCAACCGATTTCTACAAAATTTATAGTTTTGAAAAGCTTATAACGTGACTCAAATATGCTTCTCAGACAATTTTCAGCTACAGTCAAATGTTTTAAAGTTATTTAATGTCCAAGAATTTTTTTATGAAAAAAGATGCTTCAGGAAAAAGGCTGTAAATCAGTTATTAAGAGCTCGAAAAAAAATTCACTTAGTGCATGAGAAAGCGGAAGTTAGAAGCTATATGTTGCACATATGGAACATTTTTTTTTTAATTTTTTTCTTAGATCATGCCTCGAAAAATGTAAAAAAGTTGTGTAAAACTAGTACTTTTCAATCAACCAACCGCCAAAGCTGATCCTGTTACAGTAGAAAATTTTTAAAAAGTGAATTGGAAAGTGGACGTAATTTGTCACATTTTGGCATCTTTAGATTTTTAAAATAAGAAAAACATAATTTATGACGGCTTTTCAAAGGTAGCTGTTTTTCGAACTTTTTATGAATCTGGCTTTTCTGAGACAATCCCTACACCCAAATTCAGCTTTGCCCTGGATTTTGAGTACGTTAACGTTAGGTTTAGGCAATAAAACTATATGCGAAAGCAAATTTCATACCGGTTCTAGTGATGTAACTGCATTGGCAGTGCAGTGCTTGACAAAAATATGATAAATAAACCAGTGAGGTAGTTTCTGAATTTTGAACAGTCAGCAAAAATTCTTGCTTGGCAGACGGGCGCAGTGGGTGGTAGGGGGAAGTATCCCTAAATGCGCATATTGGGTAATATGCGCATACAGCCGATTGACGATATGGCTGGAGATTCATCATAGCTAATCAGTGCAGTTTGAGGGTAATACGCTTTCAACACATGGCATGAGAAAATTAAATTGTTATATAAAGTTGAAAAAATTCAAAAATTCAAACAAGATTTTTGTCAGTTTTGTTAGAATATATTGAACTTTATTTATCGTGCGTACAGATTCTGTGAACAAAAATTTTAATGGTTTTTCTTTCTTATTCATCTGGAAATCAGAAATTCAACAAATTGAAGCTTTTGGCAAAGTTGTAAATGATAAGATATTGGAATAGAAGACAGGTTCTGAATGCCCATATCAAGGCAGGTTAAATGCCTATATCAAGAAAAATATATTAGTCTTATAAATTTTTTACTTTTTATCATTTAAACATTAAATCAACGCTCAAATCACAATCTTACAGCGAAAAAAGAAGAACTTCATACTGATCCGATAAAAATACGATATGAACAAAATATTACCATGAAATATGGCCATATGGCATACCTAACTATGTTTCATGCAAAAGAACTAGTGATGTAAAAAATTTCACCAAAATTTCAGCCTTGACGTATGCTTAACATCCGTTTCTACCATTTTCAATAAAATACTATCAAAATATTGCAAGTAATAATGAAATATAGCGAAAAACATAAATATGCGCATTTAGCCCGCCAGTTTCGGAAATCGGCTATTTTGATTTCTTTTATTGTAAAATTATTTTCACAAAGACTGTAAGAGATTTTAACAGAAAAATTGCTCTAACGTATATAAAACAGATATCTGCTCATGTGTATAGGGGAGAATGAGGATACTTGATCCCTGGGGATACTTGATTCCTTAGCTATATCTCGAAACTGGAATGTCTTACAAAGATCAAATGTTCTAGAAAAATGTGCCAAAATGAGCAAAATAACAATGCTTGTAGTTTAAATTTTTTTAACAAAATAATTGTTTGAGTAATTGAACTTTGTTTGAAAAATTTCACAAAATGTAACTTGAAGATCTTTTTTCATCACTTTAAAATGTTCCTTACATGGGAAAATTATGAAAAAAATATTTGTTCCAATGTATCAATCGTTCAAGCGTAAAATGAACTTCATAATGCCATATTTTCAAAGCAATGGAAAACTCTCAACTTTTTTCAGAAAAAGTTTTCTAAAATGTTAATTATGGGTACAATTGATCCCCTAGAGTTGGGTACAATTGATCCCCCTTCCAAACGGCATATTCTTCTTCTGAATTGATCGTTATGATTGCTGATTACGAAATTACTAACATTTATCCAAAAACTAATATTTATCAAACATTTGTCTGAAGAAAAGAGCAAAAATAATTAATTTTCTCTTAATTACAAAAAATAGTGCCTTTAAGTATGCAGCGTTATTAGCGTTGAGACAAAATTACAGAATTTTCTTCTTATGTCTGCTATAAATTGTGAAATGAGGACAAACATGACCAAAATAGCCAAGTAACATTCTATCTTGGGGTTTTGTTTGATTTTTATACAAGGATTAGGGCTTCCTGAATAAAAGATCAAGTCTCCTTCAATAGGGGATCAAGTCTCCCCTAACTTCAGAAAAATCGTAATTTTTTTACTCCCACGAAAATGCTTCTTGTTCATCAACGGGTTCAAGTATCGTTTTAAATTTTGGAGCATAGAAACTTGAAGTTACAAGCTGTCAGAAAATGTCAAAGACGGCGAGTTGCTAAATTTTTCCAAAAAGATATGGTGAAAATAAGAAAAGGGGATCAAGTATCCCCACTCTCCCCTATGGTTTTCAGACTCCTATCTATTGGAATATGGGATAAAATGAGTGCTTTCCTTAATATGCGCATATAGCCCGCCTCTCCCCTAATATCTCAAAGCTTTTTTGCACACGAAGACGGGTGAAAGGAAACGAAAAAACAAACAAGCATTAGCGCAAATTTCCTGGTTTTACTTTCAGAAATATATTTATTATATTTTTGTCTAGCATCGCACTGCCAGTGCAGTTACATCACTAGAACCGGTATAAAATTTGCTTTCTTTTGCATATAGTTTTATTGCCTAAACCTAACGTTAACATACTCAAAATCCAGAGCAAAGCTGAATTTAGGTGTAGGAATTGTCTCAGAAAATCCAGATTCATAAAAAGTTCGAAAAACAGCTACCTTTGAAAAGCCGTCATAAATTATGTTTTTCGTATTTTAAAAATCTAAAGATGCCAAAATGTGACAAATTACGTCAACTTTCAAATTCGCTTTTTAAAAATTTTCTACTGTAACAGGATCAGCTTTGGCGGTTGATTGATTGAAAAGTACTAGTTTTACACAACTTTTTTACATTTTTCGAGGCTATGATCATAGAAAAATTTTAAAACAATGTTCCATATGTGCAACATATAGCTTCTAACTTCCGCTTTCTCATGCACTAAGTGAATTTTTTTTCGAGCTCTTAATAACTGATTTACAGTCTTTTTCCCGAAGCATCTTTTTTCATAAAAAAATTCTTGGACATTAAATAACTTTAAAACATTTGACTGTAGCTGAAAATTGTCTGAGAAGCATATTTGAGTCACGTTATAAGCTTTTCAAAACTATAAATTTTGTAGAAATCGGTTGAGAAACAAGAGAGTTTTAGCGAAAATGGTGTTTGCCTTCATTTGACCACTCGCGGTATGAATAGGTATATACCAAGTGTCGGTATGTTTAGTGTTAACTGTTTATGTTCGTTATCTGTTGAGCGTTTGAGAGTTGATTATTTCCTAACTTTTCCGTTTAACGCTAGATAGGAGGAAACCACGCTTTGCTTTCTCATTCATTAGTATTTTCTTATACACTTAGGGTGTTCAAAAAGAGCTTTGTGCAGGATTTTAGCAAAGGGTCTTCTGTGAGATCTAGGAGCGGTTTCAGCCCCTAAGGACCACTTTTTTTTGGATATGAACATTGATTGCACAATGGCAATTTGTCAAAGCATTTTATACCATTTTTTACTCCACGTCAATTATACCACTTAGCTGGGCAGCCGTATTTCGCGTTATCTTTCTATAGCGGGGAATTTCTAACACCACAGTACCCTCAAGAAGATGACGATCATCAGCAGCAGCATTTGGAGGCAGAACGCGAAGCGTGAATAAAAACAGAAAAATACAATCGTGTGCCTGGCAGGAGTCTTGAGATGCGTGGAAAGCTACACGGGAAACAGGAACAGGAGGGAGCGAAGGAATCGAGGGCTGGGCAGGGCAGGGAACAGAGGCCAACCAAGTCCGGGCTCAGGCTGCGGAGTATTCGGGGCAACAACAACGGGAGAAAAGTTGGTACGCAAAACAACACAAACCCACCAGAAGAGTCATCCACCCTGACCGGTCGTTCACCCGCCGAGTGCCCCATCAAACCGTATTTTATCTCCTTCTTTCTCTGGTTTTGTGTGTTGGGTTTTTATTTCTTTCCTCCAAGCTTTCTCATTATACCGTTTGTTGTCGTATACACAGATTTTAGGTTACAACATGTTGTTTATAAATATTCCCGGGTGTGTGCTTTCTCGGATGGCTTATCTCGCAGCCGGTCAAGGGGAAAATGTGTCCCCGTATGAGACAATGAGTTTCTGATGCACCTGCACTGGGCTGTGATTTGGAGACCATTGCGAGGAATTACGTAATACAGCAAAGACTGTAATGCTGTGTTGCTTGTAATGTTTAGATAAATATACAAATTCATTCTGTCAAAAATAATAGTTTTAACCTCAAATAGCCGAATTTATTTATTCTAAACAGTTGTAAAGATGAAAATTTTTTTCCTTGAAGAAATTGGTTTGGGAAGAAATCTTGTTGGTGTAACATGCAGCTAATGCTATCAATATCATAATATAACGCCGTGTATCTAACTTTTTTTTTCTCTCTTCGCAGTTCCCAATTTTTCCGAAATCATGTGAAATATTGTTGAATACATTGTTGAACATTGTTGAATACATATTATAGTGTTAACTTTCTTTCTGCTTACTTGAAGCAATTTAGAGACATTTCATTTTATTTTATTTCATTGAACTTCCGATTACCGTCGGAGCATCAATGTCTAGAAGATTGAATGAGCAAAAAACCATAAACTCAACAAACAAACCAATGTCAAACTTTGACGGCCTATTGACCAAACTTAATAACTCACTCGATTATTCAACTACATCCCCCGCAAGATTATTGCAGCACAATCTCATTTTTTTGTTTTCAACTAAAAATAAATTTTCATTATTTTAATTTTCGTAAGTTTTTTATTTAATTTTTATAATCTTTTCAGACCAGAGTTGCAAGTTTTCCGATGATCATTGTTAATTTATACTCACTGTAGTGACTATCATTTCAGCAGCACAACAAATTTCGTTGTGATGCTCAATGATTTCGACATCGAACGAAATTCGCTGAGCATCACATTGAGAAAAACATCACAAATTCAGTTGGTTTTGGTCATCCCATTAGCAAAATCTTTTGCAATATTCCTCACTTTCTACTCTACTATTTTTTTTCCACAGCGTAATTGATGATAGATAATTTTTTTTTATTTTTTTTAAATTTGGTCTCTGGACATGCAAAAGTTGATTTCTTCGACATATGCGTTTTAAAATGCCATCATTTAATATATAGGTTCGTTTCGCGCGTAATTCTGGATCCTATTTGTTAGCTGAAATTGCCTCACGCTGTGCAAACTGCTGCGTCCTTCGTTGGGCGATATCTGGGACCTCCCACTTGCTAAATCCTTCAGAAACAATACGTCGATTGATTTTCTACGATTTTCGAGCGAATATAATCCGACGAACATGCACAAGACACGGTAATCTGGCATTGTCTCTTGCTATCCAAAGTTTCTCAGTGCGTATTTGAGGAATTTCTTTTGGACTTTTTCTAATCTAATGTGAACGTTGCAATACGGTTGCCAAACAGAAACAATACTTGCGTACCCAATTGTTGTACGAACTAATCCAACATAGATTTTCACGAAAGTATAAGGATCATTCCCAAGCAACCAAAAGTCACATATTAACATGAATGAAGGCTTTGAAAGTTACATATTGGCTGACATAGAAAATCATCAGTCCAATTCCCTTCAGTGAACTTTATGTACTCATTAATGAACTTGAAAGTTGCAAAGTGATTAATATGTACGTTGTATGTGATTTCTTTTGCCCGATTCCCATGAGAGAACCATACTCATTAATGAACTTTAAAGTTGCAAAAGTTATTTATATGTACGTTGTACGGGACTTACAACATCATATAAAGAGCAAAGTGCTCAAAACTGGATTTACTAAGTCACAAAAAGTGCAATGAGGTGCTTTCTTCCTGGCTGGCTGGCTGTCTGGTTGGGCATGTGTGCCTGCAGGTATGCTACAAAATCATATCACCACTTCGAGTTTTAGTTTCAATTAGAACAACATCTAGGCGAGGCCTAGTTTTTTTTTTCAATATGTAATTTGATACTTGAAAGAATTAAGCAGCAAGTTGAACAAATCTCGGCAAACCGCAGTTCGAGTTTGAAATCCGGCGCGTGGCATCATGGCGGCACCATGAACTGAACATAGTAAATAATCAAGAGAAGGTGATATGAACCGATGCCAAGGGTGCGATTGAGATAGAGAGAAATTTTTGCTCAGTTAACGATTTTTTGGAAGCTGAATTAAAAGGCCACTGCGAAGCTAAATAGAAGGTCATTAAGACTTGTTTTGGAACTTGAAAGTATCAATAAGAACTTAAATTGTGAGCTGCATAGAACGTACTTCATATCAATAATGGGGCTAAGTAAGGTTTTTTGTATCTGTTTTAAGGGACTTTGTTTTGCTTGGGTTCAACTCATGACAAATTCTACTGATCATTCCAAACATAGAGTTTGCTTTGGCTACCACTTGTTCTATTTGTTTCGTGAAATTAAGTTCTCTATCCAATTTGACTTCAAGATCTTTTACCGATGTCTTCCTGGTAATTATCAAGCTGTTTTTCAAGCGATACTCGTACATAATGTTCGTTATTTTCCGGGAAAATGATATAACGCTGCACTTGGAAACGTTAATTTTCAGTCCATGGCTTTTACAACATTCTGAAAATCAGTATAGCGTATTTTGCAAAATTAAGCAATCCTTCGGAGAACGAACGGGAAGGAATATTGTAAGATCATCTGCATATAATAGCACAAACACGTCCTGTAGAATCTTGGGAAACACATTCATAGCAGTGATGAAAAGAAGGGGTCCCAAGTGACTCCCTTGCGTTAATCAAGAAAGTACCCACCACTGTTAATCAAGAAAGTTCCGGATCTGACGTTTCCTAACTTCACAAATTGAATTCTTTGAACGAGGTATGAACGTATCCATTTGAGACAGATTCCGTATACTTTTAGAATTGTTTTGTTGTGTAGTACTATTTGCCGCTGGAAGTGTTCGTGATATTATGCTGGTTGTTTCTCTAACACTTTTTAGTTTTGGTACAATCAACCTCAAAAACGACCATGTTTGTCTACCGCCTGCACGTTTTTGTACCGAGAGTTTTTGATGTTAATTGTCCCATCTCTTCTGTACACGCTTAGCAAGTGTGCGTAAGAAGTGTTAAGAATTTCAATATTAATTTCAACCATATTCGTTTTATAAAAAAGATACGAGAATGGCATTATTTTTTCAGATAGCTGGAGTATTTGAAAAATAGGATAACTATTTAACAGCTTTAGTGAAAGTTTGTGTTAACAAAATCGTTTATTGCTTTTTTCTAGTGAAGTCAATAAACTTAGGCTTAATGTTATACTTGACCTCAATAATCGCATTATTGTTTGTGTCAAACTTCCATCCCCATATTTATTTGACAACAGTAAATCGACCCAAAATGATATGCAAATATTCCCACTTTATGCTTTCTCCAATCATCGCCAAACAAAAGCCAAAGATACGCAAAAACTGTCCATCGTACGGCGAACAGATAGAAAAACAACAACAAAAAGGAGGCGAAGACCTGACAACAACAGCACAACTTGATCACGGCACATTCTCCGGGTCATCGTACTTCTTCGTTTTCACCGAGGCGATTTTTTGGTTGGTGAGTGAGGAGTCCACTCAAAGAAGTTGTGCCCTGCCTGGCTGAACCGGTCAGTTTTTGTAATGCCAAGTTTTGCTTCCGATCGACCTGTCCCTGAGGATTTCGAATCACTCGCCATTCAGATCTTTCCAGTGGCCAGACACAGCAGGGCAACAATAGACACTGAAGACGCGAGATTAGATAGCTAAGCCGGGAATAGATACCTACTCATTGGAATGCCTGCTCGTGAAGCTATCCGACGGTCAATCTTTCAGGCACTTCCTTTAGAATGCAAATTAGATGAACTCTCCTAAACTGCGATCAAATTCCACATTGCAAAAGTATGAGAAATTATCATACTCATATCTATGCGAAAAATAAGACGAATTAATTTCAGATTTTCAAATAAAGTATTTATATGGATAAATTGCTTTCAGGGAATTAAAAGTTCATCTCTGGTCAAGAATGAAAACCTAATCCCAATCTCATATTAGTGAACTTCAAACATTAAACAAGAGCCCATAATTTGGAACTCAAAACTGGATCTTGATTCAGAATCTTCATTCTAATTTTCGAATCATGAATCTGAATCTTGGATCTGAATAACGAATATATATATTAAATCTGAATCTTGAATCTGAATTTTGAGTTTCAACCTTGAATCTTGAGTCTGAATCTTGAACCTGAATCTAGAATCTTAGATGTGATGGAGTCTGGGGAAATCCAAAAATGTTTCATGAATCTCAGTGTTAAAAAGTGAAAATTTTGAACTTAGCATTAGTAGAGGAGTGTGAAATACTTTAAGCGACCATTTTCTTTACTCCATATCTTTTAAATTCTATTTGAAAACATGAAAATGACAAATGAAATCGCATTCTATGTTTTAAACGTGTCTTTTGGTAATAATATTTTTTGTGTTTAACAAGTTTATTTCCTGGAGCTATAATTGTAATGCAAATAGATATGTCTTTTTACTATCAAAAACTGTGGGAACTCGTCTGCCGTTCTAAGCAAGATTATCCCATGTGGAAAAACGTGCAAACGAGAAAAACGCGATTGAAATATCAGCTATATTTCCAATTTTTCTCTCAAACTAAAAATTCACCGACAGTTTTTTTCGTAGTGAACAGTTCAAGTAAATCATTTTACAATGTTTTCTGCCAACAAAATTACATATCCTACAAAAAAAAAACAGCAAATTAGAGCCAAAAATGCTCCGTGTGACACTTTTGCGTAGAATCAGAACGCATGCCGATGCTAGTTCTACGAAAAACTGTCACACGGCTACAATTTTCTATCATTTTAAAAGCTTGCGTAGTTTATTTTTTCCCAAAAACTCATGCTAAACCGTAATTTGAGAAATACGTTCCTCTTTGTTTATAAACATGTATAGTTGAGTATGGATCTTGTAAGTAGTGCCCATCGAAAAGTGTTTAGTGAAAATTTCTCTGAATAAAACACTCAAGGCTTCTCGCTCCTCCTCTGCCCTCTATTTTAGTGTTCTTTTCAGTGAATAACATTAAATTCAACAGTTTGAACTCATCTTAAGACAATTTTTTGATAAAATTTGCATTTTTCATAGAATTTTCTCTAGTGTGACATTCTTGCGTAGAACTATCAACATAGAGACAACCACTTTGATGAATATTTCGTATAAGTTCAGAACAAAGTATACTTGTTTGTGTTTTTAATCGAAAGTTAACACTAAAAGAGACCGTTTCCAGCAAAAAAGTGAAAATGACCCAAAAGTCACATGGGACATTCTTGCTTAGAACGGCAGTCGTGGGCCACCAAATCTATTATGTTATAATTTTATTAGTTTAATGAGAATTCTTACCTTTTTGATCATTCGTTCATAATACCTGCTAATCTTAACTGCTAAAATAACATAATTTTTTTTTAATTTTTCGGAAACAGTCATTTCACAAATAATTTAGTTATTAGCAATTCCGTGGCACTAGAGTGAATAAGTCGTACTTCTTCAAAAAATTCCTTTTTATGTAAAAGAGCAAAACAAAACTTTGATCAAAGCATAAAGGATTTTTTTTTGAAAAATGGGTTCAAAGGTCTTCAACTCATGATAAAATATGCTTAGGCAGAGGGACAAAGAAGAAAGGTGGATTGATAAAAATGGATTTATTTCTGTCTGTCCGTTTGTCTGTACTCTATAGACTCGAAATCTACTGAACGGATTTGCGTAAAACTTAGCAGGTAAGGGTATTGGCGGCCAGGAAAAGCTCCTATTATGGTTTTAGACCCCCACTTGACGAACATATGTAATTCCCAAAATTCACTCGGTCCATGGCAACCGTTCTCCAATTTCTTGGACACCTCACATTCGCCAGATCACGCTCCACTTGGTCTAACTACCTCACTCGTTGCGCCCCTGCTCGTCTTGTTCCTACCGAATTCGTAACGAACACCTGTTTTGCATGACAGTCGTCCGGCATTCTCGCAACATGTCCTGTCCAGCGTATGCGGCCAGCCTTAACCACCTTCTTGATACTGGATTCTAAAACTACTAAACCGATTTACGTGAAACTTGGCAGGTGAAGTCTTCTGAGGCCGGGGAAGGTTCATACAAAAGTTTGGGACCCCTCCCTCTATTAAAAGTTACAAGTCTTCATAACTCGTGAACTGATCATGCAAATAGAACGAAATTTGGCATGCGAGTGTATTTCGGTACGAGGAATTTTTTGATGATAGTTTGAAGCCCATCATCCCTGTTTTCAGTGGGAAGATAGTAAGGGGGAAGGGGTCTATCTTACAACTTTATACATAACTCGAAAGCCAATCAAGTAAATGGAATCAATTTTGGCGTGTATGTGTATTTGGATACGAGGAATGTTTCTTTGGTTATTTTAGACATCTCCCTTCTTCCAGCGAGGAAAAAAGAAAGTATGAAAGTAAGAAAATATGGGTATGACAATTGAAGACTTTGACATTATTCCAGCAGGAGAGGATGGGTACGACAGAGGGGCTCTTTTTATTTATTTTTTCTTTCAAATCGAGAACAGATCAAGCAAATGGAACCATATATCAAAAGCAGGGTGGTTTGCGTACGAATAATTTGAGACCCTCGCTTTTCAACAGATCCTTCCAAGTAACCATAAGCATTAAGCCATAACCCTTAATCAGCATTAAATCAACATTTCTAATGCAAGGTACCATTATATCAACATTCATAATGCTTTTTAGTTTTAAATCAGCATTATTAATGCATAGAAAAAATAAAATATTAGCACTAATGATAGCACTATATGCACATATAGAGCAACTATACAAAGTTAACAAGCATTAAGACTGTTGCACTACCATCAACATTTCTAATGCTTCAGCGACATTTCTAATGCAGTAAGCATTATATCAACATTCATAATGCATTTAAGTTTTAAATCAGCAGCAATAAAAAAAGTTGTGTGATCCGAACAGTACTTGAAGTACGGGTTTTTTCACCCACCTCATCAGCATCATGAGTGGTCGAAATGGTAAAGGCGCAAGGAAAGATAAAGGCTGCTGCGGGATCCTCGGTTCGAGACTCAACAAATGTAATTCATAATTCAATTATAACCATTTCTCATTTCACAGAACCCTTCATTAAGCAGGCATAATCCTTCATTCAGCAGGTTGATTGATGTTGTAGATAATGATTTTATTTTTTGAATTCCGTTTCTCACGATCATTCAATTAAAAAATTAAAAGGTGTTCTAAGTATGCATTGTTAATGCTTTTATATGGCTGGTGAAAAATGACGTTTTGATGATGCTCTTATTCAGCATTTGTGATGCTTATTAAAGGCTATGTTGTGATAGCATTTATTCAGCCCGCTATTTCGCCGTTTTAGCATTAAATCTGCACTATATACGCATATAGTGCAAAACAAGCATTAATTCAGAGTTATATATGGGAATATAGTGTTGATTAAGGGCTATGTTTAAGTGCTTATGGTTACTTGGGCTGTCAACTTCCCAAGTAACCATAAGCATTAAGCCATAACCATTAATCAGCATTAAATCAGCATTTCTAATGCAAGTTAGCATTATATCAGCATTCATAATGCTTTTTAGTTTTATATAAGCATTATTAATGCATAGAAGCAATAAAAAATAGCACTTATGATTGCACTATATGCACATGTAGAGCTACTATATAAAGTTAACAAACAGTAAGCCATAGCCGTTAACCGGCATTAAATCAACATTTCTACACTCAGAAAAATACTATTATGTATGCCATAAGATTCTCTTATGAAGTGGCGCCATAAGAAAAATTAATGGAATTCATAAGATTGTCTTATGAAGCGAAGGAATTCTGAAGATGAACGCCTACTTCAATGGGAGGTTGTTGTTTTTCATAAGAGATTCTTATGGAAACAGTAAATCACTTTCTAATAAGAAAAATTCTCGATATTTCATGCTGAAAACATTCACTTTATTGTTTGCCAAATTTGTTTAAAAATAAATCCTTCGTGGTCACCATCAGCAGCGCATCAACAGACGGCTCCATCAAAGTTTTTTTTTTGCCGCATCTTAACCTTCGACCTTTCGTTTTTTGCCGATCAGCTTGCTGAAAAGTAAACAAATAATATATTTTGGTTTACTAATATATTCAACGTTCACACCAAAAACATCAAATCGAACTTACCATTCCGGAGATAACAATAACATTTAACATTGAAGGAAAACTATAATAACTATGAACTGGCGATTGCTTCGTACTGTTAGATGATGAAAAAAAACTGATGCTATGAATGAATGTGTTCATCATTTTTTCACAATGCCGTTTCTTCTATTTTTCATAAGAACATCGTATGAAAATTGAAAGAACTTCATAAGTCTCTCATGAAAAATTAGTTTGGACGCAAAAAAGTGGTTCATAAGATGTATCTTATGAAATTTATAATAAGATTTCCTCTGAGTGTAATGCTTTTTAGTTTTAAATTGGCGTTATTAATGCATAGAAGCAATCAAAAAGTTGTGTGACCCGAACAGTACTTGAAGTACGGGGTTTTTCACCTACCTTTATCAGCATCAAGAGTGGTTGAAATGGTAAAGGCGCAGGCTGCTGCGGGATCCTCGATTCGAGACTCAACAAAAGTAATTCATAATTCAATTGTAATCACTTCTCATTTCATAGAACTCTTCATAAAGAAGGCATAATCCTTCATTCAGCAGGTTGATTGATGTTGTAGATGATGATTTTATTTTTTGAATTTCCGATCAATCAATTAAAAAATTAAAAGGTGTTCTAAGTATGCTTGTTAATGCTTTTATACGGCTGGAGAAAAATTACGTTTTGATGGTGCTCTTATTCAGCATTTGTGATGCTTATCAATAGTTCTGTTAGGATAGCACTTATTCAGCCCGCTATTTCACCTTTTTAGCATTCAATCTGCATTATATACGCATATAGTGCAAAACAAGCAATAATTCAGAGTTACATATATATGGGAATATAGTGTTGCTTAAGGGCTATGTTTTAGTGCTTATGGTTACTAGGGTTATCTGCTTCGCGAACGACATCGACATAGTCGGTAGATCATCTGCGGCGGTGGAGTAGATCAACCATAAACTGAAACGCGAAGCGATTGATTTAATGATTAATAAGTCCAACACGAAAGATATATCTGCCTGAGGTTTCGAGACTGACCGAGTCCGCTTGACGGCGACGAACTGGAGGTAGTCGAAGGCTTTGGGCAGAAACACAGTGAACGCGAGCGAGCGAGCGAGCGATTTTTGAATGAACCTGAAATGAATTTCGCGCGAACATTTTTCAGGATCGTTCACAGTGCACGCGACGAACGGGATGCGATTTACACTGAGAAAAAACTTTATGGATAGGAAAGAAAATAATATTTATGTAAATCAATTTATAGGGAATTGAAAGAATAATTTTTAAGAGGTTATTTTTGTTTAAATCATTATGAAATAATTCGTATGTGACATTCAACTAAAATTTTTAACAGCGTCATAAAACCATTCAATTATTTTTATTGCCGAATCCATTAACCGGAGTTTTCATCGCTATCAGCGCCGGCGACTTTCACTGATGTCAAATCATTGTGACCCGACAAATCCACGTTACGTGACACGCAGAATAAGCACCAAAGATTTTATTTCCCTTTAATGTAACATAAATTTGTTCTAGAGTCATATTTATTATTTAATTTTATCGTTATCCTTGCTCATGTTACAGATTGAACAAGTAAAATTTACCTTTTTCTGGATATAAATGTTCTGTGCTCAGCAGTTGAGTGTTTTCTTTGGTTACAGATGTTAGGATTCTGTAAATTTTTCTAGGAGTTTTCATTGTGAGTCCAAGCAACTGATTTTGATCTGGCAGCTGCGTTTCTTTTCCAGTCGACATATTTTGAACTGTATAATCATGATTATAGTAATTTAAGATGAAGGGAAATGATAAATAACCATTTTTGCAGCTAGTACTTTAAATATTTTTCAGCTGATCTACTCTTGTTTTAAATATTTAAAACAATATCCATATATCAATTTCTCTAGAAGTTATTTTATTTGTTCTTAAAGAAAAGGAGTATTTGTTTTTCAACGAAAATTATTTTTTATAAACCATCTTATTTATTTTGGCATCAAAACTTCACGTTCTTAAATTATTCAAGCAATTAAAAATGGAATGAAAAAATTTTGGATCGTGCGAGACCTGATGACCACGCAATTTGTCACCGGAGTCTCCAAAGGTTTCAAATAATTAGAGAAAAAAACGCGCGCCGGTATATGGAATATGTATCTTATGCAGCTTGGCGAAAAGAAATAAATTCACAATGTTTAAATTTCCCCCCGAAGTAATGTGTTTTTTACAGCACAAAGAGCACAAATTCACCGTGCCGCAAAATAATACGAATTTCTCTTCAGAATTTGCTGGTCACCATTTCGTCCATATACTGGACAAACGACAGGTATATGCTGGAAAAACTTTGTCATAATTGAAATTGACCTCTGCTTCGAAATTATTTAAAAAGTTAGTCGAGGAAAATCGTTTTTTTTTATTATTCAAAAATAACGCGATATATTTTCAAATAAAACTGCCGAGAAATAATCTCAGTGCAGGTTCATATGAAGTTTGGGTGAACCAAAACAAAGTATTCACGCGACTGCTGCGACGGATAATTTTCCGAATGGTATTTCGCGCGATAGTACGAATCGCGTCGCTTGCACTGTGAACGGTCTCACAGTTTTCAACGTGTTCAAATGAGGTGCGATTCTTCGCGCGAATCGCTCGCTCGCTCGCTCGCGTGCACTGTGTTTCTGCCCTTTGTCTATCTCGACTCACTGGTGACCGCAGTCCGCAGGCAACGACACCAGCCGTGAGATCCAGTGGCGAATGATCAGCGGAAGTCGTGCCTACTATGCACTCTTCAAGCAACTGTGATCGAGAAGACTTAGCCCTCGCACGAAGTGTAATCTGTACATGACGCTCATTATACCGGTTGTTCTCTACGGACACGAGACATGGATATTGCTCGAGGAAAACCTGCGTACACTCGGGGTATTCGAGCGACGAGTGTTAAGAACCATCTTTGGCAGCGTACAGGAGATCGGAGAATGGAGGTGAAGGACAAAACAGATGTTCGCTACGGATCCAGTAGGAACAAGAAGAGCAGAGGCGCAACGAGCGAGGTAGTTAAACCAAATTGAGCGTGATCTGGCGTAGGGGGAAGTGTTCCTAAATGCGCATGTTGGGTAATATGCGCATACAGCCGATTGACGATATGGCTAAAGATTCATCATATCTAATCAGTGCAGTTTTGTGTAGCCGATAATTGCGATTCGCCACACTCTCTCGACCGATAGGCCTTCCGAGTCGTTATTCTCCCTCCATGATCCTCACCACACGCACATACATGACGGCCGAGCTGTCGTGTCGTGTGCGGCAGCCAGTCTACTAACGATCGTCGGCGAGAGTGGACGCGTGCCTCCCGTTCAGCCAGTACAGCACGAAGCCCAAGTGTGCACAATGGCGAATCTTGCCAGGAGATTTTTTTAGTCTGGCTGAACGGGAGAATAAAAAGGTTGTTTTGTGAGTATTTTTTTCAATTGTTGTTGTTAAGTGTAGTGCTGGTGTCGATGCCTTGGCTGGATCGGTAAGTTTTTATGATTAGAATTCGAAAGAAACAAAAATTTTAGCAATATGAAATCCGAAATTTTCTCATCGAAATGGCGTGATAAGTCAAATGAACTGCGTGTCAGATTTTTTGTATGTGAGGAAAACCATAGAGAAAAATGATTGATGGCTTGTTTGCTTGCAGCTTAAACAGTAAACATGGCATTCGTTTGCTCTTTAATTCAATCCTTTTTATCGAAAACCGTTGGGAGTTGAAGGCAGTGGATTTTACACATACATATGTACGTAAGAATCTCAGGGGTCTCCTCGCTTCTCTCACTAGCACTCATTCATCTGGAATGATTGCTATGATTCTTTTTCTTTTTTTCTGCGAATTCAACTTTATGTTCCGGGAAGTTTGCGCACATACTCAAACAAACTCATTGCCTGAGAAACTGAGCGGACATTACCTCATACTTCCCTCTCGCTCGGGTTCTTTCCCTTTGTTCCTCAACTTTCAGCAACGTTCCGATCAGTGATGCCACCTTTCTATCGGTATTTTGAAACCCAAAAAAATCTTTTATCGGTATGTAAATCTTAAAAATCGGTATGAAAATCGGTATTTGAGGTGGATATTCAAAAATGCTTACATTTTCCAATTCCTAACGTATTTTTCATTAAACAGAAGCTTGCAATAAACAACAATTCTAAGAACTCTTATGAATGTTCATTTTTAGTTCAAAACTAGTTAACGAAATGTGTTTTAGCATATATTATTGCATTTTTTCCGTAACTTGGTTCTAGGTAATACTAGTTTACACAAAATGACGGTTTTGAAATTTTAACACAACTTTATGTTTGTTATTGCTTGTACATTTTTTATTATTTTAAAACTATCTACTTTTGCTGACGAAAGCAAAAATCACAAATGAAAATTCAGCAGAAAATCCGAAATAAGTATTTCCTTCCGGTACTCATAACTGAATGGAAATTTATTTTAAAAGTTATCGAAATTTAAGGGCATGGCGAGCACCTTCAGGTTACACGTTCTTTAGACATATAAATTAAGTAAAAACTTGAGACTTTAATTGATGTTTGGCTAAAGGGGGATGTAAATTTGATAAATTCGATAAGGCAATAGAACGAGGTCAATCTCAAGGAAATTTTAATTTAGCAAGCGCTTACAAATCAAATGGCTTTTTGATGTTCGAGGTAAATATGGGCCCAAGTTGATGTTCTTTGTTTTATTGATGGTTTTTCGCCAATCTGGCCATTTCAGCTTTCAAAGCTTTTATAGATATGAGTTCTAGCGATAAGAAAAAGAAATGATTGCAGAAAGTTGAAAGAGTTGTTGCTTCATTTTTTTTTCAGCAAATGAAAGATTAATTTTATCTTATGAAAAATCACGCTTTATTCATATGAAAATCCATGAATTTAATGCGAAAATAAATGAGAAATGTGCTCTAAAAGAAGGGGTTTTTTCGAAAAAGCATTAAAAACACATAGTTTTACTATAACTGAATGTACCCATTTTGCCTGGCGTGGTCTTTAATTCTGCGATCTTTGCAGTTAGGTACTTATGATATCATTTATTTGGCTAACAAGATGCAGAAGGATTGAAGATTCTACCGATGATATGACATATCGTGTATCTGATTGCACTTCAAATCTCGACATACCACATGACGACGAGTTGAACAAGGATTATATTCAAACTAGGATTGGTCGATCTTGGATCGATCCTTGGTAGCTCGATCTTTTCAACTCTGATTTTCGATTTTTTGGATCGATTCTTCGGCCAGGAAGAATCGATTAGATCGGTTTATTTTCGATTCGATCTTTCGATCTTTTTTTTCTTTTTTAGAGAAAATAAGGGCATAATGGCCACCTTTAGGAGGGCGCTTATTTAACCATAGAAAACAGCTATAATATGTGAGTTACATCATTTTTGTTCAAACACCAAAAACGTCAATTTCCTAACTGGATGAAACTTGAAAATAGTAGATATAAACGATACAAATAACATTTTAATTTTTGAAGCCGAACAATTTAGAAAACTATTTGCTATGCAGCATGGTGTTTGCGATTGATAAGAATTAAAAAATTTCTTAGAATTGGCTAATCTTAAGAAATAAAAGCGATTTTTAAAAAATTACTTTTTTCAAAAATATAAATAAATGTGATTTTTGTTTTTTTTCGCATATTTTGTTCGAGATCTCACGTTAACATTAAAAAATCTCAATAAAAATTCCTTGAAGTAATTTCTATTAAACTCCAAAATATTTATTGTGATTACATTACTTAGATATATCAAAACGTTTCCAAGATATTCGGATTTTACTAGTGTTGATTTAAAACACTCACTCCGGTTCACCTAACATTAAAGCGCTTGAAATTTTTTCCTTTCCTTATGTAGAAGGATTATACAAATTTTGCGTCTTTTTTTGCATATTTTTAATAAAAAGCAGTTTCCTCTTGTTACAAATCTTGTAATCTTGAGATCGATCTTCAAGCTCCGATTTTTTAGATGGATCGATCCCAGAACCGTTCATCTGAATCGATCTTGGAGATCGATCTTTTTCCAAAGATCGAACAATCCTAATTCAAACTGTGTGGTGCTGGAATGAATGTATGGGTATACCATAAACTCTCTCTGAGTTGGCTATATCATCTACCCCAGTAATGACGCAACTGTCAACCGAGTGAGGCGCGCCTGCCGCCTAGAGGCTGAGAATATCCTGGTGGGTGATCTCTGTTGGATAAACAACCTGCACACAAACGATGTATATATTTCCTTGAAAAGTTAGCATTTCACAAGACAAGAGCATTTATGTGATCGTCAATTGAGATTGATTTTCAGAAACTTCTATTGGCAGTCGCAGAAGGTCAAATATAATAGATAATAGTGCATCATTTGACATAACAAAGGAACAAAACAGCGCGAACAACTGAACGAATTATGAGAGTGAGCCGTGGAGATCTTTGTAGAATACTTTAAAAGTTGTACAGATCAAAGTTACGCCACGCCAGCTATCGCACTTTGTCTTCTTTCTACCGGACCTTTACGAGGATAGCTATAGTGAAGTGAGAATATTGAAGTGGGATGAATTTTGAATTAAAATTTTAAAAATCGGTATGAAATCGGTATGTTTTGCCAAAAATCGGTAATCGGTATATACCGATTCTTGGTCAAAATTTTGCTCAAAAATCGGTATAAATACCGGAAAATCGGTATGTGTGGCATCGCTGGTTCCGATGCATTTTCTGAGAAATATGTTTGGCTGCCACACGAACTGAATTGAATTCTAGGAAATGGGCGTCATCTGATGTTCCTCATGAATGCTGTTTATTTGTTGAGTTTATCGGAAGCAAACGTTCTGGTTTTTTTGCATGTTAGAATTTCAACAAAAGTTTGGTTGTTGTCTGGCTGTCTAACGAGATTGAATCGATCAGCAAATTTCAAGAATCGTAATATCATAGTTCACAATATCAAAGTTGATTTTTATATTGAAAGTTGTGGAACGAAAGGTTAGTTGTGGGGAATAGGAATTATTGTCTTGCTAGTTTTCGAGGATTCGCGACTTTTTCATGTCTGTTAATAATCTGTTTAACATGGGGAAGGAATCATAAAGCAGTTTTAAAATTCTCTCAATATGAATTTTATGTTGACAAAAAAAAAGGTAAATATTGAATGTAGCATCATATATTTCATAATATTCAAATTATCCAACAATTGTTTACCAGAAAATATGATAAAATTTTGTATTAGAAATTGGAAAGAATGGCTTAATCTGAACGAAGAGTTATTATAGCAATGACTTTGTGGAAAAAATATCATAATTATGTTTCATAAAACTTATGCAAATTGGAAGAGTGTTCAAAGGTTCACTTTATGTTTTTACGTAGGATCGGGAGGACCAACAAGAAGAGTGTTCTGAAGGTTCACTTTATGTATTAACGTTGGATCGGGAGGACCAACATGAAGAGTGTTCTGAAGGTTCACTTTAAGAATTTACGTTGGATCGGGAGGACCAACATGAAGAGTGTTCTGAAGGTTCACTTTATGTTTTAACGTTGGATCGGGAGGACCAACATGAAGAGTGTTCTGAAGGTACACTTTATGTTTTTACGTTGGATCAGGAGGACCAACATGAAGAGTGTTCTGAAGGTTCACTTTAAGAATTTACGTTGGATCGGGAGGACCAACATGAAGAGTGTTCTGAAGGTTCACTTTAAGAATTTACGTTGGATTGGGAGGACCAACATGAAGAGCGTTCTGAAGGTTCACTTTGTGTTTTAACGTTGGATCGAGAGGACCAACACGAAGAGTGTTCTGAAGGTACACTTTATGTTTTAACGTTGGATCAGGCGGACCGACATGAAGAGTGTTCTGAAGGTTCACTTTATGTTTTAACGTTGGATCGGGAGGACCAACATGGAGAGTGTTTTGAAGGTTCACTTTTAGTATTTATAATCGATCGGGAGGACCAACATGAATAGTATTCTGAAGGTTCACTTTAAGAATTTACGATGGATTGGAAGGACCATCATAAAGAGAGTTCTGAAGGCGTCAAACGACTCCGTATTCGATTGGCGGAACCTCACTAGATAACATTTCTCCGTCTTGTAACTGGCGAAGCTCTTCAAACTCCAAATGAAGGAAAAAAGGAAGGACCTTGAAAACATACAAAAAAATCCTTTCCAATTCGTAACGACGTTTATTAAGAATAACCTGCTTGATGTGTTAGGTTATCTGAAGCCGGGGCTTTGTGAATGTTAAACAAGATAATAATACGGGGAACTGAGATGAAGGGAGAAAATACGTCAATGATCACACAAATTGTGCAGCCCATGATTGAATTTGTGGTAATTTTTGGCAATTTGTTAGAGAAAATTAGAAGGTTCGAGTTGAAATGAGTGAACTCAGTGCTCAGAGAGAGTGAAAATGTGCAAATTTTTGCAAATTTTGGTAATTTGTGAAGCAGTTGTGGAACTTTGATCATTACCACTCCAAATGCAAAGAACTCTCTCTCGATTTACATCCCTTGTAAAAATAGCTCTGTAATGATTGCATTGCAATGCTAGTTTTTAGTACTCGCGACCCATTGGTTTGAATATTACGAAGTGGATAGATTGGCAGAAAGCTTAAACAAAAATTGAAAGGGTGGTTTTGTCTTAACTTATTCTGGTGTAGAGGGGAGATGTGTAGCCGATAATTGCGATTCGCCACACTCTCTCGACCGATAGGCCTTCCGAGTCGTTATTCTCCCTCCATGATCCTCACCACACGCACATACATGACGGCCGAGCTGTCGTGTCGTGTGCGGCAGCCAGTCTACTAACGATCGTCGGCGAGAGTGGACGCGTGCCTCCCGTTCAGCCAGTACAGCACGAAGCCCAAGTGTGCACAAGTTTGAGGGTAATACGCTTTTAACACATGGCATGAAAAAATTAAAATGTTAATTGAAAAAATGAAATGAAAAAATTTAAAAATTCAAACAAGATTTTTGTCAGTTTTGTTATAATATATTAAACTTTAATTATTGTGCGTACAGATTCTGTGAACAAAAATTAGAATTGTTTTTCTTTCTCATTCATCTGGAAATCGGAAATTCAACAAATTGAAGCTTTTGGCAAAGTTGTAAATGATAAGATAGTGGAATAACAGACAGGTTCTGAATGCCCATGTCAAGGCAGGTTAAATGCCTATATCAAGAAAAATAGATTGTTCTTATAAATTCTTTACTTTCTTTCATTTAAACATTAAATCTACGCTCAAATCACGATCTTACAGCGAAAATAGAAGAACTTCATACTGATCTGATAGAAATACAATATGAACAAAATATTACCATGAAACATGGCCATATGGCATACTTAACTATGTTTCATGCAAAAGAACTAGTGATGTAAAAAAATTCCCCAAAATTTCAGCCTTGACGTATGCTTAACATCCGTTTCCACCATTTTCAACTAAATAGTTTCAAAATATTGCAAGTGTAAATGAAATATAGCTTAAAATATAAATATGCGCATTTAGCCCGCCGGTTTCGGAAATCGGCTATTTTGACTTCTTTTAATATAAAATTATTTCCACAAAAACTGTAAGAGATTTTAACAGAATGACAGAGAATTTTGAGAACGGTTGCTATGGCTCAAAATAATCAATTTGACTCTTTATTCAACATAAAAACATAATAGCAAATGAATGCGAGCTTATAACTAAAGCTAAAAATAAGAAAATAGCAAAGGGTGTATAAACAGGTTAAACATAATTTTACGTGAGCTATGTTCTATCTACGATAGCGCGTTGATTTTTTCATAAAAATTGATATTCCTCCATTCTAACATATTAAGGGATGCTTCTAAAAATCGTTTGTATTTCATAAAAACAAAAATTTCAAGTGATTTTGAATTAGCGATTTAAAGTAGGTTGTATTTTTTTCAAACGAGTTTTTCTCGCTTCGCCATATATATCTCCGTATAGAATCTCAATGAAACTTGATGTTTCCTCGAAGAGATTCCTGTTTCTTAACTCTAAACGTACATCTTTCGAGGATATGATGGCTAACATCTTACAAATGCTAAAACCACCAACCTACAGAAAGTATACTATGTATGCCGTGGCCAGGATTCGATCTCATGGCCGCTGGCTTAGAAGATTTGAAGGCTATCCTTTACGCAACGGGCTGCGGTAACGGTGAATAGTAGAATCCACATTACACGGTTTCAAACAATATTAATTTTATTCAAATCGGTTGGAAAATGAGAGAGACATGGCATTTTAAAGCGAGGAGTGTCAAATTGACACTCTAGGTCTGATTAGGGTTTTTTTTATTTCTGCTTGCTTGCAAGGAGTCTCCTTAAAAAAAATGATGCAAAATTAAAGATTTCATTAATTCATTGGGGGTCCCAGAAGATTTTTTTTAATTGGATGAACCCGAATAAAGTCACAAGCCGCTAAAATTCCAATAGTGGCATATTGACACTCATTGTTTCTCGGATAAATCTTTATTGAACAATTTTTGGTGCAGCATAGCACATCGGACCAGCTAGGCCTAAATAAACATGATGATGGTAGTGAAAATCACCATCATTATTCCAAATAGCCCAGAACATGGACTGCACCTAATTTTATTTTTATCAACCAACCAAGTGATTTTGCAGGAGGAGGGTGTATTACACGACAGCATAAGCAAAACAATAAAAACAATGAGAAGAAATCGAGGGCAACCCAAACCCGATCGTCAACAACTTCACAGTGAACGGCATGCATCCCGGCGTGTGCGGAGAACACGACGAACCTGAAGAAGCGAACGATAGAAAAGCAAACAACGAAGAAATAAAAATAAGGACGCGGCTCCAATGCTCCGCGAATTTAAAACCCAAGCGAAGCCCGATTGGCGTCACTTTTTGGGGGCTCCATGCCAACGGTTGAAAAATTCAAATTTTCTTGACGCGATCACGTAGCTACCCACGTTTCGGTTTTGATCACGAGCTCTAGCTCTCTTTATTTCTCCAGCTCTCTGTTATGTTTTCATGTGATCATCAATTCGTACGATCCCTGCTCAACTGTGATTTTGAACCGAACCTTCAGTGTGTGGTAAATGTTTGTGTGTATGGTTGCAAAAAAAAACGCCAGAGATGACGGTGACGGCGATGATGATGCGATGATGATTGTGCACAAACAATATCGCGAAAAAAAAAATACTCCACTCCCAAAGATCGCGTTCAACGCGACGACGACGTGGATTGCAACAAAACAACTCACATCTGGGTGCGCTCGGTCGGTGTGCGAAAAAGCGGGTATATTTTTGCTACTACTGTACTTACGAACGCGCGCGCGATGGAATCAGGAGAAAAAAAAGTCGGGAATTGGCTAGAGGATCCCTGTCGCTTGGCCGAAGTGATCAACCCAGGGGAGGGGGGTGGTGAGGAGGTCTGCTGGATGGTTTGGGTTCGGTGGAACTGCTGAAGAGGACTGAAAACGGGAATTGTTATGAGCTTGAGTTGTAAACGGAACCCAGAAAAGAGGTCAGGCCGCTTTACGATATGAACCGAGGCGTATTTTTCCATACGCTACGATGCTGTGATGCTGGTGACGAGGACGGCTTGACTAATATGTTGTAAGAAGAATAAAAATGTGCTCATTTATTGTAGTAAGTTCTGCCACAAGCGGGGGGCAGATAAATAGTTTTATGCGTTGAGTGCACACTTTTGCGTAGGTCAGGGTTCTTATAAAAGCCGTGAAGTAATCCAGAATAAAGTATGCAGCCTGTAAACAGTTTTTGCTAGAAAGTTTGTCAGACCATACTTGAAATGTTGACAGCAAATTTTTTTTTCTGTTTTGAAAACCTTCTTCAGATGATTTGATTATGCTTCGCTTTGTAGCTATTGTGAATCCTTGTATGTTAAACAATTTCTATATTTTTGGGGTTTCTTTATATATGTAACTAGCAGATCCCGTTCGAACTTCGTTTCGCAAGCAATTGTAAAAATGTGATAAAATTAGATAATGTTTTTCATACATAGTAAAATATTCTCTACACTGAATAAAAAATACCTTTTCAGTGATAGTATTCTTATTGAAAATTTGGAAAACCACCCTCATTAACCTGTTTCTTTCCAAAACCCGCTCTTCAATTCGTGCTTTTACCCGTATAATAACCACAAATCTCGTTCAAAACTGTTGCTGGTTCATGAGAATGACGCTTTCTCGTTGCATGATTATATGAAATTGAATACCCAAAATTCTCAATAAATAACTTACCAAAAATTTTCCTCATCGATCCTATCCATGAACATGATCGATTCGTCTTACCTCAGAAAACCCCCGTACACTAATTTTTACATCAATATAATCTCCCGTATCTTAAAAGCCCAAGTTAATATGGACGACCCCTTTTGCAGACCCTTTACATCAAATTTGATACATAAAATCGATGATCCGTCCCTGAAAATTTCCGTGTGTAAATTTTCATCTTTATCCAATTTATAATAACGTCATTACCGCTAAAACAACCCCTTACACCAATTTTTATACCTGGAATCGGAATGGAATTTTTTGAACCTGAAAACTTTCGTGTGCCAATTTTCATCATAAAACAATGTATAATAACGTCAATATCGTAAAAACAGTGAACAGGTAATATGGACGAGCCCTTTTTCCGACCCCTACCTCGAAATTGGATGTTTGAAATCAATTCCTCATCCCATAAAACTCCCGTTTCTCAATTTTTATCTCAATTCAATGCATAATAACGTGAATATCGCTAAAACAGTGAACTATTATTATGAACGACCCCTTTGGCCGACCCCTGACCAAGATTTGGATAATTGGAATCAATTATTTGTCCTTAATAACAGCTAAATGCAAATTTTCATCAAATTCTGATGTATAATAACGTCAATATCACAAAAATATTGAAAAATAATATGGACGACCCCTTTTGCCGGCCGCTTTTACTAAACTCGTTACCTGAACTCGATTTCCCGTCCCTCAAAATACACGTGTACCAATTTTCATCTGAATCCGATGCATAATAACGTCAATATCGCAAAAACAGCGAATAGTTAATATGGACGACCCCTTTGAGTGACCCCTGACTTCGCATTTAAAACCTGGAATTTATTGCTCGTCACTCAAATCTCCTATGTGCAAATTTTCACCTGGATCCGATGTATAATAACGCTAATTTTGCAAAAATATTAAACAGTTGATATGGACGATCCCTTTTGCCGACCCCGGACCCAGAATTGAATACCAGAAATCAATTTTCCTTCTCTTAAAACCGTCATACGCAAATTTTCATCACAATCCGACGGAAAAAAACGTCAATATCGCGAAAACAATATTTGTCTTGTATGGACGTCTTGTATGAGCATCCACGCCAAACTTCAGCTCTCTAGCTCTTGAAACGGCTGAGTCTTGAGAGGACAAACAAACAAACAAACCCACAGAAATTGCTTTTTATATGTATACTAGCTGATTTTACCCGGCCTTGCTCGGGTTCACAAAAAATATAAATCAAAATGAATCGTTTGACTTTTCGAAATTTTGGAAGTTTTATATTCATCATTATACGAAATTTCGTATTATCGAAAAATTTATAGATGAAAGATTTAAATTAATGGAAATTCAAAAAAAATCCTGGTATGCTAATTCTTCTTTTCATGAAAAACATTTATTACAACCATCATTTCTTAGGAAGATTGAAAAGATTTGGCCTAATAGTTATATCTTCAAAAGATTAACTGCTTTTTTTTATCTTTTCCATCCCCTATCTAATGAAAATATCTGTTGAATATTATCCCACTTTTTAATATGGATGATCTCCCTGTAAAATGGTATATTTAAGTTTTATTTACTTAGAAATTTTTTAAAAAACTTCCGAACTTTGTTGAAGCATGTTGAAAACTTACTTTGCATGTTTTCAATTGCATGTGTGAATTTTTTCGCTTTTCAATTTCGCATTGTTTTATTATTAGTTTACCTTAAATGTTGAAAGTTCTACTAATAGCTTTTTGAAGTTATCGAAAACAAATTATCTCGAAAACACCATTTTTATATTATGAAAAAGGTTTTTTTTTAGTTCTGTTTTTTTTTCATGGGCATAAACATCCCGTTAATGGATGGTAGAATCGACCACATTAGTCATCAATGATAACTCAAAAGTTAGAAATTGGTCAGTGAAATCGAATTGTATAAAGCTCAAAACCTCAAATTTTATTATCTAATCAATTTTCTAATCCCCTATTAAAATCCCAATTGAAGCGTTAAAATCGCAGCCTTGAGCTTATAAATCTGAATCTAAAAATATTTGCTTTCTCTATGAAGAATTCCAAAAATATAAAAATGGTTGACCCTCAAAGCCCCCAAGCGGCGGTAAAGAGCACTTTGAAAGCCACTACTATTCTAGTCAATATATTCCTAACAGGCTAGTAGTATTTTTCAATCAAAATGTAGGCTTATAATTGTATTCAAATATCTCGTACCTGTAGCACGTGCTTTGAACAGCAAAAAGTACAAAAACACCCGCCTAAATTATCACTTCCAAATTTTTAATGCTCAACAAGCTTTGCTATCCAGTAGTACATGTGAGCTCTGGATGGTCGTTGTTTCTAATACCCGGCCCATGGTGATGGTGAAAATAATCCCGCCAACGAAACGAACGGAAACGAAAATCGGTTCGCAAAATGGGTGCCATGACTTTTGGTTCGTGGGAATAAAACCGTTGTTGTTTGGACGACCCCCTTCAAAAGGGGTCATCCGAAAATCTAAAAACATTTTTCATCATTCCTGGTCCTAATGAGCACCCATGCCAAATTTCAGCTCTCTAGCTCTTAAGGCGGCTGAGCCTATTGAAGACAAACATACAAACGAACAAACAAACGGAAATTACTTTTTATATATAGAACTAGCTGATTTTACCCGGCCTTGCTCGGGTTTGCATAAAATAAAAATCAAAATTGGTCGTTGGATTTCTCAAAATTTGGGAAGCTTTGTATTCATCATTAGATATAAGAAATTTTGCCAATTTAAGGCCATGTTAGCTTTGTAAATTTTGTTAGTCTTTTTTAAGTTTAGAATGAGATTATTTATTGTTTTTCTCGTGTTCATAATTTTGAGTATAGTTATGAGGTTTGTGTTCAAAGTAACTCAAAATTATTTCCCTTGAATGCTTGTTCACCCTATCATAACAAACATTTTTTCCAACCACCATTTCAAAGGAAGCTTGAATAGCTTTTACCTGATTTTTTTTTATCTTCAGCTGATGAAACTGTTTGTTAAACTTTCTCATCCCCCATTTGATAAAAATCTTTTTTTTTTGGAGATCATCTCACTTTTCAAACTGGCTGATCTCCCTGTACAATGGTATATTCAAGTTTTATTTACTAAGAAATTTTCAAAAAAGACTTTAGAATATTGTTGAACCATGTTTAAAACTCACTTTGCATGTTTTCAATAGTATGTGTGCTTTTTTAAATCACACTGCTTTATGAGTACTTGTTTTTAAATGTGAAAGTTTTACTTATAGTTTTTTTGAAGTTATCGAAAACAAACTATCTCTGAACCGAAGATACCATAATAATTTTAAGAAATAGATTTAATTTGAGTTATATTTCAATGTTTCCATTGTTGGACACAATCATCCCATTAATTATTTCGAAAAGTGTTCAATGCTGTCAAGTCACATTGATGACCAAAAATGGCTCAAAAGTTAGAAATTGGCCAATGAAATTGAATTGTATTAAACTCAAAACCTTGGATTTAATTTCTTTATCAATTTTCTAAACCTCCGTTTGAATTCCTCGAAGGCTATGGAAGCGTTAAAATCGCAGCCTTGGAATTATAACTCTGAATCTAATTAATTTATCTTTCTCTATGAAAATTCCCAAATATATGAAAATGGCTGAAGCTGGGGAAAGCTGGAATTTATGAAAATCGGTACATAAGTTTTTCAACACTCAGTAAAAATAGTTGTTCCGCTTAAAAATCAATTTATTGTTCACTGTATGTTTTTGTAGACCCTCGAAGCCCCCCAGAGACGGTAAAAAGCACTTCGAAAGCCACTACAATTCAAGTCAATATATTCCTAACAGGCTAGTTGTATTTTTCAATTCAAAATATAGGCATATTTTGCATCCCAATATCTCGTACCGGTACCACGTGCTTTCAGCAGTAGAAGGTACAAAAAATACCCGATAAAATTTTTTTTTTTTTATAATGCTTTATTTGAAACGGCTCATACGATTAGGTTTTAAGGAGCCAAACTCGTTTTCTTTGTTTTTACAATCGTTTTCTTAGCTTAGCACTTTTTTTTTAAGAAAAAAGAAGATAGAAAGGGAAATATGAAAATAAAATAGAATTATAGACGAAGATCAATAGCTTTTAGAAAATGGTAGATTTCAAACATGTAGTCCAAATCCAGCACAGCTAGCACATCCCTCACTGGAACGTTAGGTGGTTTTCCTCGGGCCCGAAGGGAATCTATTAAATTCGTTCTGGCGACAAGATGGACCTCACACGACCAGACAATATGCTCGATGTCATGGTAACCTTGGCCACAACTACACAAATTGCTGCCAGCAATGTCAAAACGATAGAGTACCGCGTCTAAGGAATAATGATTGGACATGAGACGGGAAAATATACGAATAAAATTCCGACTCAGGTCCAACCTATTAAACCAGGGTTTAAGGCTTACCTTTGGGATAATCGAGTGGAGCCACCGACCCAACTCATCCTCGTCCCATTTGCGCTGTCAGTTGACAAGAGAGTTTCTTCGAACCAAGAAGTAAAATTCGTTGAAGACGATTTCACGGCGATACGTGTCGCCTTCTATCGCCCCCACCTTTGCCAAAGAGTCTGCCCTCTCATTGCCCATTATCGAGCTATGTGAGGGGACCCAAACAAAGGTGATAGCAAAGCAACGTCTTGATAAAGCACTCAATGTGACTCGTATCTTCTCTAAGAAGTATGGAGAGTGCTTTCCCGGTCTTATTGAGCGGATTGCTTTAACAGAGCTGAGACTATCTGTGACGATATAGTAGTGTCCTGCAGGCCGTGAAGCGACGCTGTCCAAAGCCCAACAAATTGCTGCTAACTCTGCAATATATACAGAGCATGGTGACTGCAGATTATAAGATGCGCTGAAGATATCATTGAACACTCCAAATCCTGTTGATTCCTCTATGAGAGACCCATCAGTAAAGTACATTTTATCAGCATCGACGTGTCTATATTTAGCATCGAAAATTCTAGGAATCAAAAGTGAACGATGCGAATCCGGGATCCCACGAATTTCTTGCTGCATAGACAAATCAAACTGGACAGAAGAGTTGCCGTAGTCTGGGATGTAAACACGAGTTGGAGAATACGAAGAAGGATTTATCTGCATGGACATGAAGACATGGTATATAGACATAAATCTGGTTTGAAAATTTTGCTCAAGTAGCCTTTCGAAATTTACGATCACCAATGGGTTCATGATCTCACACCTGATGAGGAATCTGAGTGATAATAAATTGAATCGATCTTTTAGTGGAAGTATACCTGCCAAAACTTCAAGACTCATGGTATGTGTTGAGGGCATACAGCCCAAAGCGATACGGAGACAACGGTATTGGATACGTTTGAGTTTGATGAGGTGAGTTTTAGCAGCTGCCTGGAAACAGAAACTACCGTATTCCATCACTGAGAGAACAGTTGTTCGATACAATTTTAAAAGATCTTCTGGGTGAGCTCCCCACCAGGTGCCAGTGATTGATCGGAGAAAATTGATTCTTTGTTGGCATTTTCCTTTCAGATACTCAATATGGGTTCTCCAGGTACACTTGGTGTCAAACCAAACCCCAAGATACTTAAAACACCTCGATTGAGTGACCGTTCTACCTAGGAGTTGAAGCTTAGGTTGAGCAGGTCTATGTTTCTTAGAGAAAACAACCATCTCCGTTTTCTGTGGAGAAAACTCAATCCCAAGTCCCAAAGCCCAAGTTGACAATCTGTCTAAAGTATCTTGTAAAGGCCCGTGCAAATGAGACTCTGTAGCTCCTGTTACAGACACTACACCATCATCTGCAAGTTGTCTTAAAGTGCAGCCTTCAGAGAGACAACTGTCGATATCGCTTACGTAGAAGTTATACAAAAGTGGACTTAAACATGAATCTTGCGGGAGGCCCATGTAAGAGTTCCTTCTAATTGCAAGATCTCCGTGAGCAAAGTTCAAATGTTTCTCACAAAGCAAGCTGTATAAGAAGTTGTTCAATAGAGGCGGTAGACCTCGGGAGTGTAACTTGTCTGACAAAACCTCTATTGAGACTGCATCAAAAGCTCCCTTTATGTCTAGAAACACTGAAGCCATTTGCTCACGTTTTGCGTACGCCAATTGTATCTCTGAAGACAGTAAAGCAAGACAATCGTTTGTCCCTTTGCCCCTTCGAAACCCAAATTGAGTATCTGAAAGGAGGCCATTTGTTTCCACCCATTTATCCAATCGGAACAAAATCATTTTCTCCATCAATTTACGAATGCAAGACAACATCGCTATCGGACGGTACGAATTAAAATCAGACGCAGGTTTTCCAGGCTTTTGGATAGCAATAACTCTCACTTGTCTCCAATCTTCGGGAACAATGTTATGCTCCAAGAACTGATTAAATAAATTCAACAAGCGAAATTTGGCTGCAGCAGGAAGGTTTTTCAACAAGTTGAATTTTATTTTATCAACTCCTGGAGATGAATTGTTACAAGAAAGCAGAGCAAGTGAGAATTCTACCATCGAAAAACCGGAATCAAGATCGCATCTATTCGGAGGCAAACTTCGGATGATTTTTTGCACCGGTGTGGAATCTGGACAGATTTTTCGCGCGAAATTGAAAATCCATTTATGCGAATGTTCTTCACTTTCGTTCGTGGAAGAACGATTACGCATACTCCGAGCCACATTCCACAAAGTGCTTAAGGATGTTTCCCGCGATAAACCTCCCACAAAATTACGCCAATGCGCACGTTTTTTCCCCTTGATCAGGTTTTTGAATTGCTGTTCAAGAGAAAAATACGTGTTGAAGTTATCCAGGGTTCCATGTTTCCTAAAAACTTTAAAAGCGTTCGATTTGTCGACGTAAAGTTTGGTGCATTGACTGTCCCACCATGGATTGGGAGGCCTTTGACGAACAGATGAACCTGGGATGGGTTTCGTTTGAGCACCTACTGCACAATCAAAAATCAAACGAGAAAGAAAGTTATATTCCTCCAACGGAGGTAAAACCTCCATGGAAGTGATAGCTGAAATAATTGCGTCCGAATACTTTTTCCAGTCGATGTGTCTTGTGAGATCATATGCCATATTTGTTGAATTTGAATTGACCCCATTGGTGATTGTAATTTTGATAGGTAAGTGGTCACTACCATTGGGATCAGGGATTACCTTCCACTGGCAATCCAATGATAATGAATTTGAGCAGAGTGAGAGGTCAATTGCACTTGGTCTTGCAGGAGGTTTAGGTACCCGTGTTTTTTCACCCGTGTTCAAAATAGTTAAATTGAAACTGTCACAAATGCCATAAATAAGATTAGAACGTCTATCGTCAATTTGTTCTCCCCAGACAGTTCCATGCGAATTGAAATCAACCAGGATCAACCTTGGCTCAGGGAGCACTGAGCACAGGTCCTCTAGGTGACTTCGATCCACTGTAACTCTCTGAGGCCAGTACAAACTCACAATGCATAAGTCCTTACCTCTTATAGTTGTATGACAAGCAACAGCTTCAATTCCTCCTGACAAAGGGAGGTGGATTCTATAAAAGGAGTAGCGCTTGTTGATCCCCAAAAGCACCCCTCCATATGAATCGTTGCGATCTAAACGAATAATGTTAAAATCGTGGAATGGAATATCTGATTGAGAAGAAAGCCATGTTTCAGAAAGGGCAAAAATATCGCAACTAGTTTCATGAAGAAGATATTTGAACGGATCCAGTTTAGGGATTAGACTGCGACAATTCCACTGTAACACAGTGATATCTCCGACCTCTCGGCTTAAATTAGCCATCGAGAGAGATAAACACTGAAAGAAGGGGCCAAGTTTGCATCAATTGCTTCAAAAGTGTCTTTACTATAGGGAGCATTGTAGTAATTATGCCCCTTACGGATTCAGATACGTTTAAGAACGAGAAAATTCCATTAAGAATATCAGAAAACTTGAAAAGTCCAGGCTGGGACACTGATTCTGACAAAACCGCGTTAGCAGTTGGAGAGCTCGCTGCGGCTGAAGTCCCCGATGATAATGTATAGTTTGGTGGTGAAAAAGTCGTTCGGAATCCAGGAGGAACAAGTTTTTCTTTTCTTGGAGCTACCGATGTTTTAGTGGCGCTGATTGGTTTAATAGTAGGGATTTTTTTTGGAACTTTGGAGGACTTTGAAGCTGTTTTGGCACGTTTCCGGGAGTTCGCTACAAATACGAATGGGTTCTCTTCATCAGTAGTGTCTTCGTTGTCAACTGGTAGCACTGAGAAAATGTTAGTTAACTGAGGTTGAGTCGGGGGAGAAGCGTTCTTTAAAATAGCGGCGTAAGAACGATTGGATCGTTCTTTCAAAGAGCGCCTCTCCTTATCCCAGCGACTCTTAAATGCCTCGCACACAGATGTCATGAGGTGAGCCCCCGCAATAGACACATTTCTGTTCTATTGCTGAGCATGCTCCTTCCTCATGAATCTCTGCGCAACGAGGGCAACGTGCCTTGTTACAACAATGGGACTCGGTGTGTCCCATTTTAATGCACTTTTTGCAACTCATTGGGCGAGGCACAAAGAGTCGCACAGGAAGCCTCAACATTCCGTCGATCAAAATGTAGTGAGGGAGGGCGGTACCTGCGAAGGTAACACGAAATGAGGCTGAAGGCGAGTACTTTTTAACTCCATTCACAACGTTGGCAGTTTTAAGTTGACGGCAATCCAAGATTTCGACCGAAGTCGAATCTAAGCCTTTAAACTTACCAACACCGTTGGATTTAACGTACTCTGCCTTAAGGCTCATTTCCGTTATCACGCCCTCGATCTCAACGTTTCGAGACGGAACAAAAACATGGTACTCTAGGTTAATGAACTTGCTGGCAACAATTTCATTTGCACCTTTCCGGTCAGCCACTACAACGCGCAATTTGTCTGGTCGCACCTTTGAAATGCTGGTCACGGAGGGCCACCTCGCCAGATCTTTGGTTATCTGTACCACGTTTAGACGTTTTCCATTAGGTTTGGGCCGGATAAAAACCACCCAAGGCCCAGTGAAAATTGAACCATCTGGGTAAGTTCGGAGACGGGTTGCTCTACTCTCAACCGTGGATGATGCGAAATTATCTTCTATCCGAGAAAAATTCATACCTGAAGGACCAGCATCATCCGATTCCTCTAGGTGCTCCTCATCCTCTCTGATGCCATTCTCATCATCCACAGTTGGCGGGTTTAACCCCCCGCCTTCCCTCATATTTATCAACGGAAGCGCGAATGGCTTCCGTTTGTAAAATATGAGCGAAGCAGTCAATATTTGAAAAATAAATAAAGAGAAAAAATAGAACAAGAAACAGTGAAAAAAGGATAAATTAAGGATTACTTGCAAGCACTTCTTTACGAGTTAATCAGCTTTGGTGTCCGGCACCGGCTCCACCACTTAGTCGTCCTTCGTTGATTGAAGATAGCGATAGCAATATCAAAATGTTGGGTCCTCCTTGTAAATCCCGATCACGGCAATCAGAACCAGAATCCTCGGAACGCCCTCCTCGGTACGCAAGCCCGTATGTTCAGAGCGAACAAAGAGCACCCTTTCGAAAACAATGGCCTTGGTGGTGTTGAAGAAAACGGCAACCAATCCGCTGCTGCTGACAAATTGATAACAGCACACTCACGCCGGTAGTTGGCTGGTGGGGAACAGCAATTGACAATCGTTCCAGCAGGAAAAACCACAATCTGCGGCAAAACTGCACTTTTAACTTTGTTAAGACTGCCAAACTTTTGTTTTTCGAAAAAAAATTCGCTTCAAAACGGTAGTGAAAAAATGACATCCGCACTAGCCGAGCTACTTGGATCATTCAACCCGCCAAAATTTCTCCTTTCAAATTTTTAATGCTGAGCAAGCTTTGATTTGCTATCCAGTACACGTGAACTCTTGATGGTTGCTTCTAATACTCGGCCCATGGTGATGGTGAAAACAACCCGCCAAAGGAAACGAAAATCGGTTGGCAAAATGTGTGCCATGACTTTTGGTTCGTGTGAAAAAAACCGAAAGTTGTATGGGGGGGTCCGTTTCCTTAGGTGGGAGGGGCTCAGAACTATTACTAAAACCTTACCATGGTCCAACTACATCTCTTTACCAAATTTCAGGCTGATCGGTTAAGCGGTGTGGATTTGTATAAGGTGCATACAAACAAACATATATAGTCCAACTCATCTTTATATATTAGAAGAAGAAGAAGAAGATATTAGTATAGGCAATTCATACACAGGAAATTTTTAAGCCTGAACTAAGCAAAAAGAGGCCTTTACTTCCCGTTAGCTATTTTTTTACTACAGAACTGTGGTTTTCATCTTTTTCGCTCACCGCCCTCCTGTCTCGATTTTTTAGAGCTCCTAGGGTACTTTAAAACAAATTTGTTCTGAAATGCAACAAAAATGAGCAATTCTCAGCTCTTCCACCGCCCCCTTACAGGCTCTCAACCAGAGATCACTTTGGAAACCACTGCTTTAGAGTTCGGACTTGGTAAAACTGCTTGTTTTTTGACAGCCGTTTTGCCGCCGCCAACCAGGGTTGTCAACTTTTTTTTTAAATCAGGGATCTGGTGAAATAAAAATCAGGCAAAATCAGGCTAGGATAAAGTAACGGAAATTTCGCTAAAAGCGATGATCTTTTTTTTTTATTTTTATTGGTTACCGCTGCTCATTTTCTCTATAATATGTGTTGGGAGCCTACTTGGTTAAATAATTCACCTAATCCAGTTCCTTACTACTTATTTTTAATCACATTAGCAAAAATCAGGCAAAATTAGGCATATTTTCAAAAATCAGGCAAATTCAATGGCTTATCAGGTTATCAGGCTGAGCCTCGAAAAATCAGGCAATATCGGCAAATCAGGCACATTGGCAGCTCTTCCGCCAACCATTTCCAAACAAATCGAACGAAAGGAAGTGTAGTGCGGATGCGGGAACGAGTTCACGGCTTGAGTTGGCTATGGATCATTCTACATGGTAGACAAATCGACACAGGAAGCGTACATGTGAGAATCGATTTCAAATCATAGAAATTCCGGTGTTTGATATGAAAAATTTTTGTATTTGTCTACCAGGTTCCCGCTGCCGACGAACACAACATCAATGTAAGAATGGTCGGCGGAAAAGATGCCGAGTTCTGGATTGATTAGTTCGACATGATTGGGGAAGAGACACCAGCAGCTAAAATCAACCTAGAAACTTCGGAACATTGGGGAAAATAGATCAAATCAAAATCCGCCACTCGACAGATAAGTTATCTCTAACTTTGAGTTACTAAATCATTCCGGCATCTCATTTTCTTTTGTTAGTTAAAATTTTAGTTCAATGTTTTTTTTTCTTAATTGATTCATGAATTCCTAGCTGGTCAAATTTGATCAAAACTTGGCTAAAATCTAGTTTCGATAATTTTAAGAGTATAGACTGCCCCAAATGTGTATGGGAAATTCAAAGCCTGTAAAATGTTATGAGCTGCCAGCTAAAATTGATCCTAGGCGTTGTGCAACACAGAAAAAAAATAATGATTATTACGTGTACTTTAAAATGGTTGCCTTCAAAAAAATTCAACCCGTAAGTGAAACTCGTTCAGTGAACCCCGTTTAAATAATGATTATTACGTGTACTTTAAAATGGTTGCCTTCAAAAAAATTCAACCCGTAAGTGAAACCCGTTCAAGTGAAATTACCATATTGTAGCGAGTTAGAAGATCCAAGATCTTATGTTACATGATTAAAAATAAAAGTAAATAAATAAAATAATAAATAATGTGCAAAACAAGCAATTCTCAATTGAATGATTTGAAATTAACTAGAAAATCATTTAATATTATAGCAAATGTCCTGTAACAAAATGGAGCTTGACATCTGCCGTAGTTTTACAGGTTGAAAAAAAATACGTGTCACGTTTTTCAAATCACGTTTTTTTTCGACCTGTAAAACTACGGTAAATGTCCTGCTCCTTTTTGCTACAGGACATTGACTGTAATTTTAAATGCTTTTCTATTTTATTTTAAACAAATCAACTGAAAATTATTTGCATTTAATTTAGTTATCAAAATAGAAACGTCAAAGCGAAGCGTGCGAATGGTTTTATTTTGTTTTGGTCCTTTTTCGATTTGTGATAAAAAAAATATCCGGTGATCGACGTCGTGGCGGCCAGAAAGGTGTTTAAAAGTGGGTAAAAATGCGCGTATTAGGGGAACATCTATTTAGTCACTACATCAGATGTTATTGGTTCAACTTGTAGGAAGATAGTTCGATTTTCGATTTTTGTACGAGACTAGCGGACAGCTGCCGCCCGGTGGTAAAGACGGCTCCTCTTCGTTTCCATTTCCAGAAAAATTTAAGTTTTCATGTTTTTGTTAAATAAAGTAATTAAACGATACATATGTTGCATATATTTTCACCGGAAAAAAATTGTATTAGTTTCGAAAAACAAAAATCCAAAAATCGAGCCAAATTAATTCGATGAACCAAAATTTTACGGTACTGTAATTTTAAACCAGCCTGTTAAACAATTAGTCCACGTAAAAATAAATGACATGTGATTAATTTGCGACCTGTTAAATTACGGTAAATGGCCTGCTCCTTTTTTGTTACAGGATACTTGCTGTAATTTTACAGAAAATAATTTTTGCTGTGAAGATCACGGGAAGGGGTCGCTCAACGAGCCTTAAGTTTGTATGGGATTTTGAAACATTTTTTTCGGGAAAAACATGAAAAACCAGTTTTTCATCAATAACTTTGGTTTCCTTCGGCCGATATCTTTTTTTTTTTTTTTTTTTAAATATGTCTTTATTTGTATCAAATCATCATTACACTTATATTACATTATTGCATTAAACTAGGTGTTCAGCTCAATAATGAACTGTTCATAGCCCTATAAGTAACTAGATTATAAAAATTTATTTATAAGATTTTAATTTGCTGAGCGCAATCAAGTTTTTAATGTAGGAGAACATCCTGTAATAGCAAAAATATTTTATACTTAAAACTAAACACTATCTTAAAATTAAACTAAACATAAAGAGAACGAATCTCTGCGATGGAAGACTGCATCGATTTGCCTCTGAAGTTGGAGATGATTTTGTTGGCCATCTCTTCGATCGATTCAATGCCCGCAATCCGATGAAGATCTTCGGTGCTGTGCCAAGGTGGAAGCCGCAAAATCATTTTCAGAACCTTGTTCTGAATCCTCTGGATGGCTTTCTTCCTCGTCGCGCAGCAGCTAGACCAAATCGGAACTGCATACATGATCGCTGGTCGGAAAACTTGTTTGTAGATGAGCATCTTATTTCGCAGACACAACCGGGATTTCCTGTTGATGAGAGAATAAAGAGATTTAGTGTATTTATTACATTTAGATTGAATATCTTCAATGTGATTTTTAAAAGTAAGATTCCGATCAAGTGTAAGTCCCAAGTACTTAACGTGATCAGACCATTCTAATGAAACCCCATTAAAAGTTATGGAATGATTTTCATTAGGTTTTAAAAAAATTGCTCTTGGCTTATGGGGAAATAAAATAAGTTGAGTTTTGGAAGCGTTAGGAGAAATTTTCCACATTTTCAAGTAATTCAAAAAGGAATTTAAATTTTGTTGCAATCTACTGCGTACCACCCGTAAATTTCGACCTTTGGCTGAAAGCAAAGTGTCATCAGCAAATAATCTTCTACCTTTTCCTTCTGGTACATCAGGAAGATCAGAAGTAAAAATATTATATAAAATTGGCCCAAGTATACTACCCTGAGGGACACCAGCTCTAATGGGTGTCCTTTCAGAGCATGAATTTTGATAGCTTACTTGTAAGGTTCGGCTAGTCAAATAATTTTGAATAATTTTGGTGAGATATACAGGAAAATCAAATCGAGCTAATTTAGCTACTAAACCTTTGTGCCAAACACTGTCAAAAGCTTTTTCAATATCAAGAAGAGCAACACCAGTTGAATAACCTTCAGATTTGCTAGCGTTAATCATATTAGTTACACTCAAAAGTTGATGTGTAGTAGAATGTCCATGACGAAAACCAAATTGTTCATCAGGGAAAACAGAGTTCTGATTAATGTGAATCATCATTCTATTCAAAATAACTCTCTCAAATAGTTTACTTAAAGAAGGAAGCAAACTAATTGGTCGATAACTTGAAGGCTCTGAAGCACTTTTTCCAGGTTTCAAAATTGGAGTTATTTTGGCATTTTTCCATTTATTGGGAAAATAAGCCAAATGAAAACATTTGTTGAAGATTTTAACTAACAAATTTAAAGTGCTTTCAGGCAACTTTTTAATAAGAATATAGAAAATCCCATCTTCCCCTGGAGCTTTCATATTTTTAAATTTTTTGAAAATCAATTTAAGTTCATCAATATTTGTCTCACAAGAACTTTCAGACATATTTTGCTTGGAAAGAATATCATCAAATTCTAGGGAAATTTGAGCATCAATTGGACTTACAACGTTTAAATTAAAATCATGAGCAGACTCAAATTGTTGGGCTAATTTTTGAGCCTTTTCTGAATTAGTTAAAAGAAGTTTATCCCCATCTTTCAAAGTAGGAATTGGCTTCTGGGGCTTTTTCAAAATTTTAGTTAATTTCCAAAATGGCTTTGAGTAGGGTTTTATATCCTCTACTGCTTTAGCAAAATTTTCATTACGAATGAAATTTAAACGACGTTTGATCTCTTTTTGAAGGTCGCAATAAATTAATTTCAAATAAGGATCCCTAGTACGTTGATATTGGCGTCGACGAATGTTTTTCAGTCGTATCAAAAACTGAAGATCATCATCAATTAAAGGTTGATTAAATTTATGTTTAACTTTAGGTATTGAAGCGGCTTTAGCATTGACTATTGAAGTTGTCAAATTTTCTACAGCCAAATCAATATCTTCTATTGAATTCAGTGGAACGTTGACATCTAAAATACGTTCAATAAAATTCATATATCGCTCCCAGTTAGCCTTTTGAAAATTAAAAGTTGATTTTAAAGGGTTTTCAATGGGACTTTGAGATAAAGAAAATGTTACTGGAAGGTGGTCTGAATCGAGGTCCGCATGAGTAACTATTTGACTACAATGCTCGCCTAAATCCGTTAGAACCAAATCAATTGTGGAGGGATTTCTAATTGAAGAAAAACAAGTATGCCCATTAGGATATTCAACAGTATAATAACCTGCAGAGCAGTCATTAAACAAAATATTCCCATTTGAATTTGATGAAATATTATTCCAAGATCGGTGTTTTGCATTAAAGTCACCCATAATAAAAAAATTAGATTTATTTCTGGTGAGTTTTTGTAAATCTCCCTTAAAAAAAATTTTCTGTTCACCGCTACATTGGAAAGGCAAATATGCGGCAACAATTATAATTTTCCCCATAGAAGTTTCTAATTCAATTCCAATTGTTTCTAAGACTTTTGTATTGAAAGAAGGAAGAAGTCTAAATTTGAGACGACTATTGATGACAATAGCTACACCCCCACCATGTCGATCAAGTCGATCATTTCGTAAAATTTTAAAGAAAGCATTGCTTTTCAAGTTATTGTCTGGCTTTAAAAAAGTTTCAGTGATGGCAGCAATATGTATGTTTTGAGTTTTCAAAAATAAAAAGAATTCATCTTGGTTAGCCAGCAAAGATCTAGCATTCCAATTCATAATATTTAAACATCTATTTGGATCCATGAGGGAATCGTAAAGTCATAATAATTTTGTTAGCATAATTAAAAGAAGTTTGGAAAGCTTCAAACATTGAATTTGCTTTCAACATAAGTTGCATCATTTCCATTAAATTTTGATGCAAAAATTTTAATTTTTCCTCAGTAATCTCACCCAAATCAACAAAATTGTTAGGATCAGAAAATGAAGGAGAAGAACAAGTATTTGAATTTCGGGGATTTTCCCAAGCCTTCGCATGAACGTTGAGGCTTGGTTTTTTCCCATTTTTATTAGTTAAACCTGAAGAGGGAAACCCATTTTTAACCACCTCTGAGAACGATAAACAACGAGTCTGGGGCGCAGAATCAGCACAGGTAACATTAAAATCACCTAGGGTATTAGCCAGCCGTGATTCCAATGTAGGCCGAGGCTGACCGCGAACAGGCAGGTTGTTTGCCGGCCCGACGTGTGAAGACGAATAAGAGGAAGGAGGAGAAGAAACTTTTCTGGAAACTTTGGGATTTTTCCTAGAAGCAATAATTTTTGCCCTGATGGGACAATCTAGCGAATTCGAGGAGTGATTACCTGCGCAATTCGCACACTTAAAAAAATCTGTTTTTGGCTTATCACCACCAAAAAGGCATTTAGATTTTTCATGATCGAATGAGCCGCAAAACATGCATCTGGCATTCATTCTACAATTTTTAGTGCCATGACAAAAAGCTTGACAACGACGACATTGCGTAATGTTTTGTAAAAAATTGGTAGAAGATTTACGAAAAGGTTCGAATTTGACTCGACAATGAAACATAAGACGAGCCTTTTCAAGAATTTGCAAATTATTAACCTGATCCTTTTTAAAATGGATCAAATAAAGTTCAGGAGCAAAACCAACACTACTGGTATTATTCGTGTTGGTTCTTTTCCTCATTTGAATTACTTGAATTGGAGAAAAACCTAACAAAGAATTTAATTCAGCTGTGATCTCATCCGGTGTCTGATCGCCAGTGAGACCACGAAGTACAACTTTAAATGGACGATCACTTCTAGCGTCGTACGTAAAAAATTGGTGTTTTTTATTATTCAAATAATTTAAAACCTTTTGAAAATCATTAAAAGATTCCGCCAATATACGAGCAGTTCCCCTTCGACCGATCTGAAAAGAAATCTTCACATCCTTGACGGAAGTGACGATTTCTTTTCGAAAGGCATTGAAGTCAGGAATCGTGACCGTTATTGGTGGAATCTTTTCGTTTTTAAGAGTATAAGAAGAAGAAGAAGGTTTCTTAGTACTCTTATCAGAATTAAATATGAATATTTCCTCATCACCGATGTTATGAAGGACATCGAATGAATTGGAAATTTCAACTTTTTTGGCAGATGGCCCTGGATTAGGTTCAGCAATCCGTTTTCTTCCGGCCCTTGAGCCGGCCGAAGACTTCCCCATGCTGGAAAGAAAAGAGAAAATATGAATAAAAGAAAATGAAAATAATTTTAGCACTGAAAAGTGCTGATTGAAATACAGGTAAGGAAAAAATAAATAATGTAAAATGTTCCTGCAGGTACACAGCAACGATACGATGCTCCGGCGTACGTGTTGACGGCTCAACGGTACAGATGGAGGCCGATATCTTTTGATAATGGGTTTTCTTAGAGCCCAAATTATGACAAATGTTTCATCTGAATACTGCATTTTGTTTCGAATTAAAATAAAAAAGTTATTAGGCTTCAAAAACGGTCTAACTTTTTTAAGGGTGGTATTCATCATTGTTAATGAGTCGGGGCGTTCGAACATTTCGTCGAAGCATAAACCGTGATGAATACCACCCTTAAAAAATAAGCCCGTTTTTGAAGCCTAATAACTTTTTTATCTTAAATCGAAACAAATTGCAGTCTTGGGATGAAATATTTGTCATAATTTGGGCCTTAAGAAAATCCATTTTCAAAAGATATCGGCCGAAGGAAACCAAAGTTATTGATGAAAAACTGGTTTTTCATGTTTTTCCCGAACAAAATGTCTCAAAATCCCATACAAACTTCAGGCTCGTTGAGCGACCCCTCCCCGTGATTCGATCTGGTCCAAATTTGGCATGAGATCTTGCACTAGGC
This sequence comes from Uranotaenia lowii, assembly GCF_029784155.1. Lineage (NCBI taxonomy): Eukaryota > Metazoa > Arthropoda > Insecta > Diptera > Culicidae > Uranotaenia > Uranotaenia lowii. Next base: position 132,911,060 of record NC_073691.1, on the reverse strand, counting down.
CTAGGATTAATTTTAGCTTGCAGCACTTAACTTTTTCGAAAGTCGTGTCATTTGGGGCACTCTAGTACATACTCATAAAGGTCCATAATTTGGAGCGAAGGACACAACAAGGATCATTTCAATAGATTTTTTTGATGGATTTATCTAAAAAAACCAATGTTTCAAAGCCAAGACAAATTTTGACTACACTCCAGGCTAGTAAGCAATCATATTTGTCGAAGGTTTGTCCCTATTCATCATGTTAAACGGTCATTTAATTTTTGGTTGAGTCACTCTCATCAACGAATAGGTAATCGGAGCTCTTTAATATGCTAAAATTAGTTGCGATTCGTAACGAGCAATCATAAACAGGCTTTTACAGTTTTTTTCTTATCTTAGTGATTTAAAAAATAAAAGAAACTAAATTGTTACATTCACCCTAATCTTTGTAAACATCGAAAGTTATTTCTATCACATCTCTATCGCATCGCGCGAAAGGTAGGTATTTATTCATTCCTCATTTCATCCCACAGGCGCTTTCGCTATTTTTTCTCTATCGAGTTTTTTCCTCGGCGCGTGAACTTGTAGGTTTTTAATTTGTTGCTTTCTTTTAAACCCATGGTGGAACAACACTTTTTGTTATGAAAAAAAAACAAAGTTATTTTGGTAAGAGGAGCAGAAACAGAAGCAGGTTTTACTTGCAAATGTGTCAAATCGTGGGCTCAAAACAAACGCGAGAGATTGCAGTTGGCTTGGTTCGCTTTATCAATTAGCATTTCAACTGAACTTCTATGTTTTCGCAAGGGATGCTTATGTTATTACGTTATCACTGATAAGCCCTTCAGCAAACAGAAGCCTCGATGGCGCAGTAGGCAGCGCGTAAGTCTCATAATCTTAAGGTCGTGAGTTCGATCCTCACTCGGGGCAGAAGATTTTTTATGATTATACCCAAATCAATCAACTATTTTACTAGGACAGATGTCGTCCGTTAGGAGGTTTATTACGAATTGTTGGAATTCCATATAGGTATGTACATATGTATATATTTTGTGGCACGTCCGCCTAAATGTTTATCAAATATTGTTGATAGTTTTCCAAATTATGAACTGTTGTTCTACAAACCAGACTTTATTCCAAAAATAAAATGCCAAAACGGCCAAAACATACATACTTCCCAAGTGTGTTTTGTTTCCAAAATACCCCATATCGAAGATATGCCAATAAAAACACCGCATGTGGGATCTCCATCGCGTTGAGCGAAAAACAGTCAGTGTCTCATGCCGTCATGTTTATTTTGCTCTCCGATCGCTCGCATCGTTATTACTGCTAGTAGGTACCTAGTATGATTATAACGATTCAAATCATTAAAACAAGGAGTGTTCATCATCAAACCAGCTGCACTTTCGAATAATCACATTCTTGTGCGACAAATATTATTGGAGCAATGCAGCCGAGAACATGAAATTATAGGGTAAGCTCTCCTAGTTTTGGGCAGTCAGTAAAAAAGTTTTTTTACAGGGGTTTCCCAAAGATTTGTTTTTTTTTATTTGAAGGTTTTCAATCAAAATTACAAAAATACCTCTTTTTAGTATTTAAATTAATTATAGGTAATTATTTTCAAATTTTCTGATAATTCTAAGAAGTAAGAAAGTAGAATACATTAGAACCATCTTGTGTTTAGATCAATATTGAATATGAATACCCTAGATAAAAAAAGGCATTAATGACAAGCAAGAAATGCAAAGAAATTTTTTCTACTACCCATCTGACCGATGATTTATTTGTCCTCATTTTCCACAACGTTGATTAGGTTGTTTTGCGGTTGTTTTTTCCTTCTTTAATTGCCTTAAAGGATCATTGGCTCATACAACCGATGTTTTGCGGTGGTTGTTGACATTTGCTTGAACATTACGACCGTTAATTTTTCACTGCTTTCGAGGTATTGCGGGAGAAGTAATAAATAGATTTTTTTCCTCTTTTAATCACTATAAAATTCCGATTCTTCAAATAATTCGTTCTGGGATCGCGGGATCAAGTAAGAGTTTAATTGATCGTGATTGTCGCGCAAATTATTTCGGCGCGCCTCAAAGCGAAGAAGTATGTAAATTGTGAAAGCTGAACTTGGGTGGGGGCACTATTTTCCAGTTTGTTGTGACAGCACATGCTTGAACAACTGATAAGATAACTAGGTATTCGTTCGATTTACAAATCAAATGGAAGAAACTGTCCATATTTACGTTTGCTGACAAGTTTCAGATTGCGCAAAACCGCAACTCTATCGCAAATGTTCTTTATAAATATTCCAATTGTTGTGCAAATGCCCTTGAATAGCTGATTTCATTTGCTCATTCGGTCGATGTAAACTGCATTCAAGTTGAATTGAGGCTGCATTTTAATGCGAAACATTCTCAATGTGTTTTTACCCACACCATTTATGGAGATGGAAAAATTTACGTTAATCCACAGAAAGAGTCGTATGATTGTTTACTAGTTATAACAATCATACGACCAGACCGGACCGGACCGGACTTTTACTAAATTTTGTACGGGAAAGGTTTTCTAAATGGGCTTATCGAGTTAAAGGCGCCTACGGTAGTTTGAAGAAATGGCTGACTAGACAGCACATCTTTCCAATGCATTTTGAGGATTATACGCTTTGAACATATGGCATGAAAGAATGTTATGAAATTACAAACTCAAAAAAAATTTAAAAATTCATACAAGGTTTTGATAGTTTTTGATGCAATATTTTGACTTTTAAAAATTATACGTTAAGAAGCTCCAAACAAAAGTAAGGATGGTTTTTGTTTCTTATTCAAATGAACTTAAAAAATAAATCATATTTAAGCTTTTATGGAGTTTTAATAATGATTATATAGTTAAACTAGCAGACCCGGTAAACTTCGTCTTACCATGTCAAACTTTGTGTCCATTTTCCATTTATACGTCGCTGATTAACTTTAAAATAGCATTTAATATTGAGGTATTAATTGTCTCGCTGTCCTAGTTTTTTTTAACTTTTCCCTCCTTCCGTTTACTCGAATCAGTTCCCGAAGAGCACTTGTCATGGCATGAAATCTAGCAATTTTTTATACTGAAAATTACTTTTTAATATTCATGCAATCAAAAAATGCTAATTAAATTCCTTTGAACTTTAACCCAATGAATCCAGGAAACGATTGGTTTTGAAAGGAGGAAGGAATATGTTTAAAAGATTTTTTTGTTATTCAACCGAATCACAGCATTTTTCTACTTTATCTTAAAAGGCATATGAGCTAGTTTAACCCATTTTTATCAAGAATTTCAAATTGAAGCATTGCGATGTTCTGATTTAAAAATTTCTTGAACATTGTTGGTGGTATGCTGCGTATTCATTTAGGTTTATGTAATATTTTGATCATTCAATAACATTTTATTAAAAAGCAGATTTTTTTCATATTAAACAGAACAAAATGAAATAATCTGCTCAGGGATGGTTTCATGAGTTCATTTTATTTTCTGGATATTTTCATCTCAAAACCATAAAATATTTAATGTCTTTTTGATTATAATTCTTAATTTTCAATAAAGAATCATCGGGGCAAGTATAAACAGATATCACCACAGTTCAACTTTCATATTCTTTAACAAATTCTCAAATGGTAGATATTTCTGGCTAAAGGCGCGTTTGCATTTGTTTTACCCTGTCAAATGACAGGAATTAAAATTATTTTTGACTTTCAGGTCATATTAAAAATTTATCGAAAAAATTCTGCTGCCACCGGAATATCAATCACAAAAAAAAAACTTTTCAACAGAAAAGTGGATCAAAAGTCTCTTCAATGTAGACAAAATATGTAATACATGACACACTTTTTATATTAAGTACGTACTTGAATTGTGTGTAAACAAACAGTTAATGTGTAAACAGTTTTTCGGTGAATGATTTAAAAAAAAAAAGTTGAGTTTATTTTGTCAGATTGTAGATTAGGACCCATCAATATATAGATGAAGGGTTTATTTATATTCACATTAAAGGACAGGCTCTTCTTCAGTTTATGTTTCTTCATTTTCAATGGCTTTTGTTGTTGTTCTTCAAATTTAAAGACGCTTGATACGTCTTCAGTTAATTAACTTTGTACATGTTCAAAAAATGTTTAAGATCTATTCTGTTGAATACATCTTTTTCATTTTACTGTTTTCGGTATAAATCAAAACTAACCTTCTAAGCATAAAGATTATACAATTGTACGTAAATCATTCCACTTTCTTTTTTTATTCAAAATTCCGCTAAGAGTAATACCGTTATATCTTATGCATTAGAATTAAATTCATATTTTTAGATAACAATTGCTGCTTCAATCAACACGAAATAAAAATAGTTGTAAATTTTAAAATCGTTTAAATGGTTTTGATTCTATCGGCAAAATATCAATCTGGGTAACATCTAGGCTTCATTTATTCATATGTGCTGTACAAATATGCTAGCATTCAAGAAGAAAAAAACACATCTAGGCTTCATATCGCCGCCACGTGCGTTGAAAGTATACTTGGTTGAGAAATAAGCGCCCAAATGTTCCCACTAATCAGTATGCTATGCCCTGGTTACTATCCTCTCACGACGTTTGTTAGCGACGCCTCGACCATAGAGACGAAAAACAAACCGCCCGCCCGGCGCCCAAAAGAAAGAAAATTTCGAAAAAATTGAAGGCCATGACTTTAATTTGATTCAATTTATTACAAATTTAATGATTACGGACAATTGATGCGACTTTTTGTTATTTTTATTCGATATAAACCGATTCGCATGCCCACAGAATATTCTAAAAATAATTTAATTTGAATCGGTTGGGTCATTTCGGAGGAGTAGTACTACAAACACCGTTACAAGAGAATTTTATATAATAGATAATAAAGTGTTTTTGTATGACCCCATCATGGTTGTAAAATGACTCCATCCTAAAATAACAGGGTAAAAAGAATAAATAAATAATTATTATCATTGAAACTTCAAATCTAAGCTCTGATTAGCATCTTAAGAGAGAATTGAAGATCTAAAAACAGATTTTATAAAGTTTTTCTTATAGATAAACTGCCTCCATAGTATGGCAACCCTTACTTTTGTTTTATTCCATAAAATTATAATATACATAGATTTTTATAAAACTTCAGCTTTGTCGTACGAAAGTTATTACTTTCTAGCAGTTTCAATGAAATTATACGGAAATATTGCCCAAAATACAGAAATTTTGTTCAAAACATAAATAGGCGCATTTAGCCCGCACGGTTTGAGGTTTGGCAATATAGACAACAGTTATAATATAATCGTTTTCTCGAACACGGAAACAAACTTCATCATAAAAATACCTCCAATGTATAGAAAACAGATGCCTGCACACGTGTAGATAGTTTGTGTACACATATTCGATGTAGTATTTGATTCAAACAGTGTTCTGCTTAATAGGCGCATATAGCCCGCTTCTCCTCTATTACAAACAAACCCGGATAAAACCGGGCAATCTTGGCAACCTCATTATAAAGCATGGATCACTAGAAATCTGGACGCACTATTTATTTTACCATAGTGCTCCTAGTTGTCGGATCTGGAATGTTTTGGCAGTACTTTGTAGAGGAATGTTTCTTCTACCAGAGCTGAAAATTTCATTACGATTCATTTTGTTTCAAAAAAGTTACACGTGATGGAAGCCGCGAGATGAAAATAAATTTTGAACACCCACGTCAAAAACCCGACGTGGTCGGGTTCAAAAATCGCGAAATCGTTAAAAATGGTCAAATCAACCGTGTGTAGAGTTCTCAAACGTTTCCGTGAGATGCGTACTATAGATCGGCAGGTTCATACCAAGCGTCATAGTGGAATTAAGGATCGGAAACTGCATTTGAAGGTGTTGAGAACGATCAAGGAAAACACAGGGTAGTCGGACTATGACATTGCCAAGAAATTCAACGCCGACCGGTGCACCGTCAGCAGAATTCGTCTACGCGAAGGAATACGATCCTATCGGACCAGTAAGCAACCAAACCGGACATTGAAGCAGAATTTAGTAGCCAAAGGACGTGCCCGCAAGTTATACAAGAAGATTCCAACGAAGTTCGACGAATGCATCCTCATGGATGACGAAACGTACGTGAAGATGAATTTTGGGCAGCTTTCTGGCCAAAAATTATGTAAAGCCACTGCAGTGGTGCACTGCACTGGTCATGGTGATGTCCCCGGCAACTTCAAATTCGTTTTTGCTGATAAGTTTGCAAGAAAGTGTTTGATCTGGCAAGGTATTTGCAGCTGCGGACGAGAAATTCCGGTTTTTGTGAAAAACAAGACCATGGACTCCGAAATTTACAAGGAGGAATGCCTGAAAAACTTTTTTTTTCGTACATTAGATCTCACAAAGGACTAGTTAAGTTTTCGCCAGATTTGGCAAACTGCCAGTACAGCTAGGAGGTTCTACAGTGGTATTGGGCCAACGGGTGGATTTTGTCGAAAAGGACATCAACCCACCCAACTGCCCTCAATTCCGCTCTATCGAAAAATTTTGGGCAATTGTCAAGAAGAAGATGAAGAAGAATGGTAGGACGACTCGGGAAGCAACAGAGATGAAGAGATTGTGGAACAAAATGGCCGCTGAGGTCAGCGAATAGGGTGTTCAAACTATAATGAGTGATACTCAACCAAAAGTTCGAAAATTCATCAAAACAACATCGGAATAATTTTTTAATTATTTTTCCTTTAAAGTGCAATAAAAACCCTACATTTCAAGTACAAAACATTTTTATTTCGTTTATATAGCTCCGAGATAGACCCGTTTTAATGCGTCCAGATTTGTAGTGATCCATGCTTTACAACATATTTGAAAAGGTCGCACCTTTCCGAATAACTGCATTGTTAGCTGTTTTCTATTAGGTATTTCAAAGGTTTAAAGGGATTTTACACCTGAGCACACTTGAGCTAAAATACTTCATCAAACGAAATAATGTTTTCATGAACATGACGTGACATGATGAAACATAGATTCTAGGCTGAACTTTCTCCACAAGATGACGTGCTTGATGTTTCGCCTCGTTTTTTTTTTCAACAGTGAGGTATATTAGTTTTATTACTATATTTGTAAATTCTTTAGCAGGTGAGTTTTTGCAAATCCAAAAAAGCTTTCTTCAGCATGAACTCCGACAAAACTGTGTTGAAAAACTACCTCTGAATGAGAATAATGGAGCTAGATATACCCTGAAATTTGAAAAAGTATGGTTACTGAGAAATAAATCGAAGCTTTTAATTCCAGCCTGGTTTTTTCTGATTCAAAATTAGCTCAGAACCTTTGTTTTATCATTTCACGTTATGTTCATGAAGAAACTAAGCAGTTGGTTAAAGTTTTATAGCACAAATGTCAAATCCCTTCGTCATTTCGTCTCGTATCGCTCATAGTGAACAGTCGCGTTTCGAGATTTCGTCCAATATATCCGGGTGTTTCGTTCCGTTCGGGCGTTTAATACGGTGTTTTGTACCGCGCTATACGTTTTTCTGCCAAAGGCAGACCCCAGCTCGCCAAAGTGGTGCTATTATAGTGTTGGTCGACAAAAAAAAAAGGTTTTTTTCTGGCTAGCTGACTGCCCTCAACTGGTCACCACGAGGGCCGCCGCCATTGTTTGACTCATCATCATCATCAATCTGGTCGTTCTTGCTCGAGCCGAGACTTGACGTGGCAGCCATCTTCGAAGAAGGACCACGTGGTTGGGATCACCTCTGAAGGAGCCAATCAAAACAAAAATCAAGTTTGTTATACTTTTCTTACTTTTCTCTATTTCTAATTCTATTTTTTCCCTATTATATATTTCGATCAAATTGAGCTTCGCTTTTATTTTCATGAAATATGAGCGAAGGCGGGGGGTCGGACCCGCCAGAGGTGGATGGTGAGCAAATCATCTATGAGGATGAGGAGCATCTGGAGGATTCAGCTGTAGCTGGTTCTTCGAATGCTCATCCTTCTCCGCCAGTTGATATTGCTACTCCATCTGCAGCTGCGGGAAAAACAACCCGACTCCGAGTTTATCCTGATAATTCATCCTCTTCTGGGCCGGGGGTGGTTTTCATCCGGCCCAAAACTAACGGAAAACCATTAAATTTAGTGCAGATCACGAAAGATCTGGCTAGGTGGCCCTCCGTTACCAGTGTTTCCAAAGTACGTCCGAACAAATTGCGCGTTGTTGTGGCCGACCGGAAGGCCGCAAACGGAATTCTTGCCAGTAATTTTTTTAATTTAGAGTATCAGCTCTATATTCCATCTCGAGACGTAGAGATCGAGGGTGTGATCACCGAATCGAGTTTGGAGGCTGAATACGTTAAGTCTCACGGCGTAGGTAAGTTCAAGAGCCTTGATTCGACTTCGGTCGGAATCTTGGATTGTCGCCAACTCATGACTGCCTCCGTCGTTGATGGCGTTACCAAGTATTCGCCTTCAGCCTCGATTCGCGTTACATTTGCAGGAACAGCCCTCCCTCATTACGTCTTGATTGACGGAATTTTAAGGCTTCCAGTACGCCTTTATGTGCCTCGCCCAATGCAATGCAAGAATTGCATCAAGTTGGGGCATACTGCTTCGCATTGCTGCAACAAGAAGCGATGCTTGCATTGTGGGGAGAATCATGGGGAAGGAGCATGCTCAGCAGTTGAGCAAAAATGCGTCTATTGCGGGGGCTCACCCCATGATATCTCCTCCTGCGAGGCATTTCAGGCAAGCTGGGATAAACAGAGGCGCTCTTTAAAAGAACGCTCCAAGCGTTCTTATGCCGCCATATTAAAGAGCGCCTCTCCACCGGTCCAACCTCAGACCTGTAACATTTTTTCTGTGCTGTCAGTTGACAATGAAGACACAGATACGGCTGATGAAGTTCAGCCAGTCTTCGTTGCAGGAGGCTCTCGGAAGCGTACAAAGGCGCCTTCTCCGAAAATACCAGCTAAAATAGCTACGGTTGTCTCTTCAAATAGAAACGAGAAAAAGTCGACTGCTGCTGAAAAGGAAAAACAAGTTCCTCCAGGCTTCCGCGGAAATGCACCACTGCAGAATAAACCAACAGCTGCGGGAGCTTCGCAAACCCAAACCCCAAACGTGATGCCAGAATCAACGACTCAGTCTGGGCTCTTTAAGTTGACTGACATTTTGAACGGATTTTTTTCGTGTTTTAATGTATCAGAACCCGTGAAAGACATTGTATTTGCAATGTTTCCTGTATTAAAGACATTTTTAAAGCAATTGATGCAAACTTGGCCCCTCCTTTCAGTGTTTGTATCTCTCGATGGCTAATTTACGCCGAGAGGTCGGAGATATCACTGTACTACAGTGGAATTGTCGTAGTCTTATTCCAAAATTGGATTCATTGAATTATTTACTTCATAAAACAAACTGTGATATCTTTGCATTGTCCGAAACTTGGCTATCTTCTCAATCTAACATCTCATTCCACAATTTTAATATTATCCGTCTGGATCGTGACGATTCTTATGGAGGGGTGCTTTTGGGGATCAATAAGTGCCACTCTTTTTATAGAATTCACCTTCCTTTATCAGGCGGAATTGAAGCTGTTGCATGTCATACAACAATAAGAGGTAAGGACTTATGTGTTGTCAGTTTGTACTGGCCTCAGAGAGTTGCAGTGGATCGAAATCACCTAGAGGACCTGTGCTCAGTGCTCCCTGAGCCAAGGTTGATCCTGGGTGACTTCAATTCACATGGAACTGTCTGGGGAGAACAAATTGACGATAGTCGTTCTACTCTTATCTATGACATTTGCGACAGTTTCAATTTAACAGTATTAAACACGGGTGAAAAAACACGGGTACCTAAACCTCCTGCAAGACAAAGTGCAATTGACCTCTCACTCTGCTCAAATTCACTATCATTTGATTGCCAGTGGAAGGTAGTCCATGATCCGAATGGTAGTGATCACTTACCTATCGAAATTACTATCACCAATGGGGTCAGCTCTTCGAACACAATAAATATGACATATGACCTTACAAGACACATCGACTGGAAAAAGTACTCGGACACAATTAAAACCGCCATCGACTCTATGCACGTTTTACCTCCTTTGGAGGAGTACCACTTTCTTTCTTGTCTGATACACGATAGTGCAGTTGACGCTCAAACAAAACCCATCCCAGAATCATCTATTCATCGAAGGCCTCCTAATCCATGGTGGGACCCTCAGTGTTCTAAGCTTTATAAGGACAAATCAACAGCATTTAAAGAATTTCGAAAACATGGAACTCTTGTCCATTTTGAAGCTTACGTTTCCCTTGAAAATCAGTTTAAAAAGTTAACCAAGGGGAAGAAAAAGGCGTATTGGAGGAATTTTGTTAGTGGGTTATCGCGTGAAACATCCTTAAGTACTTTGTGGAAAGTGGCACGAAGCATGCGTAATCGATCATCTACAAATGAAAGTGAGGAATATTCACATAGGTGGATATTTAAATTCGCACGGAAAGTCTGTCCAGATTCTACACCTGTGCAAAAAATAATCCGGAACGTGCCTCCTGATAGGTCTGATAGTGGTCTAGACTCAAGCTTTTCGATGGTCGAATTCTCACTTGCCCTCCTCTCTTGCAACAATTCAGCTCCGGGAATTGATAAAATCAAATTTAACTTGTTGAAAAACCTTCCGGATGCTGCAAAATTTCGCTTGTTAAATTTATTTAACCAATTCTTGGAGCATAACATTGTTCCCCAAGATTGGAGACAAGTGAGAGTCATTGCTATCCAAAAGCCCGGAAAACCAGCGTCTGATCCCAACTCTTACCGTCCAATAGCGATGTTGTCTTGTATACGCAAATTGATGGAGAAAATGATATTGTTTCGTTTGGACAAATGGGTAGAAACAAATGGTCTCCTTTCAGATACTCAATTTGGGTTTCGAAGGGGCAAAGGGACAAACGATTGCCTTGCTTTGCTGTCTTCAGAGATACAAATGGCGTACGCAAAACGTGAGCAAATGGCTTCAGTGTTTCTAGACATAAAGGGAGCTTTTGATGCAGTCTCAATAGAGGTTTTGTCAGACAAGTTGCACTCCCGGGGTCTGCCTCCTCTATTGAACAACATCTTATACAGCTTACTTTGTGAGAAACATTTGAACTTTGCTCACGGAGATTTTGCAGTTAGAAGAACATCTTACATGGGCCTCCCACAGGGTTCATGTTTGAGTCCACTTTTGTACAACTTTTATGTGAGTGACATCGACAGCTGTCTCTCTGAAGGCTGCACTCTAAGACAACTTGCAGATGACGGAGTAGTGTCTGTCACAGGATCTACTGAGTCTCATCTGCACAGGCCTTTACAAGATACTTTAGACAGATTGTCTTCCTGGGCTTTGGGGCTTGGGATTGAGTTTTCCCCTCAGAAAACGGAAATGGTTGTTTTCTCTAAGAAACGTAGACCTGCTCAACCTAAGCTTCAACTCCTAGGCAGAACGATCACTCAATCGAGGAGTTTCAAGTATCTTGGGGTTTGGTTTGATTCCAAGTGTACCTGGAGAGCCCACATTGAGTATCTGAAAGGAAAATGCCAACAAAGAATCAATTTTCTCCGATCAATTACTGGCACCTGGTGGGGAGCCCATCCAGAAGATCTTATCAAATTGTATCGAACAACTATTCTATCCGTTATGGAATACGGTAGCTTCTGTTTCCAGTCAGCTGCCAAAACTCACCTCATCAAACTAGAGCGTATCCAATACCGTTGTCTCCGTATCGCTTTGGGCTGTATGCCCTCAACACACAACATGAGTCTTGAAGTTTTGGCAGGAATACTCCCTTTGAAAGATCGATTCAATTTACTATCACTTCGGTTCCTCATCAGGTGTGAGGTCATGAACCCATTGGTGATTGTAAATTTCGAAAGGTTACTTGAGCAAAATGTTCAAACCAGATTTATGTCTATATACCATATCCTCATGTCAATGCAGGTAAACCCTTCTTCGTATTCTCCAACTCGTGTTTGTAGCCCAGACTACGATCATTCTTCTGTCCAGTTTGATTTGTCTATGCAGCAGGAAATTCGTGGAATCCCGGATCCGCATCGTCCTCTTCTGATTCCAAGAATTTTCGAAGCTAAATATAGACACGTCGATGCTGATAAAATGTACTTTACCGATGGATCACTTATAGAGGAAACAACAGGATTTGGAGTGTTCAACGAAATATCCAGTGCATCTCACAGTCTCCAGTCACCATGCTCTGTATATGTTGCAGAGTTAGCAGCTATTCACTGGGCTTTGAATAGTATCGCCACACGACCTATTGAACACTACTATATTATAACTGATAGTCTCAGCTCTGTTGAAGCAATCCGCTCTATAAAACCAGGAAAATTCACGCCGTACTTCCTCGAAATGATACGAGATATATTGACCACTTTATCAAGACGTTGCTTTTCTATCACCTTTATCTGGGTCCCCTCACATTGCTCAATAGCAGGCAATGAGAGGGCAGATTCCCTTGCAAAAGTGGGTGCGATGGAAGGCAACATTTACCAGCGTGAAATCGTATTCAACGAATTTTACTTCTTGGCTCGAAGAAACTCTCTTGTCAACTGGCAGCGTAGATGGGACGAGGATGAGTTGGGTCGGTGGTTCCACTCGATTATCCCAAAGGTAAGCCTTAAACCCTGGTTTAATAGATTGAACCTGACTCGGGATTTTATTCGTATATTTTCCCGTCTCATGTCCAATCATTATTCCATGAATGCGGTACTCTATCGTTTAAATATTGCTGGCAGCAATTTATGCGGATGTGGTCTAGGTTACCATGACATCGAGCATATTGTTTGGTCGTGTGAGGACCACCTATTCGCCAGAGCGAACTTTATAGATTCCCTTCGGGCCCGAGGAAAACCACCCGACGTTCCAGTGAGGGATGTATTAGGTATGATGGACTTGGACTATATGTTCGAGATATACCTTTTCCTAAAAGCTATCGATCTTCGACTATAATTCTCTTTATTTTCATATTTCCCTTTCTATCTTTCTTTTTCTTCAAAAAAAAAAAAGTGAACTAGATCTAAGTACACAATTGTAATCAAACAAAACGAGTTTGGCTCCTTAAAGCCTAAAGGTATGAGCCGTTTCAAATAAATAATTTACAAAAAAAAAAAAAAATCCCTTCGTGCTATTGGAAAATCTCTTAAAGCTCTATTTGAAAAGAGGAATGTTTCCTTTGAAAAAAAACTACTAATTCGGTTTTACTAGGCGAAAACTCGATGCCTAGACTACTGGTCCAATGTGATAAATTATTAGAAGTTTTTTTTAACGGCGATTTTATTTGAGTGACTGTTTTACTTGTGATATGAACAACACAGTCATTCGCAGGCTGTCTTAAAGCATGGATCACGATGAATCTGGACGCACTGTTTATTATACCATTGCGCTCCATCGCTTTCACTGCGATTCGTTTTGTTCCAAAAAAGTTACACGTGATGGAAGCCGCGAGACCCGAAGTGGTCGGGTTAAAAAACGCGAAATCGTTAAAAATTGTCAAATCAACCGTGTGCAGCGTTCTCAAACGCTTCCGTGAGATGCATACTATCGATTGGCAGGTTCATACCAAGCGTCATAGTGGGACTAAGGATCGGAAACTGCATTTGGAGGTGTTGAGCATATTCAAGGCGAACCCAGGGCAGTCGGACTATGGCATCGCCAAGAACGTCAAGGTCGACTGATGCATTCGTCTGCTCGAAGCAATACGATCCTATCGGGCCAGTAAGCAACAAAACCGGACATTGAAGCAGAATTGAGTAGCCAAAGGACGTGCGCGGAAGTTATACAACAAGATTCTAACGAAGTACGACGGATGCATCCTCATGGATGACGAAACGTACGTGAAGATGGATTTTGAGCGGCTTGCTGGCCCAAAATTTTACAAAGCCACTGGTCGGGGTGATGTCCCCGCCAAGTTCAAATTCGTTTTTCCGATGAGTTTGCAAGAAAGTGTTCGATCTGGCTATTTGCAGCTGTGGACGAAAACCCCGGTTTTTGTGGAAAACAAGACCATGGACTCTAAAATGTACAAGGAGGAGTGCCTGAAAAACGTTTTTTTCCGTACATTAGATCTCACAAAGGACCAGTACAGTTTTGGCCAGATTTGGCAAGCTGCCACTACAGCAAAGAGGTAATACAGTGGTATCGGGACAACGGGTGGATTTTGTCGAAAAGGACATCATCCCACCCAACTGCCCTCAATTCCGCCTATCGAAAAATTTTGGGCAATTGTCAAGCAGAAGATGAAGAAGAATGGTAGGACGACTCGGGATGCAACAGAAATGAAGAGATTGTGGAACAAAATGGCCGCTGAGGTCAGCTAATAAGGTGTCCAAACTATGATGAGTGGTACTCGACGAAAAATTCGAAAATTCATCTAAATATTGTCGGAATACCTTTTTTATAATTTTTCGTTTAAAGTGCAATAAAAACCTTACATTTTAAGTACAAAACATTTTTATTTCGTTTACATAGCTCCGAGGTAGACCCCTTTTAAAGTGTCCAGATTCATCGTGATCCATGCTTTAGCGTCGATTTTTGTGCCATACAAGCTTCAATTTCTCGGACATAAAAGTTGTATAGCAGGGGCTTAAACATGAGCCTTGGGGTAGGCCCATGTAAGTAATTCGTTGAACTTTGGTTTCTCCATGACTAAAATGCATGATTTTTTCAGACAACAGATTATTTAAAAAATTATTCAATATTGGTGGAAGTCCGCAAGCTTAAAGATGTATAGACAGCAGAGCTTCTATGGACACCGAATCGAATGTCCCTTTGATATCCATAAATACTGCCCCCAAATTGTGTACTTGAGAGCAGATTGTTTCAACCAATTTGTTCAGCCGAAAGAGAATAATTTTTCAAGCAATTTCCGGAGACACGAGAGCATTGCAATCGGCCTCTACGAGTTCTAAACAGAAACTGGGCTTCCTGGTTTTTGGATGGCAATGATTTTCACCTGTCTCCATTCATGCGGCACGATGTTCATCTCTAAACACTTATTGAATGAATTTAACAAGCGTTTTTAAACGGTACCTGGCAGATTCTTCAACAAATTGCATAATCCAGTCCGGGAGCTGAATTGTTGCGAGATCAGAGCGCAAGTAAAAGATCGACCATCGAAAATGTATCCTCCGTTTCGGAACTATTCTCTGTACCCCGATAGTTTTTATGAGCTGGTGCTGCGTCCGGGCAGACCTTTCTTGCGAACTGTGTCAGCCATCGACTCGAGCTATCCTCACTTTCGTCAGAAGGAGTGTGATTTCGCATGTTTCGTACTGTTTTTCAAAACGAGTGCAGAGACGTTTTACGAGATAACCCATCCACGAACCGCCGCCAGTACCCACGTTTCTTGTCCCTGATCAAGTTCTTGTACATCCCACCACGGAGTGATAGGTCGTTTCTGTATCGTCGAACTTTCATTCCGTCTGACCTGTGCGTTGATGGTTTCAATGACACCTAATCCGTTCTTCTTCTAATCTATAATCTTTGTGAGGTCATAAGGAATATTGATCTCTTCGGGTCGACTACGACCACTTTGATTGGCAAATGATCGCTTCCTTGAGGATCTTTGACTACCTTCCAGGTTCCGAAATTGGATCATTTCTCCTTATCGTCAAGCGAGAGAATTCTCCGCCGAAACAAACATGGTGTATTTTCTCTCTGCTACAATCCCGCCCCGCGTGACATTTTGTCAGCCTAGAGATAGTTCCTACAAAGAATCTTGTTTTATTGTATCCTACGGGCAGACGAATGCAACAAATCACCTATCTATAAATCCACTTACCTACAATCCAAGCTCAGAGAGGAAGAAGCTAGAGAAGGGTCTAAAATACTATGCTGTGATCGGGATCCATTCATTCGAGTCATTAATAATGTTCGATCACCATCACTTGAGCTACCCCAGCCCACGTCATGGGAGTTGAAGTCTCCCAGAACTAACCGGAGGTTCTAAGTGAAGTGAAATAATATTCGAGAATTGGTTCCGGCTCACCCTTGAATTTGGCAAAATATACACCGACGCTAGACAAAGATCTTAGCCTTTATTTTAGCTTGGCAAGAAACGACTTTAATACTCGGCGATGGTTGATGTGTGATAAAGCTTAGTTCATTTAAAAATGGGACAGCTACGAATGCGTTTATCTAAAAAACCATTCGTTTGATCGAAATACTTTCTATGAAGTAAATAAAGGCAATCTTATGGCTCATCGGCTAGCGCACTTTTCAATCATGTTATTGATCAGTTTCTCCCACTAATATTTAGTAAAATCTGTTGTATTTTGGGTGGATACAATTTCTGCTACTTTCTGGCTCAATACTTCTCTTTTGAAAGAATATTTGGCAACTTGGGGGATTCAGGTTTTTCAAAACAAACAAATGTTGATTATTTTTGTGCCACTGAAAAACGTTTTTACTGGAATTTCTGCTGCTTAGATCTGAAAAAAAACGAAGCAAAAGCATCATGAGATTGAATTTCAATTATAAGAGCAAGTTCGCTGGTGTTGGGAAAAAGTTGTAGAAATTTTGTCACTTTTATCACATTTTGAAAATGCCTATCAGTTTGCCTATATATTAATTTTTCTCTTATGAATTGAAACTATTCCGATAAATATTTCAACTAAATATACATAAAGCAAGATCAACTTATTAGCTTCCAAATTAGCTTCCCAGATAAACAATACGTTGATCGATAATAGAGATACGCGTGAAATAAAAATGCATGTTTTAGAAGACTGATCCCAAACTTCTGGCCGTTTCACCATACTGCGGGGTGATCCCAAACTTTTGGACGATAACTTGAGTAGCTTTTTTATTTATTTTAAGTACATTGTAAATTATTTGCCCCAAGTTAAACAAATGTGTTTTGATAAGTATGAAAAAAGGATTCGAATGCAACTCAAGTTTTGAAAATTGGCCAACCCCGCCATGAGATGATCGGGTTTGAATTGCAGAAATAAATGCAGTTTTTGGTAAATGTTCGAACTTTAATCTTAGTTTAGGTTATATAAACTTAACATTTACTTTTCGTCATAAACAAACAAAAAAGGTTTTGCTCACGATCTTTTGAATTAGATCAAAAGAATAGCAATATGTCATAAGATGGCTGAGATATGGCCAATCCAAATTTCCAGGTTTTCAAGGGGGTGATCCCAAACTTTTGGCCGGCAGTGTAGATGTTTAGATCAAAGTAGTCATAAAAACACAAAATAAAAACAAACAGGACCGATAACAAATAAGCCCGGTGTTTTCCGTGCATTGAACTCTGAATGGTTTCTAGTTTGTTTTCATTCCTGGATTTCGCTTTGAGTCTTATCAATATTATCGTTCCGTGCATCTGAGTAAACCACTTATACAGCCTTGTAGTCTCACACATATTTGAGTTTAATGTCAAAATTTGTGCTGAAAATCAGAACCTACCAAGATCGATAGGGGTCATCATACAAGAACCCGGATCGGAACGAATTCGCAACCGGACCGATTACTGTCAAAGTAGATTTAAATAGTGTTGTAAATTTATGATCTAATAAGTTTATTTGCCATGTTAAATTTTAGGTATAGGCGATCAATGACCAGATATCAGATATCAGGTAGTTTCAGGTACTTCCTCGTTTCTCTCGGCCATGAGACTAATAACACATGCTTGTTAGTTTGTTCCATTACATCATACAAATTGAATTGAGAAAAAATTCCACAATACCTCATATAGAGCTGTCTTTACGTTTTCGTTTTTTTGATAACTTTCAACTACTTGCACATCTGCCATACTAATACTTTTTCGATTCCCTGCTCCAAAACCAAACCACAACCTCGTTGAAAAAAATGACAACAAACTTTTTTTTGGAACTGAACACGTGCAACGTAAAAATCAAATATCATGTTTATATTTTCTTTCTTTACAGTCATCGTTCTTATCATCATCCCGAATCTTCTGATGCCATTTGGTTTACTCTTTGCTCTCGGCGTGTGTTTCCAGCCTCCAAACCTCATTGCAATAGTGGTCACAGGACTGGATCTTTGGACGCACTCACTTGTGCTTGTTGTTTTTTCCTCTCATCACACCCCTTTTGGTTGAACAGCTATACATGTTCCCTTACCAAATTGTTGTTTTCTTCTGGTCATGGCAGTGGTTCTCTTTGTTGCGTGCAAGTGTTATTACGATGCAGCATCACGTAGACGCTCCCTGATGGACTCGTAATGATGATGATGATTGCCAACGACAGCAGCAAGATCATCATCGCCATGGCGATCATTACTGGCATCATCGCCATCGTCATCATCATCGTGTGTTAATGCACCGGACTGTACTCTTTTGCGATCGCAACGGTTTTCCGACGAATGGGTAAGTGTAATTCGGGATACGGGACAGCATCCTCTCCTCATGTTGTTTTTCAAGTTTTTTGTTTTGCTTTCTTTATTCCGTGAACAAGACAACTTTGAAGGTTATTTATTCTTTCAGTTTTGTGTTTTGATCGGCTATCTGGGATCCATTATGAGCGTTTGTTGCGAGATTGCCTCGCCTACTGAGTCCTTTAAAATTAGAGTGGCCCGGGTACACTCAAACAAAAAGGATGACTTTTCCTGCTTCCAAGGGTCGCCTTTTTTGGTCGAGATCGATCAGTTTGATAAGCATGGCAATAAACTAAGCCTGACGATTTATTTGACACTTTTTTCTTCACCCGTTTCGGATTATCTGGTGTCAGCGATAAGCTTAGCTTCTTTGCTAATGTGAAATCTGATCTTTCAAACCAAGAAGGTTGTTCGTAAAAGAGGAAGCCAGACATATCCAACAGATAAATGTTTCGCAGTTGCATTAAAATTCACAATAAATTAAATGATCTTTCTAATCCGACCAAGAAATATCTCAACGTTTTTGTTTTGATAAAAAAATATAACAGGTTTTCTTTGAGTTGTCGTAAGATAACTTGGTTAGTGTTCAACGTCTTACATCGAAAGGTTGCAATCTTAAAACTTTGAACTAACTCGAATTCACCAATATTTTCATATTTGTTTTATCAGTTTTATTATTATTAAAATAATCAGTTGCGGAAATCCAATGTTTGAAATCAACAATCCTCTATCGGCGCACTGATTCACTCACAGCTTTCGGCCAAATAGAACCTCCATTCACCAGCCCCACGATTCCGATGCACATTAGACAAAATAAGGTGCACCTTAGTTCGTTTTTTATAGCTTTAGATTTCATTGCGCTGCGCGATGCACACCAATTAGAAGGCCACCGCTAATGAACCTCTACACAGCCGACAGGGTGTTTCTAATTTGACGAATTCTCCAAAACGTTTGAAGCGCATCCAGTACAGTAGGAATGCTCGAAATCTGCAGCGAAGCCGGCTGCAAAAGGTCACACACCCGCTGGCTTTGGTGCAGTCAATCCGTTCTCGTAAATCAAAATTAGCGTGTGGTGGTTGAATAATTGGTTGCTGCACCGTCGAACTCGAACAGTGGGTTCCGGTTTAAGCGTTAATAATCTTGTTCGGTAGAGCGGAGCTTGTTGGACAAAAACACTTGGGAACGGACAAAGCACGAAACAGCAGTTCCCAGAAACCAACTAAATTCAATAATAGGTACCAAATGCACCGGGTAACAGTGTTCTAAATGATTGAGCTTATCTTTACCTATCTCAAAATGAATTTTTGTTTGTCTGTCAGAAAATGTTTATATGATTATTCGATATCCCCGCTCCCTTCTTTCAGTTCTGCGATGGGAAAGGGGAGAGTTGCTTTATGGAATATACAGATTTTTTTTAATAACTCGAGAACTGATCGAGCAAATGGAACTAAATATGTATAACATGGATGAGGAGGTTGGGTACAAAAAACCTACGTGAAAATAACTTAGATATTTGCCACCCTGAAAATGTAGTGAAATCTACGCCAATTTCAAGTGGTAAACAGAGCTCTGGAAAAGAATTCACGTGAATTAAACGAACATGAACAATACGTCCAGGTTTGTGAAAAAACTTAGATCATGTCTGAAGAGAAAAGTCGTTTCACGAAAATTTCATTGAAACATGATCTAAATTTTTTGTAGCTTTTAAACAAAATATATTTTGATTTTGCAGGTGAACTTTAAAGTCGGATAAACAACAAAATCTTTTTTAAATCATATTTTTAACTGACACTTTATACACTTAACTTTTTTATTATCACAAAATATCCGTCCAGTTCCAAGTTCTGTTAGAATTGTAGAATATGTTAGTTACAAATACACATTAAAGTGATTAGTACTTACAAAAAATGAGCCTTATGGCACCCCAGGATAGCTAGATTCCTTAGGGATACTACTCCGTTGCTTGTATATGTATAATAGCAAGTGGAGCACTGGAGTTGGGTAAAAGTGGTAGAAATTTCGTAATTTTTTGCACATTTTGAAAATTGTGGCATGCAAAAACATTTTCAAGATCTGTGGCCATCAAGTTTTTTAACAACACGTGTTGTAGTTTCGCATGCTGTGATGCAAAAATAGCAATAGCAATAAATAGAAACAGTGCTGTAAAAAATACAACGTCCAAAGATCTGGAAAACATTTTTGCATGGTAAAATTTTCATGTCAAAATTTCATGTCAAAATTTCTACCACTTTTTATTTCAGAGAAATGTATGGATATTTTTTGAATATTAGTTTTCTAGAAAAGCCATTGATTTCAAAATTCTGCAAACAATATAAAAATGTTAACCTATGTATTAACAATCCATTAAGCGCTTATGCGGTTGAAAACATAATTTTACGTGGATTTTTTTATTGAATTAAAAAAATGCTTTTTGCGAGCGCCGATTGCCGGTCTAGCGGATAGGAGGGCGCGAGTCTGGTTTTGGTATGCCAGGCGTACTGGGTTCGATTCCTGGTATTGGCAAGTAAACTTTTGGGTTCGAATCCCATAAGTGGCTAACAGGTTAGATGTGTTTCCTCATATAACTGACTATATAATAAGAATGTTCAATCAGTTGCCAGCTGGCCAGGTATATACACGGATGCCGGAATACCTGCAAGTAAACTAGCCCTCCTGATTGACTCGTTCTTCCATAATATACCCTTCATCAACACTATTACATTGACTTCATAACAGATCATAAGGAGCCGTGGGGTTCGGGTATGGTTTACGCGCTGCATTGGAGATTTGTCGAACATAATAATCCAAGAATGCATGTGAGCACATACTTAGGCAGAAACTGCGGTGAATCCGTGCACCCA
The DNA here is from genome assembly GCF_029784155.1 of Uranotaenia lowii. Taxonomy (NCBI): domain Eukaryota; kingdom Metazoa; phylum Arthropoda; class Insecta; order Diptera; family Culicidae; genus Uranotaenia; species Uranotaenia lowii. Next base: position 132,889,854 of record NC_073691.1, on the reverse strand, counting down.
TGGTGGATAACCGTCATACAAACATGCATACATAAGTTAAAAAAATTGCTTTTTGTTAACTTCCTTAATTGTTTTTTTTTTAATTTGGTAGGATCTAAAATATGGTAGCATTCATTACAAGTTGCAACAAGTTATTTTTTAGCATGTTTTTATAACTTCATTTGAAAAAATGCTTTCCGAAATTCGAATATTTTGCAGAAATACTGCTAAATTTCCAAAGAAAAACCGTCTCGTAGTCAGAATATTGAAACCATTTGAACATAAATTTTGTTTATTGCAACACTTGTTATTTCAAAGAATGCGACTGTATACTTATATGAACAATAAGACCCCTCAATTTTCCATAAACTGTAATTTTTTTTTCAAACCCCATACATATTGTTCGAAATTCCAAAACTATTTTTGACCCTGCGTTTACACGGCTCTGTCGATTGAGGTTAAACGCAATGCTATACCTTTTTCTCTAAGTATCTTGATGCCACCCATAATTTAGTTATCTGCCAGCGAAACTGTTGAATTAGGTTGAGTGAGCCTACTTTGGCCGTAGAGCCTACTTTGGTCCTAAAAGGCCGAATATTGGAAACTACTCATTTCGCATAGATTTAAAAAGAAAAACTACCATCGTTGCGGTAAATGTGAACCCTTTTTTTTTCTAAAATAAAAGAAAATTATTGGAAAACTCGGAAAAATTTTCAAGGGTCAAAGTGTAGGACATTATCGACCATGATGTTCAATTTGAAACCTAACTTTAAAATTTTCAATCAATTTAGATGCAAATTTTCATAAGGGTATAATTGAGAGCCTGTATTGAGCATTTCCAACTTGTCGGCTTTTAATGAATAAGCTACATGTGATCGCAAAACTACTAACTCGAATCACATTTTCAAAAGTGATGGGAAGTATTAGAGGAACATGAGATATCAAAGAAAGAAATAACATAAGCCGTAAACATCAAAAATTTCTCCAAAGAGAATCAACGGCCAACGGCAGGGACTTGAACCCGCAATTTCCGCTTTTCGGCGGGTTCAAGTTGTTGCCGGTGAGCCGTTGTATCTTTCTAGAGAAATTTATGATGTTTACGGCTTACGTTCTTTCTATCTTTGATATCTCATGTTTCTCTAATACTTCCCATCACCTTTGAAAAAGGTCTAACTATTGTTAGACCTATTTCGACTATTGTTAGTTCGAAATTGAAATTTAGCTAAAAATACCAACAATACCAAAAAAGGCATGGTGTGTTTAGTAGCAGGACTTAAAGAAAAAAAAATACAGTAACGCAAATTTTTGCATGGGCAAAGAAGCGCTTTTTCAATTTTCTGAAATCATAAAAATTATCTGTAATTATCTGAATCTATATATGATTCCATTTAAATCCATTCTCTTTTGATTTTCTGACTGTGAAAACATTGGTGAAATGTTTAATTAACAAGATAAAAGATAATAAAATCACTTAATACTTAAAACCACATTAACTTTTTGTAAACTCAATTGATCAAGTTTGTCGGTAAAATTCATGATATTTTAGTAAGAATATTTCGAGATTATGCATATTAGAATTTGGTCCATTAGGAACAAATTGATGTCATGTGATGAAAATGGTTCTTATCAAATTCTTCTAGCTAATTTTTAATATTTATTCATTTAATTTCTTTCAATCTGTCTATATTCATTATAGAATTCAATTTATGATTCAAATAAACGAACTCCTCGAAATCTGTAAGACGATTTGATTTTTGCTTTACAAATATCTCAAATGCAATTTAGTTAATGCATCTTTAAAACTTCGTTTAATATCTATTATTTAACAAAATTGGGAAAAGCGAACAGATGAAAAACATTAATAGGTTTCTTTCGCAGAAGTCAAAATGACTTACGGTCTTGGGGAAAAAACCTTTATTTTTAATTTGTTTGAAATATTTCAAAATATTATCAGAAAAGTGCAGATTTTTATTATGTAGTTTAGGGGAGATGGGGGCATAATGGCCACCTTAAGGAAAATGCTTTTTTAACTATAGAGAACAGCTGTGATATGTGAATTACATCATTATTTCGTGTTCAGACACTCAAATATTCTATTGCTTAATTGGATGAAACTTGAAAAAGTAGATAAAAACGTTTAAAAATGCATTTTAAAAATTTTTGCCGAAAGCTGAAAACCAGTCACTGTAGAGGCATAATGAGAAACCCCCCGAGGCAGTATGAGCACCATTAATGAAGGCATAATGAGCATTTTCTGCCGGGGAATCTAGCAGCGAATTCGACTCGATGAAGTCAACTGAGTAATAGAGCTACAGCTTGACTTGTATCGTCTGACGATTTGGCCTATTGGTTAGATGTCGGAGAGGTAATCAGTAGGCTCGAGTTCAATTCCTGGTGGAGGTGATTTTTTTTTTTCATTTATCATTCATGATCATGATCGCACTAAACGGTGAGGCGTAGATTCATCAAACAAAGCAATAACAAAATAATCTAAGTCTGTTTGTAGTATTCAAAGAATTAACACATGCTCATGCATTATGTTTCTGGTGTTTTGTTTGACGGATGATGCTTTGATGCTTTTAACCGTATAATATAACAATAAAAAAAAATCAATCATGAATGGTATGTGCAAAAAAAAATCCCCTCGAACAGGAATCGAACTCGAGTCTACTAATTACCTCTTCGACACCTAACCAATAGGCTAAATCGACAGACGAAACAAGTCAAGCTGTAGCTCTATTATTCAGTTGACTTCATCGAGTTGAATTCGCTGCTAGATTCCCCGGCAGAAAATGCTCATTATGCCTTCATTGAAAGTGCTCTGTTCGCCTCTAGTGAACAAATTAAAGTAAAAACGCGTTTTAAAATTGATTGAAGTGAAAAATCAAAAATTGTATGATGTTGAAAATTGAGAAACAATGTGTAGATCATGTTGCAGTGCGTACATTTCAGATCAAGATGATTTAAAGGTCATAAAAGCTTATTTGGTGGTGCTCGAAAATTATAATATTTTCGTTACTTGAGAACTAGCTGGTTATTATTTAATATTTCTGTAAAGATGAAAAGGATATTCCTTTTTTGGTGAAAAATTAATACTATGGGTAGTACGAAACAAGTCCTCATGAAAATTTGTTTAAGAAAATACGTACTTATGTAGAAAAAAGGAGTGCTCATTATGCCCTGGGTGCTCATTATGCCCTCATCTCCCCTATACATATTTTTAAAAGATGCAAGACGCCAAAATTAATCAAAATTAGCTCTTAAATTCTTTGCACCTGATTTAAAGGTGAATTTGATGGTCTTGTGTAATTTATCAAAATTCTTTAAATGTCGAATTGAGTACTTAAAAAAAATTAAAGAATATGTTGAAATAAGCTGGTCTCTTGAAGAATATTTCATAACAGCATTAAATTTATTGAGATATAAAGTGTTTTATGATTCTAAGAATGATTAATTATAATGTAATGGATGAACTTGTTTAGATACATTTCTTAATAAAAACCAATTTCAAAGACAAGATAGGATTTTATTTGAAATTGTAAATCGAAATCGAAAGTTAAAAACTAGTTTCAATTCGTATATATTATATAATGTTGCAGAATGAAATGTCTTAGGCCTAGAGTGGTAGACGACTCAAAACCGCCGGAGGCGAGAAAAATTTACAACATGTTTGTCAACACTTATTTATAAACACCTTCTATGATAAAGTAATTTTTCGTTACTATGGTTAATTCATTCCTTGAACTGAAAAAATTTACTTTGAAAAAATCTCCATAAGGGGGGGGGGGGGGGGGGGGTTAAACCCCTAAAGTTTCTAAGTTTCTAAGTTAGTCGTACGTAAGATGTGTTAGTTTTAAATGTAAACAATAAAAAACCCCTCGTCGCTTTGTTTACATCAAGTCTTAGCTATCATTGGAAGTAAGTGTCACTTTTGTAATCAGGTGTTATCCGGAAAAGAGGATCTCGAACAGAAGCGCTGTAGCGCTGTGGCTGCCTTGTTGCTAGCTGGCAAACGGTAGAAGGACATAGTTCGTGAGCTGTCCGATATAAGTGTGTGCAGACGTTTTGTATACCGTACAGTTAAAAGATACCTGGAGACCGGAAGTGCCAAAAATACGGTATGGTGGGGGACGCCGACCTACTGTGGTGACACCACAGATCGTCAAGAAGCGCCTTAAGAGAAATCATCGTCGTAGTGTCACTAAATTGGCGGAGGATCCCAACATATCGGATCGAAGTCTTCATCGGATCCTGAAAGATACACTTCAGACCAAGCCCTACAAGATTCAAAAGGTTCAAGACCTTACGGTGAAGCAGAAATAAGAACGGGTAAAAAGAGCGAAGGCGCTGCTGAAGAGGGCCGCGGAAAGAAGGTTGAAGAATATCGTGTTTACCGACGAGAAACTCTTCAACGTACAGCAGTTCGGGAATAAGCAGAACGACAGAGTTTGGTTGCCAGACAGATCACGAAGCCATGCCGAATTGCTGACGGCCACCCGGCGACAGAAACCAGGATCGGTGATGGTTTGGGCCGGAATCACTCGTGATGGCCGGACTCTGCTGGTTTTTGTCCCTGAAAGAGTGAAGATCTACCAAAATACATATGGGGAATTAGTTCTATAGAATGTTGTCGAACCGTGGGCACCTCGACATTTTGGTTCCAGGGATTAGATTTCCAACAGGTCTCGGCGCCGGCTCACTAAGCGAAGAAAACCTAGCTTTGGATTGCGCAACATTTTCCAGGGTTCATTGCGAGCTCCGAGTGGCCGGCGAATTCGCCAGACCTGAACCGTATGGACTTCGCTGTTTGGAGTATGTTGAAGGCCGAAGTCTGCTCTAAGAAACATGAAGGTGTGGAGGTCCTGAAGCGATATCTCGTGGCAGCCAGGGATAAAATATCACAAGAACACATGCGGACCTCATACGATGCGTTTCTCGACCGTCTGCGGCGTGTGGTCAAGGACTCAAGGGCAAACAAGTCGAACTTTACCAGTGAATTTTGAAAAAAGTAATTTGTTTTTAAGAGAAATTGAATGAATTTGAAATTAAAAGTTGTAGTTTTGATCAATTTATATGTTTATTTCAATGTAGAACTTCAATTGCCGGATCCTGTACTCACCCTTATGCCTACCCCCACCACTGACAACTTCTACGGGTTGCAACCGCCTGCTTAAGGTTCAAACATCGGGCGGAACTAGTGGACTTCTGAATTAATAAACAAACACAATAACAGGAATAACAGCATTTAGGGCAAAACTCATGGATAACTACCCAAATAACAACGATAGTTTTATTAGACTCCTCAAGCCCCTTAAGCGAACCATAGACTACACAAATGGCCTGTAAAAATTCGATGATTCCACGACGATTATTTGATCTATGCTCGCCCACACACTATACAAACATTTTTCACGCGAACACAAACGATTGCTGGCGAAAACAGCAACAGCAACAAAAAAAAACCATCTCCAAACCGGCTTGGAGGATGGTTTGTACAAAATATTTCGATCCCGACCGATTTTACTCCAACCTTTTGGGCGCTCATTCAAGCAGTGCCATACACTATGCAAATCGTGTTTACAGCGACAAAATTTCATCGAATTTCATCGCATTTGTACAAATGTTGAGTAGTCTGTGGCCCGCTTTATACAACCAAAACTTTATCTGCTATAAAACTTTAAATGTTACTTGGGCTAGGTTGCCACTGCTAATAAACGAAAACACTATTATCTTCTTCAGTGAGCGTTTTCGATTGATGAATATGTATCGACGGGACTCGTCGAACGGCCGTTGTATCTTTTTCGAAAAAAATTATAATATTAACGGCTTACGTTCTTTCTTTCTTTGAAATTTCATTCTTTAATACTTTTCATTACCTTTGACAGTGTTATCATTTTCAGGTGCGAAGATGTACCAAGAAGAAATCAGATCATCATCAGATCAGGTTTGATTAATTACGTTAATGAGTTCTCTTTCTAAGTGGATATCTGAAAAGGATACTTACTTTCCACTGCGATTCACTTCATGTTTAAAGTTACCTTATCCTCGCACAGTAAATAAAAAAAAATGAGTTCTCGGCGCGAGTAAATGTTTGAACGTGAAAAAGTTTTGATTTTTCAATTAGCTGCCAGACGTCCCGAGAACTGATTAGTCCATTACCAGAATGATCAATTTTAGTTTTTTTTTTGTGTGGAGGAGTGTGGTGGGCCATTAGACTAAAAAAAAGATATGTGTGCAATTTCAAAGCTATAACAGCATCGCAATCGACACTTCTTGATTGCGGCTTAGCAAACTGGCGGGCAAATATGGAATCCATCCGAATCCGGTTATCATTAGTCACTCGCTCACTACACGGCAGCCGGGTGAGGGGCAAAAAAAAAATCTCATCTTTCGCGCCAATTTGCTACCGGTCATCCGCAAACAACCCGTTCGCCGAATAACAACCGAAACTCAGGACAGGGCAGGGAATCGCTAATGAACATGCAGCCGCGAAATGCTTTTTTTCGCGCCAGTTTTTCTTGGCGCGAGCGCACGAGATTTGGTCTCGTACAAATCAGTGTATACGTCTGTCCGACGACGACAACGACGACGACAAACATGAGAAGAAAACGGCTACGATGCTGATGAAGACGATGGAGATGACGACTACGACTACGACGAAGACGACCGACCGGACGATAAGACAGCAGCGAGACTGACGATAAGACGAGAATCCCAAAAAGAAGGCTTAAGATGGCAGGGTGGAAAGGCGGGGGGTCAAACACGACAAAAGCTCCTTCGTGTCCATGTTGTTTTCATGCCGCCCTCGTCGTACCAAGCCTTCTTCCTTCCATGCATCGCGACAACGCTCGAGCCTACGAAGGCGTCAAACGGCTAATCATAGCAGTTTTTTGGTCCTGTCTTACTGCCGTTTCGATTATGATGGGGGTTAGAAGTTGGAGACACAAAAAAAGGTTCCCTCTCACTTCTACCTATGGTAAACTCGAAAATGAATTCAAGGACTAATGTTAAAGCCAATTTATAATAATAAAAGAAAAAAAATAACAACATCGTTGTGTGGAGTTATGCAAGTCTCAATATAGCATGGCATCGGAGACTGTTGAGATTTCGGGGAGGGATACGATGAAGTGGGGACAACATTTACGATGATGACGACGATCGAGAATTTTACGCGCCCGCGAAAATCGATGGTGCTCTTTCGAGTCGCTGCGGCCTGTCCGGTTTGAGTTTAAGTGATTAGAAATAAATAAAACAACCGTGTAAGACTGGTAGCAGGTTGCGGTATACTAAGCAAAAAATGTTGTTTACGCTAATCAGCACTCGAAAGCGCGAAATTGGCGGGAAAAGCTAGAGTTGGATCGACGGTGGTGTTACTTAACTGATCGTTTCACTCAACGATTTTATATAGCATCAAAATACTTCTTGAACTGTGTGGATAGCTTTTTCAAATCTTTCAGTTTCAAATCAACAGTAGATTTCTGTATGTAATTTATTAAACCGAGTAAGATATTTATTAAAAGATTCCTGGTATATATTTAAAGGCGGCCGTCTGATAATCCATCATCTATTTAACCCTGGTTGAACAATCTTTTGAAACATTCCTTCGTGACGTGAAATCGCTTCTCCGGTCTTTTCTGAACTTCTGAATTCTAGGCGTAAACCAATTTACTTGAAAATGAACGAAATTGTTGCAAACGGTCGCAAATTTAATTTCCGTCAAAATGAATATAATTTGGTCATTAAAAAATATAAGTGGTTTTTGTTGTGATCGATTACTTTTGTGACGTGAAATCACCATTTTTGACTTCAGTACATACAATTTTGATTTCCTGTTCTTTCTGTGGCAATAGAATATCGATGTCTTCCAATTAGTTGTAAAAAAATGAAATTACCCACAATTTGATGCGCGTAGTTTCTCAATTTTACAATAACGAACGAAGTTATGCTTATTTGAATTTGTGACGTGAATTCACTCAGTTTATACAAAACAGGGTAGTTGACTGAATTCACGTCACGAAATATAAAGTTTGCCAGTCTTTAGAGCCTACAAATTGTATGTGCACTTTAAAAAGAAGGCACATTTTGTTGTTCCGACTTTTACAATCATAAATATTCAGTATCTTCACTAAACTTTTTCTTTAGTTTGATTGGCACTTCTTGAATAGCAACATATTGAGGGATCATACGTTAAAATTTGGCTTGTGGTATAGCTCAGTTGGCAAGTCAGTTACTTTCCAGTTGTACCGGATAAGATTCTCAATAACCGTCCGCCAACTGCATAGTTGATATAAAGTCGCGAATGCCATAAAAATAGTGAAACGATTATAATCGAAACAAAAAAATACGTTCAAATTAATATTGTTTCGTATAGTCTTTATTTAAAGACCCACCAATAAATGTTTTAAAAAAATTTCCATCTTTTTGTATTTTTATTTGAAAACAACGAACATATTAAAAAAATCAACTTAATTATGTTCGATTTGCTAAAATCTGATCATCTGGAGAGTCAAAACAGCTTTCAAAGCATATTTTTCTTAAAAATTTTTACGCGCTGTTGCAACTCAGCTAGATTCCAACCGATTTCTATAAAATTTAGAGTTTTAGCGTCTCATCATTTTCAAAGAAGATCTCACTTTTTATGTCAGAAATCAATGTTTTCGCGTAAAATTAAAAAGTTCCCTTATTAGTGACGTGAATTCACTCATTTTCGACTGTATTTGTAAGCTTTCAAAATAGCTAACCACCAAGCGGCCTTTTTTTGAAGAAATGGATAGTTTATTTAATATATCAAAAGATCGGTTGGTCATTTGAGCAAATGCGGCTGCAAATGCACCATGCACATATGTAACTGTGTGCACATCAAGTGTATTCACTTTAAATCTACTCATACTGAATTTGGCCAAAATAACGAGAAGCAGAGATGACAATAGGAACCACTAAAATCTAGTATGTTTGGCTATGGAGGATGGTGGTGTTAAAGTAAAAACACACATCTTAGGGGCCGTTCACATACCACGTGGACAACTTAGGTGGGGAGGGGATGTATGGAAATATCCATGCTTGTCCACGAAGAGAGGGGTTGGGGTTTGGGTCATGTCCACGTGGATATACTTGCTTCCAAAATATTTTCTAACGTTGAATAAATATTAAGATAAGATATTAAGATTAAGATGTTAAAATCAAAATCTTTAAATTGTTAAGCTTTCCAGTTTAAGTTTAAAGGATTAGTAGCCACTTGAAAGCAACTGTTGAATATGATAATTTAGGAATTAAAATTTTTAAAATTATTTTTCATCAGTAAATGCTTATTCGTTCTTTTTAAATCAGCCATTTCATTAACATAAAGGCAAAAAGTAGTGATTTCTATCTGTCAAATTAGATTAAAAAAAACCAATTTCAAATCTGTTCACGTGGACATCCTTGGAGGGGGGTAGAGGATCGCCAAATGTCCACGCTTTTCCACGGAGGGGGTCAAAAGTCTCATTTTTCTGTCCACGTAGTATCTGAACGGCTTCTTATCAGAAAACCAGGCTTCTGAAAAGTACTGACGAACGACAGTATTCTTGCGAAGGTCGCACATCCACCTCGGTGAAAGCTTTCCGGATATTTCTTCCCCGACAGTTTAAAAAGGCGCGGTCGTGCGATGTACAACGATGCCTTGGTTTACCTTATGCGAAAGTTTGCTCGTAGGTATGAAAGCCTTTTAAGCTGACAGTTTTGGGAGAATCTTCGTGACAGTTTTCAATGCGTTGAATTTCGCATGACAGTACTGCTAACTCCGTCCGACTCAAGGTGTGTATAAATACAGGAGGTGTTACCGAATCTCGAATTCCCGATTCAGCCATTTTGGCTATGCAACTATGCGGAACTCATGAAGTTTGTTTACCAACAAACCACAGAAAAGCTGAGCAAAAAATAAACAAACTCATTGAGAGCCCCGCTCACTCCTCGCCCACTTACTGTGAAAGTCGGAGAACCTCGTGTATCTAAGAACCTTGGTCCGACTGTAGCCGAGATTCGTTTTGGATTATAAGGTGCACCGGCACCACACATCGTGTTAAGCCTCGGTCGTATGCTGTTGCTCGGTTCGAATAGATGGCACGTTCGATCTATTCGAACCGAGCAGCAGCGCATACACCCGGGCATGAGTACGGTATGGGCACGACAGTCACCCGTGACAGTCCTGCCCAGAACTGTCACGCCCTGCAGGATGAAATAATTTTCGAAATAAGAGGGCATGAAGGGATGGAAACGGAACTGTCGGTTGGGTTTGCTAAAGCTTAATGCACAACATTTTCGGCCGCGCAAGCTTTGAGCCGATTGTTCAGATACAGCCTGCGTTGCCGCACGTGTGCGATGTATCCGAAACGTTTCGATTCGTTTCCGACGGTACAGCAGCAAACGAGTGGTAAGGAAAACCGAGACAGTTTGTTTGGCAAGAAAAAAGTTGTCATAGCAAAGCTGTACTTTTCGGAAGCCTGCAGAAAACATCGGGAACCGTGGCGTTATTTCTTGTATGCAACAATACACAGAAGTTATATGCATCAAGGATTTAGTGTGGGGTGAGAGCTGCTTTCGCAACCCAATTTTTTTTTATACAAAACCACAATTTTTTATCGGCATTTAAGTAAACCAAGTTAACAATCAGTAATTCATGTTAATTATTCTACATAATAATTGCATATGGTAAACCGGTTGTATAAAAATCATGACATGTTTGGAGTAGTGAGGCGCTTTGCTGGAGAATGCGAAGATCCATACACAATAAAATGCCTGTAAGTATATCAGCTTGGTTAGATCAAAGTTTGATTTTACAAGCATAGTTTGGAGGCCCATGTACCAAGTAGATATAAACCAATTAGAAGCTGTCCCAAAACGGTTTGTGAAATTTGGCATCTTGGTTGGAGAGAGCAAATGTCAGAGTATGAGAGCTTATGTCATCTAATGGACTTCAATCTACTAGAGAATCGAAACCGCATAAACGACTTAAAATTCTTCCTGAGAATAGATCGAGACTTCATGGATTCATCCTTTCTACGGTCCCGCTTAAAAACCAACTCCAGCAGTTTGGTCGTAAGAAGACGCAGGCTCTATACACCGTTGAGAATCAAACAACAAATTACAGCCGAGACGAGCCAGCGCACTGATAGGATGACGGGAGTGAAACGTATAAATGACATAATTGACTTCATATCAAGTGTACAGACAATTTTAAACATTTACATTTTGTATTTAAGACGACAATTATATTTAAGATAATCTGAAGTTTGATGGGCTCAGTCCACATATCCATCAATAAGCCAAACACAATCAGTTGAACACTCAATAACTATCAGCTAGACCTTTTGCGGAATTTTCCTGAAATTGGAATTCATTTTCGTTCTAAAACCTGTTTTTCTACTGAATCAAAGCAATCGAAAGATTTCCTTTAATTCAACTACGCTATTAAAAGGAATAAAAGGGAATCTTTCGATTTTTTTTTGAACCAGTAGCATTATTCAACCAAGTAGGCTCACAACACATATTAGAGTGCTTTTTTTATTTCTGCCATTCTCATATAAATTTACGATACAATCGATTCTTCACAAAAAATGTCCAATATGGCTCTCGGCTCCACCTTATTTAAATATCCCTGACCTTTAATCCCTTTTGAAAAGTTCAAAAACTTCTAATCCTTCTTCAGACATTCCTAACACTTCCAATCCTCCTTTACGCCATTGATAAAGCATGGATCACGGCAAATTTGGACGCATAAAAAATACTCTATCACGGAGCTGTGTAAACGAAATAAAAATGTTCTGTACTTAAAATGTAGGGTTATTATTGTACTTTGAAGGAAAACTAATAAAAAAAATTATTCCAATGTTATTTTGATGAAATTTCGAACTTTTCGTCGAGTACCACTCATCATAGTTTGGACACCCTATTCGCTAACCTAAGCTTGCCAGATTGCCCGGTTTTATCCGGGTTTGCCCGGATATTTGATGCAAAATTTCGAGAAAGTCCGGTCCGGCCCGGTTGCCTGGATATCGTGAAAAAAGTCCGGATATCGCCCGGATTTTTTCACAACTTTCACAAAAAAACCAAAAAAAAATCAAAGTGTTTGAGTAAGTTTCAGCAAAATCGATTATCGGTATGAAAATTTTCAACGGTTGTTTTAAATGATTGCGCTGATTTACTTTTATAAACCTTTAAATATTTAAGTGTTCCAAAAAGATTTTGGAAGTCTGCAATTACATTAATAAAATATAAATTTCATTTTTTTTTGCATTTTTTCTTTGCTTTTATCTATAATAACACCTAAATTTTGCCCGGTTTTTGCTCGGTTTTTGGATTTGAAAAATTGAAATCCATGCCCGGATTTTGCCAGGTTTTTTTTGAAAAAATGCCCGGATTTGCTAGGCCCAGATGGGAGCGGAAAAAATTCTGGCAACCTTACGCTAACCTCAACGGCCATTTTGTTCCACAATCTCTTCATCTCTGTTGCATCCCGAGTCGTCCTACCATTCTTCTTCATCTTCTGCTTGACAATTGCCCAAAATTTTTCGATAGGGCGGAATTGAGGACAGTTGGTTGGGTTGATGTCCTTTTCGAAAAAAAATCCACCCGTTGTCCCGATACCACTGTAAAGGGTGATACGGTCAAAATTTGGTCAAGGCAAAACGCGGGTAAATCGGTGAAATCGTTTATTTAAAAAATCATATTAAATTCTTTTCCAAGTTTAATTAGTTTAAAATTCAGGAAAAATATTCCATTAGGCTTCCGCTTTTCCGAATTGCCGGGCCTTACGCTTAACCCCTGCCATCAGATTTTGTACAGCCACCTTGTCCACCTTATTCGCCGCAGAAAGCCAGTTTGCCATGAACTGCTGCTCGTCCTTAGCAGTTTTTTTTGGTTCCGCTAGACAATAGCCCAGTATTTCCCAATTGGGCGGAGCTCTGGCATGTTGGGAGGGTTCTTGTCCTTGGGAACCACCTGCACGTTGTTGGCGGCGTACCACTACATGGCCTTTTTACCGTAATGGCAAGATGCCAAATCCGGCCAAAACAGTACGGAACAACCGTGTTTCTTCAGGAAAGGCAGCAGACGTTTATTCAAACACCCTCTCATGTAAATTTCTTGGTTGACAGACCCGGAAGCTATGAAAATGCTGCTTTTCAAGTCACATGTACAGATGGCTTGCCAAAACAGATATTTCTTCGCGAACTTTGACAGTTTCATGTGCTTGAAAATATCTGCTACCTTTCCTTTTGCCGTATAAAACTCCTGTCCCGGAAGATGTTTGTAGTCGGCTTTGACGTAGGTTTCGTCGTCCATTACCACGCAGTCAAACTTCGTCAGCATCGTCGTGTACAGCCTTCGGAATCGCGCTTTGGCCGTCGTATTTTGTTTATCATCGCGATTTGGAGTCACTACCTTCTTTTAAGTCGATAGTCCGGCTCGTTTTTTGGCTCGATGCACGGTTGTAGACGATACACCCTGCTTATTTGCTTGAAACTACCGGCAGCTCTCTCTCTGTCGTCTCAGCGGCTTCCGGTTTTCGATTTCCCCATATCCAGACTTCCTGCTTGTCAACAAACGTTCCCCAAAATTTTAATCACATTTGTAACGGATGATTTATCAACTTTTAGCGATTTTTCCAGCTTTGCGTGCGAGTAGCTCGGATTTTCGCGATGCGCGAGCAAAATTTTGATACGCTGCTCTTCTTCCTTGGACGGCATTTTGACAACTGAAGAGTGAAATCCAAAATCAAAATAGGAGCAACATTCTACACACACACCTTCAAAATGAGGGGTGTTCAGGTTTTTTAAATGCAAAATTGAAAGAAATACGTCAAGTTGATATTGACCAAATTTTGACCGTATCACCCTTTAACACTTTAAGGACAGTGAATTCTGAACCGAAAAAAAAAAATTCAGCGTCTTATAGAACGGCAACCTTTGAACCTTCTAGAAAGATTTCTAAATTTATATCTATGAGTTACATGGAGTATTTGTTGAAGGTTATAAAACGTTTAGATTCTTTAGCTGGGCAAATGGAAAATTGTGATACATCGGTTCTACTCATGAAAAACAGTTGAACTACATTTACTATAGCATATCGTTTTATTGCAGCAGTAGACATTGAAACAAAGTTAAACTTAGCTCTCACTTCACGCTACAAACATTTTCTCTGTTCGGTATGAAATGTCTTTATAATCAGCAAATGCACTACTAACGTTTTATTTAAAGCATTCTGATTTGTATTGCTGCATTCATATTTACTTAATGTCTTAATTTTAAGAAAAACCAACAAAGGTTTATGGCAATACACATTATATTTCAAAACAATATACCTACGTGAAATCTCAGGTAAGAATTTATTTTACGAGAATGAAAAGGTTTTCTGTAACATTTTTTGAAATTTTCGACAATCTATGAAAACCAAAAGAGTGAGTGTGTTTATCGTTTCTTTACTTTAAGCCAGATTGCATGTTAATTCTCACCGAGTACGGATGATAGCTACATTTTGATTTCTTATTTTTCTTTTCTTAGAACAGCTTTTATTCCTTCCATTGACCGAATATCTTTATTTATTTTTCACGGTTTATTCTGTTGCTTCCAATAAAAAAATCTACACATAACCATTACAAGCGATAATAAAATTATGAGATCAATATTTTTTGTTTCTTTGTTTTAGTATAATTCAAAAAATAATATGGAGAAAACATAAACAGAAGGGAAGATATTCATAGAGACAGGTGGGTTCTTGCAAAAAGAAGCTGGAGACACAATTCGGGAACTAAGCGGTTGGTGTTGCAATCCCTCTCCCAATTTACCGGAGGGACAACACCTGATAAGAAAATAAGCCCTAAAAATAACGATTCAACGATTTTTTTTTATGATTTACTTAAAAACTATGAAACAATGAAAAAATTTTGAAATCTGTTCTTTCTCAACAAAATTTGCTATAAGTTAATATAACGTCTGAAAGAACTCTTTTTCTTATTTTTTTCTCTTCGTTCTTCTTCCTCGTTAACGTTTATTTCTTTAGAATTTGAATGAGTACTAGACACATTTTCTTTTGCATCCGCCTTGATTTTATCGATGCATAATGACATGTTTTTGATTTTGTTTTAACTAAACATTGAGTTCACATATCACATAATTCGCTTGAATTGACGCCAATTTTTAGTAAACAAGGTAAAAATAGTTGGAGAGGAAATAAAATAAATCGAACCCACTGGCACCAGTTTCCTCCAACTGGTCAGAGGTTCGTCATCTTTTTGCGCTCTAGTAGATCAACAAATTATACTCACTGGATCTTACATCGCTAGGCTCACTAATAAAAATCTTCCTACAATTATTTGAAAGCGCACGATAAAGTTCCTTGAAGAAAGGGAGCAAGGAACGAGGTTCTATTTTGCAGATTTCTATTCGAGTAGGTTAGAATGTGTCGTTTGGCCGTTTCCTGAAGGAGTTTCTATGGCTGAAATCGAGTGGATATGGAAGACATGAAACAAAATGAAGCCATACTTAACACATTGAAGACCAAATATGAGATATCGCATATCCTGATAGTCACACGTAAAAATTTCTCTGTTATTATGAACAATGCTATGATGTTCAAATTAATTGAACATATAAAGAAATTCAAAATACCAAAGTTGTAGGATTTCAGGCAAAAGTTGTCCAGAGATAGCAAGAAGAGGAACGAAATTTAAGCGATTCAATTCCTCCATGGTCCTTCGAGTGTTAGGTGGATATTATCGATCCTAGCTCTAGTTCAGGAGTAAAAACCAAAGTATAAAGCACAGCTTCCTGAAGATGACCACCAGTGCTATAGTACTCGCAACTATAGGTTTTAAAAGGGATGAGTTCATGGTTGTAGATTCACTGCTGCAGCACTTATCTGTAAGAGAAAGACAGAGAGGAAACTTGATTACTATTGGAAATGAAATGCATATGAGGTCTGAGGAAATTTCAAATCCAATGAATACATTTATGAGATGATAATCAATGTACAATTTCACAAACGAAAAGTATACAATTCAAGTGTTTTATATAGCTTATAAATATTGATTAAAAAAAAGGCGTTTCAACATTGCTGTAATGTTGACTGCTGTATGTTTTCATAATTATATTCATGAAAAATAGACTGATAGACGTTTTCTTCATTTGAGCATTCGACAAAACTCGAACACATCAATTCCCTTCTTCTTCACTTTAATGGCCTTTTACCGAATTTTTGATAACTTGTTTCTTTATTCCATTATCATGGTGCATCTAATACTATAACATTTTTCATGACTTAGTAGGGGAGAGTGGGGATACTTGATCCCCTTTTCTTATTTTCACCAATATAATTCTATAACTTTGTCTCAACGCTAATAACATTGCATACTTAAAGGCGCTATTTTTTATAATTAAGAGAAAATTAATTATTTTTGCTCTTTTCTTCAGACAATTGTTTGATAAATATTACTTTTTGTATAAATATCAGTAATATCGTAATCAGCCATCATAACGATCAATTCAGAAGAAGAATATGCCGTTTAAAAGGGGGATCAATTGTACCCAACTCTAGGGGATCAATTGTACCCATAATCAACATTTTAGAAAAAAATTTCTGAAAAAAGTTGAGAGTTTTCCATTGCTTTGAAAATATAGCATTATGAAGTTCATTTTACGCTCAAACGATTGATACGTTGGAACAAATATTTTTTTCATAATTTTCACATGTAAGGAACATTTTAAAGTGATGAAAAAAGATCTTCAAGTTACATTTTGTGAAATTTTTCAAACAAAGTTCAATTACTCAAACAATTATTTTGTTAAAAATTTTTAAACTACTAGCTTTGTTATTTTGCTCATTTTGGCACATTTTTCTAGAACACTTGATCTTTGTAAGACATCCCAGTTTGGAAATATAGCTAAGGAATCAAGTATCCCCAGGGATCAAGTATCCTCATTCTCCCCTATAGATTAGAAAGTGTGTGATGTTAGAGCTTCAAATTTAAGTACTTTCCGCAAATTTTGTTTTTGTTTTGGTTAATAAAACGTAAGTTTAGTACAAAGAGTATGACGAGCATAAGTCGAAATCGCTTAGCAAAGGTAAGAACATAAATACAAATGTCCACGGCACTTTATAACATAAGGAGTAATAATATGACTATAGTGACCATGCTTTTCATGTACAGTTGCGTTCAAAAAAGAATGAAATCGCTTGAAGCTGCGCACCCACTTCCGACTTTGACAAGCTGCCATTTCTCTCTCGGTTGATATTTTTTCATGAAAATTTCACACAATCTAGTTCAACTATCCATCTAACGCTCTACAAAATTTGAAGTCTTTACAATGACGGAAAACAAAGATACAGCTGTTTCCGTAAAAAAGGGAAATTTGGAATTCCTTCACTAAATTTGCTGTATCTTTGACAATTTTCATTGAAAAATCTTGAAATTTGGTACAAAGATGTAAAAATGTTTGATCTAATACCTGGCCAAGTTTCGTCAAAATCGATGAACGTGATCAAAAATGGTGCCGGGTAGAAAATGAGGTTCATAATCGCCCAGCAGACGATTTCATTCTTTTTTGGACAGATAATTGTAAGGATAACATCTTAATCCATGTGTTCTTGGTTTTTTCTTTCTCAAAATCAAAATTTATCTCAAAGAACATTATAAATTGATAAAAACTATATTCAAGCTTTGTTTTGGAAGATAAAATATTCCAACAGAGTTCAAAATAAAAAGAACAGAGTTTAAGAAATGACCTGCTAATTATACTGATAAACAAATTTGACACACATTTGAAGCGAGTATTCTATTCGCTCTTGTGTTTAAGTACCAGCTCTGCTGGAACAATTTCTATTTCTAAACAAAGCACGAATGAAGTTCCTATCAATTTTCAACATTCTTTGTGATATATTTTGATTTTGTGTAAGAAAAAACCAGGAACACATGGATTAAAATACAAACATCCGTCCAAAAAAGAATGAAATCGTCTGCTGGGCGATTATGAACCTCATTTTCTACCCGGCACCATTTTTGATCACGTTCATCGATTTTGACGAAACTTGGCCAGGTATTAGATCAAACATTTTTACATCTTTGTACCAAATTTCAAGATTTTTCAATGAAAATGGTCAAAGATACAGCAAATTTAGTGAAGGAATTCCAAATTTCCCTTTTTTACGGGAACAGCTGTATCTTTGTTTTCCGTCATTGTAAAGACTTCAAATTTTGTAGAGCGTTAGATGGATAGTTGAACTAGATTGTGTGAAATTTTCATGAAAAAATATCAACCGAGAGGGAAATGGCAGCTTGTCAAAGTTGGAAGTAGGTGCGCAGCTTCACGCAATTTCATTCTTTTTTGAACGCAACTGTATGTTCTTCCAAAAACAAACTATTTCATCATCTTGTACAGTTATTGTGAAACAAACAATTCTTGTGACGAGTCTTAGAAAGCAAAAACAGAGCAAAAACGATACATCGTTTTTATTTATTTTAGCCATTTTGGTGAGATACGACTGAGAGACGCGCGTTTCCAGTGGCGAGACGAGAAAGTCGGATGTCGATACGATCCGCTTGAATCCCGAGTCTCGGAACTGCCGACAGACGGAACAGTCGAAGAACAGTGGTGTAGAATCAAGAATGCCTTTGTCACGACGAGCCATGGTACTCACGGTAAAGTTTGTGGAAGAAGAAGCGAATGGATGTCGGATGAAACTTGAAGGATGGTCGATGATCGGAAAAAAGCGAAAGTCGGAATTAAACAGGCATGTATCGGGTCAGCCAAAGCAGCCGCCCGTTTATGATATGCGGAGCTAGAAAAGGCAGTTAAACGAGCTTGTAGAGAAGACAAAAGAGCCTGAACAAACTCCCTAGCCAAAGAAGGAGAAAGAGACGCCGCCATAGGAGATATCAGATTACTATTTGAAATTACTTGCCGCCTTAGTGGTGCAATGACTTAATCCAGAATGCCGCTGAAAGACCGAGCAGCTGCTGACAGATCGAACAGATCAGCTCAAGCGTTGGAATGAGTATTTTGAACAACTTTTCCGAGTCTCTAACAACGATGGCCAACAGAACCCGCAGCTCGAGGCGCCAACAGTAAGTCGCATTAATGGCGTCAACTCGGAAGCGCCTTCGCTGGCTGAAATAGAAGCGGCAATCAAAGACATGAAATCCAACAAAGCGCCTGGAATCGATTGCATTTCTGCTGAAATGCTTAAAGCCGACCCTGCCTTGTCAGCACAAATGTTCCACCGTCTTTCCCTGACATTTGGGATATTGCAACATTCCCGGCCGACTGTATGCAGGGTATCCTTGTAAAGGTCCCGAAGAAAGGAGACCTGACCGAGTGCGATAGCTGGCGTGACATAACTTTGATCTGTACAGGTCTCAAAGAACTCTGCAAAGTGATCCTGAACAGGATCCAGGAGAAAATTGACTCTACACTCCGACGGCATCAAGCTGGATTCCGATCCGGACGATCATGTGTGGACCACATCACAACGCTACGAATAATACTGGAACAAATCAACGAATTCCAGGACTCTCTTTTGCTTGTGTCCGTTGATTTCGAAAAAAGCATTTGACCGACTGAACCATGAAAACATCTGGGCTGCTCTTAGACGACGAGGGGTCCCAGAGAAACTAGTCCATCTCATCGAAGCACAGTACGAGGCATTTTCGTGCAAGATCTTACACGACGGTGTCTTGTCCGAACATATCCCGGAAACTGCTGGAGTGAGACAAGGATGTATTTTATCACCGTTGCTTTTTCTCATCGGAATGGATGAGATCTTGATTGGATCGATTGACTGTAGACCAAACCGAAAATTGCCGTGGAATCTTTCGACAATGAAGCAGCTGAACGACCTTGACCTGGCAGACGATATTGTTTTGCTCGCCCAAAGACAGCAAGACATGCAGAGCAAACTCGACGACCTCACCGAAAGCTCCAAGGCAGCAGGTCTCAAAATCAATGTCGGAAAGACCAATTCGATGGAAGTCAACACAGAAAATCGTTCCAATTTCGTGGTAGCTGGACAACATGTTGAGAAAGTGGAGTGCTTCCAGTATCTTGGAAGCCATATTACGCCTGATGGTGGTTCCAAAAAGGACATCAAATCGCGTTTAAAAAAAAGCCCGATTTGCGTTTGCGAGTCTCCGAAACATCTGGCGCTCACGCCAGATCTCTCTACAAACTAAAATCAGAATCTTCAATTCAAACGTCAAATCCATATTGTTGTACGGGTGTGAAATTTAGTGCACATATGCGGCAACGACGCGAAAACTGCAAGTTTTTGTGAATCGCTGCCTGCGGAATACATCCACACTTGGTGGCCTGGGAATTGGATCTCAAACGTGGAACCTCATCAAAAGGCGCTAGAAATAGAGATTCGGGAACGTCAGTGAAGATGGATTGGGCACACGCTGCGAAGAGTAGAAAGACGCTTGACTGGAATCTAGATGCGCATCGAAGAAGAGGCAGGCCCAAAAGCTCGTGGCGGCGAAGTCTAGCCGCTGAAATCCGCACAGTTGACGAGAACCTTGGCTGGCAGCAAGTGAAGACGCTGGCTCCGGATCGCCAGCAGTGGAGATCTTTTATTTCAGCCCTATACGTCGGTCAATCGGCCCCGGATCCTTAGATAGATGGCTATTATATTAAACGACGATATAACGTTGTTTGGTATTAAAATGGTTTATGTTAATTTTGTATAAGAGCCCTCCTCCTTTAACACGTTCGTCGCCACGCTCATTTTGGTAGTTCTACTAGCCGAGCCTAAAGAAAAAAGAGAGAGGTCCGGTAGTTCTACTAGCCGAGCCCAAAGAAAAAAGAGAGAGAAAAGAGGGAGAATTCCACTAACTTTTTAACCGTTGAGTAGAATTTAATGAAAATTTGAGTGGATCCAGTTCATAGTGCATTGTTTACATTCTGCAAGTTTTTAAGTCCTTCTTCGACCTTGGAGTCGAAAAGATCGACATAAACTCACATTTGCTTTAGACGTCGCGCTTATTTACTTCTGCAGAAGGATTTGCTGTTCTTAGATTTATGCGTCGAAACACCAAGGATTTTGATGACGTTACGCACTGAATGCCATCAAGTCAGTTGCCTTCAATAACAGTCTGCCAACTTCATAGTTGATGTAAAGCCGCGACACAAATATGTTAAAACGACTATATATAGATAATCGAAACAAAGAAAATTTAGGGTGTGCTCTCAGTAATCAAATTTCAGGATTTAATTTTGTTTTACATTTTAAAGATTGAAATGAAAGATTAAGCACTCTAAGCAATGTTGAGGCACAGTATAATAAAATGCATCGAAGCTCTCCGAAAGAAAGTCCTGGCCGACTGCACCCTCGACAGCTCCCAAGTGGCACCAACTCTAGGTGGTTCGCATGTTAGTTATCCCACAAATTCAAATCGATTCCCGTTAATTTATGCAGCTTGGCCACTGTCATAAAAGTGCGAATATCGCGCGCATGCGACCAGCGTTCCAATGTCGAGAGAGCCCAATGCATTTAGGACTTTTAAAATGCAGCGCGCCCGTCCGTTGTTCGATGACCATACCGGACTTCGGGCTGCCGGTCATTTACGTTCAATAACATCACCATTAAGGACAACACACTTCTTCTATAGGGGATCGGCCAAGTACGGGACTGATGACGGTGACTGGGTAACAATCCGCGATTGAAAAATGGCACTTTAATTGCCCGTCCGCCCTCCCGCCAGACGACTCTTGCTTGAAGCTTCCAACCGAGCGACGGCTCAGCGTCGTCGTTTTATTTGGCCGTTTGAATTCCGTGGTGTTGCTGCTGCTTTATGACATGCACTTCCACTCAAAAGACATTCATATGGGATCTTGGGATCTTAAAAACGGGTTCCTCCCTGCCTGCTGGCTGCCTTCATCAAAACTGCCTTACAAAACCATTTTGGGGTGTTTGTTTGAGTCAGTCGCGAAGACTCCATACTCGGGCAGAGGAAAACAGATAAACAAAAATATAAAACATCATCAAACTGTAGAGTGAAGCCATAAAAATGCACTTCAATGCAAACAATCCCTCCCCGCGTTCTTCTGCCCTCCGGGGGAATCCTCATGTCATTCCCTCTTTTTATTATTTCCTCAATCAATTTCTGTCCTATCACACCGATATCCATATTGGTCAGCTTGAGTCGTTTTTTAAGGGTTTGATTTGTTTATTGTTTGTGTACTCGTTTGGTTGAGCTGTGAAGTTTCGCTGTTGATGTTGTTGCTTTCGTTGGGGTTGCATTTTTTCCCTCCCATCCCCAAGAACAGCAGCACCAACAAGCTGAGTGTAAAGCGCGCGTTGCCATTAGCGCTTTTTTATCGCTTCCATATTGATTCGGCACATTTGCCCGATTTGGATGACGAGTTTATGCCTCAATTGATATTTGAACTTCCAATGAAGCGTCCGTCGTTCGTTTCTGGCATGATTTGGTAGATGGTTGGTGTGTTTCTTCTCGAACTTCACGCGCCCGCCATAACAGTGTGACCTTGGTGAGTTGTTGAAAACACCGCCGTTGTTGGATCATCAATCAAGCTCAGGCTCCAGCCAGCACTGACTAAACAAAAACTACCATTTGTTCATCAACGTCTGTCGGCGACACTATTTGTTTTGGACAGCCGCAATAATTTTTCCATATTGCTATTAGCACATTTCAAAGCAATCCGAAGTTTAAATCCGATATTTATTTTCAACCAGTAGTTTTTGAAACAAATTTTTAATAGAATTTTCTAAGGCTTTATTTTATATTCATTAGGGTTTTCGTGTTAAACAGAATGTATAGACGAGCATATATTGAATGCAAGTAACATTTTGCTAACATGTCTTCATCTATTTAATCGTAGAATGTGTCTAAAGAAGATGCATTTGTCAATAATGTTTACATCATGGAATTACTCGGACTGACAAAACAACCCAATCTTAGAAACCCTAAATAGACTCAAAGAAAAAGACGAAATGTTCCGATTGGATTTTAAGGCTAATGTTAACACATTAGATAAGCAAATCATTGCTTTATTATTTCTAATCAATATCAAAAAAAGTAAATGTAACCAAAACCTGAAGTAATAGAATATTGATCAACTTTGTCTGTTTATCCAAAACAACAGTCACGAGAAGTTTTGTTAATGGCCATTTTGAAGCAACACTGCACCACAGTGTATTATCTTGAAAGGGTTCAGATGTCGTCTTTTTGTTTACTATAGCTTCTTGAAGAAACCCATGAGTGCGTGAAAACGGAATTGTGAACACACATACATACTTGCAGAAACTGCGGTGAATCCGAGCACCCATGGTGGATAACCAGCATACATACTTACAAAAGTTCGAGTTATCATGAACTTCATGAAACATTGTCTATTCGGAACTGAGACTGAGTTACGAACATTTGTCTAAAGACCCTTGAGTTTGTAATCTGGGCTCCTCTACAAAGTGCAGATACGTGCCAGTGCAGCGATTGAGGCAGTGGAGAGTTGGATACGCTCCGAAAGCCGGTGCATGGATAGATAACTAGAACACCGAAATAGTTCTTATTAAGTGTATCTGGGTGTGAAGATAGACGAAGCTGGTCGTCTACGAAAGCCACGTCAATTAGGCGTCGAAAGATCGGCAAGGGCTACAGACAGATGCTTTCACGTGAATTGTGTGGAACACCTCGGCGATCCAATGAAGCAGAAAAAAGCTATTGTAGAGTGTGAGCCGTCAATCCTTGGAAGTTCTGAGAGAGGAGGTGTGATCGATCTTATACATGATTCAGTTTTTGACCAGTCACGAAATTTTCATGGAGTTTCAACCTTTAACGTTTCAGACAGATGATATCGCCACGCTACCCGACTTGCAATGACACCTACGAAGGCACGTTAAAAATACGTTATTGGGCTCTCGCACGACAACCGATAAGGTGGGTCAGAGTTAGGATAAAGATTATCCTGCTAAAGATTGGAATTTGCAGCAACTCGCAAATGACGTTTGATGACTCCATCGTCGACAAACATCGGAGTAGAGTGCGTCCAATCTAACGATAGAAACTACAATACACCCTATGCGTTGTTGATCTCGTGGATACGCCGCAAGTGGAGCCGCCACAAGTACCCAAGGAGAGCCGGTTCTAACGAGAAAAAAAAATGAGGGGATAAGATTTTTGGTTAACCATAAAGTACATCTTAGGCGAGTAATTCGAGTCTGTGTAGGATGACGTCTTTATCCGGAGTCATCCCAGTTATATGATTAAAAAGGTCCCGGGCTTGTGCTGCACTATAGGAGATCAGGCGGACGAAAATCGGTGAAGTGATAGTCATTAATATTTTTTTAAGAAAGCTAGACACCTTCATTAAGAGCAGGTTAGTGTGTTAGTGATTGAAGTCATCTCTACGTTGTTCAATTATGCTTTTTCTTGCAAATAATCGTTGATTCAAGAACACACTAATTAGAAGCAAACCATTTGAAGGCGCTTTGAAGATTCAATTGTTTCCTGGATTCCCCACAAAAATACCTGAAAATATTGTCCGGATGTAGTGTCAAATTGTTATCGATGTTTTTTCAGATTTAATGATCAGCGTGAGAAATGTGCAGGGAAATTTAGAGCAAATTTTAGAAGACATTTTAAGAAAATAACTCAACATCCCATAACCATGAAAAGCGATGTATTCAAATGTTCTTATCACCAGACGCGACGATGATTGACTGTGGCAAAATGTCACTCATCAACTGGCGCCAAACTCTCGACAACAGGTTTGCAATCGAACAGGAAACAAATGGCTTCCAAAATGTCAAGCAACACGCCGACACTCCAAGCTAATAGCGGGCAAACAAATTAGCGCCCCGACAGACGGTCGAGCCGAATGTCCTCCTCCCGCCGCTAGAATCAATAAAAATGAGACGCAAATCGATTCTGTATACCTGAAACGAAAAAAAAAAAAATAGCCTATAGATGCAATCGACTCGAAGTTGAATTTCGCGCCATTTCGGACCCGGCTCACCGGCCAGACAGACAGGCTGCGATCGTTCAATACGCATCGTTGTTTTGCCGAATTTCCTCCGATACGATCGTTTGGCGCGCACAAATTTACTCGGTTGAGCTGCATCTCTTTGACGACCTGTTTGCAGTCCTTTTTCATTCTCTCTGTCTCATACCTTTTCCTCCACCAGCTTTGGCCGTACGATCGCACAATCTTCATAGCACACTGAGGCGGATCTTGCTCGGACTGAGAAGCGGGTCAAGTTAACTCAAAATAGGAAGGAAGGTGAAACTCCGAGAACAAAGGTGCGGAGTAGGAGGAGAGCGTATACGCTCATTTGTCTTCTGTGTAGTGTCTTTTACCTACTTCGATGTGTATGTGTGCGGTGGTTGTTTCGGTGTTGAACGCGCCGATTTTTTGCGAATGCGCACGATTTCGGCGCGATTTGTTTTTGGCCATTCGCCAGTTGTTTACCGTGTAGGCGACACAACCTGACCTGTTGGGAATGTGTTTTTGGCGGGAAACTTACCTATCGGTGGTTTCTGCTGGTTCCGTAGCTTCCATCTCTACTAGACGAACTCGCGGATGATGATGAGTAATCCCGGGATGGGCTTCTGCGCATTGAAGACGACTGGGATGAGATCGATGAATTTCCTACTGGTTTACCGGTGAAAGTATCAAACCCGAAACGCTTTATGAATCGTTCCTGGTCTTGTCTAACGCTCTCTTCGTACAGTCTTTTAGTTTCACCGGAATCTGGGACGCCAAAAAGGCACCGCTTGGTTCCGCTTACGTTGCTCCTCCGGAGCTGGTTCGGATCATTGTTGGTCGTAAAGGCACTATTACGAGGAGTTGCTGCCGATGACGACAGAAAGTTGTTGGGACGAGATTGAATCTTGCTAGCCGTCATTTTGTGTTTTTGATTTATTCGACTCTTTAACGATTCGAGAAACTAGTTTAAGCACATACTAAATTTATCTCGAGCACTATTTCACAGCCTTGTTACAGAACTATACTTATCGTTTGTGTTCACGATTCCTAGTTTATAAATATATTTTCCTTTTAGACTTCTGTTGTTTTGGTCGAAATTTTGGTACCCAGCAGTCTACATAGATTCTGTGTACGGGTATCACTTTAATTCAGGATGCTTTCTTCGTTCGATTAACATCAGCTCCCCATTTCAAAGCACATCGAAGTTGTGTTGCTCCAAAAAGCCATTATTGAGTAAACTTTCTCAAAATAAACAGTATTGCTCGTTCCAATAACTTCCAGTTACGAGGAATTTTAATGCACAATATTTAATCCGACTCACAGTTGTTACACAACATAAAGCTCAGAGCTTAAACACTTTACACTCGCTTTCCAGTCGGATAACTCACTGTAGTAAGTAAACGAGTGATTCCGAGCAATTTAGGCAGAAAGTTGACAACGGTTCTTCGTATTCCTAGCGTAGGTGTACTCAGCTATATGTCACACACAATACTCACAAATGAACACTACGTAGATCAACGCGCATACACGCGGCCGGCACACTGGATTGTCGAAGTATGATAATAAAATAAAACAAGTGGAACCGGGGCAGCAGCAGCAACGGGGGAAATACACAGATGAGCCGAGCGCGCGAAATGTCTTTTCTTCTAACTGTTCTTATTTGTTATGAGGGACGGTGGGATGAAGAAAACTCGGCGCGCTCTTTCGACAGACTGAAAAATAATGGTGTGGGAGAAACGAGAAGCACCGCACAAAAAGGAACAAACGAACGAATGTTGCCGTAACGAACCGAACCGCGTGAGGACTTAGCAACGAATGAGCCAACTGGACGTAGAACGAGAGATTATAATGTTAACCGTTTCGACAGTTCGCTCAGTAGGGTTGTGGAACATGAGAGAGGAAATGTTTCTCTCAAAGTTTAAGCGATGAATAAAAGTGGTGACATCTATGTTTCAGATATATTGTATGATAACCATTGATCAGTTTTTATTCCATTGGTTTAATAAATGTTAAATTCCTTTCAAAAATCAGTTTCCACTTGAAAGCAACCACTTAATATAACAATTGTTCTGGCATGAGGTAAAATTAAAAAAAAATTAAATTAAGTTTTCAGCTAAGAGATTACGAAATGTGGAAACAGTTTCTACAAGATTAAATCTGCAGTTTTTTTTAATCAATTTTATCATGAGATTTCATTTTCTTATTGATAGTAACTGCGCACATTTTTTCGATTTTTGTTTTCATTGATACTGTTTAACCATCAAAATAATTGCTGCTAACGTTTCAAAATTTTTATTTCCCGAACTATGTTCCATAGTTAACACACTATTTTGTTCCACCATCTCTTCATCTCTGTTGCACCCCGAGTCGTCCTACCATTCTTCTTCATCTTCTGCTTGTCAATTGCCCAATATTTTTCAACAGGGCGGAATTGAGGGCAGTTGGGTGGGTTGATCTCTTTTTCGACAAAATCCACCCAGTTATCCCGATACCAGTGTAGTACCTCTTTGCTGTAGTGGCAGCTAGCCAAATCAGGCCAAAACTTTACTGGTCTTTTGTGAGATCTATTGTACGGAAGAATACGTTTTCTTAGGCACTCCTCGTTGTACATCTTGAAGTGCATGGTCTTGTTTGTAACAAAAACCGGAGATTTTCGTCCGCAGCTGCAAATACCTTGCCAGATCAAACACTTTCTTGCAAACTTATCGGCAAAAACGAATTTTAACTGGCCGGGCTTATCACTCCGACCAGTGCTTTTATAAAAATTTTGGCCAGGAAGCTGCCCAAAATTCATCTTCACGTACGTTTCGTTATCCATGAGGATGCATTCGTCGTACTTCATTAGAACCTTGTTTATAATTTCTGGGCACGTCCTTTGGCTACTACATTCTGCTTTAATGTCCGGATTGGTTGCTAAGTGGTCCGATAAGATCTTATTCCTTCGCGCAGACGAATCCTTTTCACGGTGAACCGGTCGGCATTGAATTTCTTGGCGATGTCATGACATAGTCCGACTACCCTGGGTTTGCCTTGAACGTTTTCAACACCTTCAAATGCATTTTTCGATCCTTAGTTCCACTATGACGCTTGATATGAACCTGCCGCTCAATAGTATACATCTCACGGAAACGTTTGAAAACGCTGCACACGATTGATTTGACAATTTTTAACGATTTTGCGATTTTTTAACCCGACCACGTTTTTGACATGGGTGTCCGAAATGAATTTTCGTCTCGCGGCTTCCACCACGTGTAACTTTTTTTGAAACAAAACGAATCGTTATGAAATTTTTTAACACTGAAAGAGGAAGCATTCCAAATCAAAATACTGTGAAAACATTCCAGATCCAAATATTAGGAGCGGTATGCTATAATAAACAGTGCGTCCAGATTTAAGATGATTCATGCTTTATTTGCTTGTGCACAAACAAACACAGAGTTTTTGATCCATAACTTCTTTATTACAAAAAATAAAATGAAAAAGATATAGTATGGTTTTCTACATTTCTAACGTTTCATTCGGTAATTATTTTTTTAATTTTTAGTTAATTATTTTCCTGAGTTCTGACTGTTTAAAAAACAGTATGTTTTTGGATTTTGAAAATTCTGGGGAATCGTATCCAAATTGATGAAATAACATGCAAAGTTTATGAGTTGACCAAAACTGTTATTTCATAATTCATGTTATTATTCGAACAATTTCAGGTGAAGAGATAAAAAAAGAGAGCTGTATATGATCGAACAATCTCGAAAACACGGCTGGCTAACGTTTTTAGCTAAATTTCTTATACAGGGTTTACGTTCGTCTCTATCGCATTGATTAAAATTGACAGAATATTTTTCATAACTCTTCATTTGGCATGAGAAAACTTTGCAGATAGGAGAAACGTATTTTAGGTTATGAACATTTATTTATTTTATTTTCGTAGTATTCCGTCTCACGAAATAACTTTACGAACATAATACCTAAAACTCACTCGGTCCATGGCAACCGTTTCCAATTTCTCGGACATCCCACATTCGCCATCTCACGCTCCACTTGGTCTTATCACATTGCACGTTGCGCCCCTGCTTGCATTGTTCCTACCGGCTTTGTAGCGAACAACTGTTTTGCAGTACAGTCTTCCGGCATTCTCGCAACATGCCCTGCCTAGCGTATCCGACCAGCTTTCACCACCTTTTGGATACTGGGTTCGCCGTAGAGTCGCGCGAGCTCGTGGTTAATCCTTAGCCTCCACACTCCGTTCTCCTGCACGCCGCCAAAGATGGTTCTTAACATTTGTCGCTCGAATACACCGAGTGTACGCAGGTCCTCCAGGTGAACGTGTATATAAACCTGCGGCATGGCCCGTGGCGTAGAGGATAGCCTCAAAATCTTCTAAGCCAGCGGGCATGAGGTCGAATCCCGGTCGTTGTTTTATTTTGTGAAATGTAGATTGCATGCAAGTTTGTTGCATACAAGATGTTGTCTAATTTGTTTCAGTTTATCGAAAATTCGAATATTTTGTTATTATCATACACACCCCCTTGTGATGTTTCAACTGCAAGTGAGAAAAGAAGGATTTCAAATTTGTTCCGGCCTAATTCCTTGCATGAATAGCAGGCTGGTCTAACCGGTTTTACCAAAACCGGTGAAACCGGTTCTTAGATACACGAGGTTCTCCGACTTTCACAGTAAGTTGGAGAGGAGTGAGCGGGGCTTTCAATGAGTTTGTTTATTTTTTGCTCAGCTTTTCTGTGGTTTGTTGGTAAACAAACTTCGTGAGTTCCGCATAGTTGTGTAGCCTAAATAGCCAAAATGGCTGAATCGGGAATTCGATATTCGGTAACACATCCTGTATATATACACACCTTGGTCCATACCATTCAGTATACCGCTAAATTGATTTTTGAAAAACAAAAATGGTTCAATACCACAAGGATATAAAAAAAAAGTCATCTTGTTCATATAAAAATGCCCGTGTAGTTTCCACTTTTTTAAGAGTTTCATTCCTATATAGGGTTAGTGGTCCTACTTTGGACCCTTTAAGCGATGGTTTATATAAACCCATGTTTTTCTCATACACGGACGGGTGTTTTGTGGTTTTTAGAAAACCCATTCGTAGTTAATGGTGTTATCTGCGGGTTTCAATCTCGCTAACTTTCAGCTACTCAGTTCAGAGTGACGGTTACTCAGTTGTCGCCAAAACCGCACTTACTCAGTTCTGACTAAACGGCCTTTACTCAGAACTGACTAACTGCCCTTTTCGCGACTTCTGAGTCGGGGTTACTCAGAATGCGTAAATGATTTCGGAACGGTTTTTGACCGGAATTTTAATGCTAGAAAAGTAAAAACCTGTATAAATGTTGACAAAATGATGGATTTGTTTATTCAATGAATAAAAAGTCGAAAAAGTGCACATAAATCTTTATTAAAAAAAATATCCTTGATGTTGAACTTTTTTATTTTTCTGTTTGTCCCCCGCCGGGTTTTTGACGCCTCCTACGGGACTTTATTCTGCGTTACCGGATTGGAAATGTTTCTTTTTGACCAACGCAACCACTGCATGCCTGTTTTTTGATGAGATGATGTTTAACTTCGTTCCTGGACTTTTCCACCGGTAAATTTGCTACGCATTCGACAAATGTTTTATTACGCACCTCGGATTCGACAAAAAATCATCGCGATTCCCTGTAAAATGATCAAAATGACGTTATTATAATTAGATTACCGATAAAAATTGACATTTACCATATAAATTTCTCAATTATTTGTTGTCGAAAACAAACAAAGTCGACTGCCTCGCAAAAACTGATCCAAATTTACTCAGTTGTCGCCTTCAAGGACTCAAATTAGCTGAGTGTCAATTTTCGAGTCGTCTGAGTAGTCGTCACTCGGAAAAACTGAGTCGTTTTAGATCAAGCGACGGACGCGCCATACAAACGGCGATGTCTGAGTAAAATGGAGTCGGGCTCTGAGTATTTCAAAATTAGCGAGATGAGAATTTTAATCTTTGGTTTTGCCGTTTATGATAGATTTACAAAAATATTAACTATCAAAAATACATATTTTGAACAGCGGGTAAACGGTCACTTTCAATATTTCGAAAATTACAATGTATGGCATAAATCTAATGCTGAGAATATGTGTGCCTAAGTTTTTTTTATTTTCCTTTTTCTCAATTTTGCTTTTACTCCTTTATCTTCTTTCTCCTTTATCCTCTAACCACCAAGGCATGGCCGATTGAGAAACTACCAAGCTAGAATCCCGTCACGACCACCCCGAATGGTATCTCTGCTGCCTTTTGCTGCAGGAAAGATCGTAGCTGAGTACGTGAGACCTTTTAAGTCCCACCACACGTATAATTCCAGATAAGGGTTGAACCGCGCCCTAAGGTCGCGTTGCTTTTGAATTGAAGTATCATACGAGGCCCAAGACCTTCCATTAGCTTGTCAAATTTGGTTTACTATCTCACTCTCTCCGTTCATCATCTGTCCTGATTCTTATTAGATCGTGCATGATTTGCGAGATTTCGTCGACTATCGCATGCCACGACTGTTCGTCGCGACACATTCATCTCACAATATTTTCAGCGTTCAAATTTTGAAGTTGTTCACACCTTGAAATGAACCTGGCGCAGACAAAGATAGCATTTCTACGCATTCCGGGTAATAAGGCGAGCTGATAAGCTTAAACCGATGAAGGTATTGCTTAAAGCACCCATGACTCGAACTGCGTCATATACATACACTGCAAAAAATCCACACTTAGGATGTATGTTTCCCCCACACATACGTCTTAAAAATTGTTCTACGCTTAGATTTCATATGATTCATATGATTATCATATGTCACACATAAAATTTATGGTCAAAATATGAAGTTTATATGATATTGACACATAATTTATATGATTTTAGTCTTTGAAAATTTTCATGTCATAAAAATGGCCGACCTGAAGAACAAGTTGGCGTCAACTAGTAAAGTAATTAATTGTTTATAAACATTATAGAAGTGGATCTTCATTGATTTATTCTTTTCTATCCCGCAAAAAAACTGGCTACCGACCGAGATGGTGAAATTCGTTCGTTCCAGAAATTGGTCGCCCGGAAATGGTCCAAGTTTGATACCATTCGCATCCGGGTTCCAGCTGGTGACTTGCCTTCGGGTACCGGTTACACTCAGGGCAGGGTGGTTGGCCCTTCCAAAACCGGCAATCGTTTACTCATACAATTCAGAAGGTGAGTTTATAGTTCATTTGATCGAATTTAGGTTTGTAACACATATTATGTTTCAGAAAAATCCCGACAAAGACTCCTGGAGATTGATAAGGATCCGAATTCCAGTGAAATAGAAACGCGAGACAAAAGTACGAGTTATTCAAGGACGAGGAAGAGCAAAGTTCATTGTTATTAAATTATCATGCCGGAATAAAAAATAAAAATTTATACAGGAATGTCTCGATAGCCAAAATAAATTCAAATGTTCTTCCGAAAAACGAATTCAAACATTAAAAATCGCCTTTGAGTAGGCAAGTATTTAAACGCCCTAAAGTAGGCAGATATTTTAGTACAGTGTACGCTCATAATATGTGTGGGACTTTATAACTTTTATGTGACGCATATAAAAGTTATAATCTTGAATTCTATATGTGTGGGCACGTATTTTCCAAATGGGAATCAAATTGCAAAAATCTATAAGGCTAACACATATTCCAAATATGTGGATTTTTTGCAGTGTAGAAGTTGACCACTCCATACTTCCGATTTACCCAGTCTAAAAGTCACGGGATTAGCCTGTGCTTCCATCTTGCGTTGTTCGATGTGTCCCATTGCTTCTGCCACTTGAGCATTGACGCTGCTCGTTGAATTTTACGCACTCCTCTAACAGCTCTTGCTTCGTGGACAGGACACTCGCATGGTTATCAGCCGATGTGTGCTCCGTTATTTGGATCTGTTGCGCTCTAGCTCTATCGCGGAGCTCTAGGCCGCTCCTCCGTTAGCAAATCCGACTTTCTGCACGCCTTTCAGTGTTAACACCTCATTCTACATGGCATTCCAAAGCATAGGTCCGATAATGGAACCCTGTGGAACACCCGCTGTTAGGGCAGTAGATCGTAACCCAGTTTCGATTTCGTACGTCAGGACTCGATTATCCTAGAAGCTTCCTATTATCATGCAGAGGGTATCCTTTGGCAGTTGCTTCCCAGCTGGCATTGTTGAAGGCATTCTCAACGTCGATTGATACAATGACGCAGTGACGAGCACCTGTCCGCTTCTTTTTATATGCGCGCTTCGCGTACTCTGTCACCATTCGGAAGGCGTTCACCGTAGATCTCCCTTTCCGAATATTAAGTCCGTTAAATATTATCCTCTTCAGTAGCTTACCAAGGATGACCAGCAGACAAATGGGTCTGTATGGTAATGGATGCCCTGGTGGCTTCCCAGGTTTTGTTAGTAGCACCAATTTCGCCGTTTTCCAAGAATTTGGAAAAGTTTTCTCGTCGCGAAACTTTTGTATTACCACTCTGAAAGTATCCGGAATGGTCTGTACAGCCACCTTCAGCACTGTATTTGGGATTCCGTCCGGGCCGTATCATCGCAAGTTTCTTAGCGATAGCCACAAGTTCCTCGTTCGTTACTGGCTAGATGTCGTGGGCACCCGCGTCGTACGGGGTAAGTGGCAACTGCGTCGGGCCAAGCTGCGGAAAGATGTGCAACAATCTCTCTCAGTTTTTCCGGATACTTTTCGGTCAGCCACCTTGGGCCAGCGAATCTCGCCAGTGCAACTCTGTAGGCTTGGCCCCATGGGTTATCATCTACGCTCTGGCATAACACTCTGTAACAGTTCTCTTTGCTTGTTTTAATAGCTCGCTTAAGTGCCACCCTGGCTGCTCGGCCTAGGCTGTTTGCCTAAGTGTATCAACACTTTAGAGACCCTTCGTTTATTTGCATCAAGCAAGGTCTCATAATAGTAAACAAAATAAATAAAAACTTTGTCCATTATTTGATGTGATTGTGTCTAATCAGAAGTAGTTCATAACTTGCGACAATTTCGAAAACTACGACCGTTTTCAAAGGTGGGCTGTCTATTAGGCTTTTCTTTAACCATCTAGAGAAAAATCAGCTAATTTCGGTCAGAGGGCTTGAGCAACAATCGTTTTGAAAAAAAAGTTGCTTAGGCTGGTAAGACGGACTCTGAAAGGTCAGGTTAAACAAACACATAAGTTTCTCCGAGATTTCAATTTTTTCATCGGTTTGATCCTCTATATGCATTCCAAAAACCATGGCAAGAGCAATTGTCAATCGAAAAGCACTCACCGTCCCAAACAGGCCATGAAAACTGTAAAAACAGGATACCCGGTGAAGAAAGCGCTTATAAAGGGTGTCCACGATGAAATTGCCACACTATGAAATTGCTTTAACTTTTTAACGGTTGGGTAGAATTTAATGAACATTTTGGTGGATTGAGTTCATAGTGCATTGTTTATATCCTGCAAATTTTTAACTCCTGTGATCAAAACTCGGCGAAATGGAGTCGAAAGAACAACTCGTGCGTGATAAAATCTTGCTCATTCATCTCGAGAACAAGGATCTCTCGCATCGTTCCATCGCTAAAACCTTGGGATTCGCGAATTCCACGGTGTCGCGATTGTGCGGTTCGTGGAACAATTGACCACCGATCGGAGGCCCAGAAGTGAAGAAAAAGGTATTCCGTCCAACACCAAAAATCACAACCGCGTAGTTGAGGCCTTCAAACGAACCCGGAATGCCTCCGGTCGGGATGTGGCTAAGAAGCTGCACCGTAGCCGAAGTCCAGCAGGCCAAAACTAAGGCTGGGCTTTGAACAATCAAGGTACAAAAGGCCCCTAATCGCGACGAGAAGCAGAACAAGTTCGCCAAAACCCGTGCCAGGAAGTTGTACCTTAACATGCTGACGAAAGTTGAATGCTTTATCATTGTCGACGGAACATATGTGAAATCCGACTTCAAACAGATTCCCGTAACCTGTTTTTCACGGCCAAGGATAAGTTCAGCGTTCCGGAGAATGTCCGCGCTCAGAAGATGTCCAAATTTGCGAATAAATTACTGGTTTGGCAAGCCATCTGCACGTGCGGGAAACGGAGTGCATCTTTCGTGACCCAGGACACGATGAACGGACAGGCGTACATGAAAGGATGCCTCCAGAAGCGGCTGCTTCCCCTCCTGAAGACCCACAACGTCATAACCCACAACAGTCAAGATATATCAGTTTGGCGACGAGGATAAAGTTTTTTTTTTATATATAGATAAGAAAGTTGTATTTCGAAAGTTTTTCGCGTGTGGTAGATTAACAAGAAGAATTGTTTTTAATATTCCTTTTGGAATTCTTGTTTGGTCAACGGAGGAGTTCGTTTTTGCTGGTTTCCCGAAAAACCACGTTTTTTTTCATCTGAACAAAGGAGCCATTGTTCAGCAAGGTACTGTAACCAATTTTTCGTAAAAACCATTGTTCTGTGATTTTTTTGACTATTCCTCCACACGATTTTTTTTTATATACAGAACAATTATTGAGAGAAAGCATTTTAAAACTATTGATTTCACTAAGTGAAATTTTGACGATTTTCTTTCGAAAATTTTGCGTAACATTATTACATGTGTACCACCATTTTGTTTGCCACGAGGTGAAATTTTTGTGAGTGCACCATTTTGGTTATCCCTTTTTGTTTGCTCTACTCACGACAACTGTCTCACTACGACAGAGACAATCAAAATCAGCTGTGGCAATTTGAGTTTGTCAAAATTGCAGAATTCACAAAGTGTGAATTATTTTGATCGACAATTTCGTGCTTAAAGTGCTCAACTAAAGGAGTTTTCTCACGATTGTGCCCAGTGGGATTGTTGCCTGCTGTTTGATTGCTGTTCTTTTTTCACCCAGAGGGTTGTAAACCGAAATCTTGCTGTTGCTGTTTGCGTTGGTGCTGCCTGGAAAATTTTGCTTGCTGTTGCACTGTTGATGCTGTTGCCCTGTTGCTGTTGTTGGAAAGACCCAACCGGAGGACTATTCAGGAATCTTTTAACCCGGATTGAAGACTGTTGCTGCTGCCAGAAGCCTGGTAGTGATAAATTCACAAATTTTGGTGATTGTTTTTTTGCGACCGAAGCAGATCTTGTAGAAGTTGGGACGATTAGGGTGGTTCAGGTATGTTATTTTTCCATTGTATTTTTAATTGATTTTAGCAAACTGATCATTTTGAAGCATTTATTTGCCCTTTTTGGGTTATTTTAACGATATTTTTTTTATTATTTTTCTCATCTTTTTGAATATTGTACTGCACTTATTAGCAAATCGCATTTTTATTAAACCATTATGGCTTTAACTGCAACTATGGAACCATACATTCCTGGTTCAGTTCCTTTTTCGCAATGCCTTGAACAATTAGAATTTATATTTGAACACAACGAATACACTGAAGCCAGGTACAAAGTTTCTTTTTTGGCTGTGTGTGGACAGGAAGTATATTCCGAATTAAAAAAACTGTTTCCCGGACGTAACTTCCGAGATCTCACATATAAAGAGATCACGGAAGCATTGAATAAACGTTTCGATAAATCGGATACGGAAATTTTGCAAAGCGAGGAATTTTGGACGAGGCGTCAAGGTGACTATGAGAAAGCGGAAGACTTCATTTTAGCCGTCAAAGTTTTGGCGAAGAAATGTAATTTGGGGGAATTGAAGCAAAGGGGAATTTGGGACGTTTTGGCAATTGGTGTAAACGTTGAAGAATTATAAAAACAACTTTTTAATGAAAAAGATTTAACAGCTGAAAGAGCTGAGCAATTGATTCTTAATCATGAGCATGCTATGAATCGTACCCGTTTTCTGAGCAGAAAGAAGGAGAAAAATGTTAACATTATTTCGCGCCTAGGTTCTCGCCCTTACAATAATAATAACAACAACCGAGTTTACCAAAATAAGTTATCAAAAAATTTTAGAAGCCGAGATCGCAGTAGGGATCGTAACAATTTTAATAATCGTTCATTTTCATCACGTAGTAGAAGTGGAGATCTTTTTTCAAGCAGAAATCGCTTCAGTAATGAAAAGAAAGTTTTTGTTTGTTCATTTTGCAAAAAAAGAGGACACACTAGAAAATTTTGCTATCAATTGAAACAAAATAACAGGAATTCTAATAGAAATCAAAATAGTGTCAAATTTTTGGATACTCCTAAAACTATTGTTCCTTCTACTTCTTCTTCAATTTTCAAGCGATTAAAAACTGATTTGGAAACGGATAGTGATGAGGAACTATCTTGTTTAATGATCGCTTCTAGGTCTGGATCTAAAATCAGATCGAATGGTCCATGTTATGTGAAAACTCTGATTAAAAACAAGCGTTTGACAATGGAGGTAGATTGTGGTTCAGCGGAAAGCGTAATTTCTGAGGAGTTGTTTCTCAGAAACTTAAAAAATCAGAAATTGAGTTCATGTAATAAGAGATTGATGGCAAAAGATTTCAAATTTTGGGAATGTTCGAGGTAGATGTGGAAAATTTAAAAAAATTAAACTTGATTGTACTGCGATGCGATAATGAGTTTACTCCGTTGATGGGGCGCACTTGGTTGGACGTTTTGTACCCGGACTGGCGGAGCATTTTTGCGAAACACATTTTTCCTCAAGAAAGCGTTCACATGTTGAAAGAAGATAAGGCAGTTGATGAGATAAAAAGTAAGTTGACAAAAGTATTTAATAAAGATTTTTCAATTCCAATCAAAGGTTTTGAGGGGGATTTGATTCTGAAGGAAGACAGACCGATTTTTAAAAAGGCTTATGAGGTACTTTTGCGTTTAAGACCAAGAGTGATGGAGTATTTAAATGATTTGGAGAGAGAAGGCGTGATTACGCCTGTGGAAGCCAGTGAGTGGGCTTCGCCTGTTGTAATTGTGGTAAAGAAAGATCAAGACATACGCCTAGTAATCGACTGTAAGGTGTCTATCAACAAAGTGATAGTTCCTAACACGTACCCTTTACCTTTAGCACAGGATTTATTCGCCTCTCTGGCTGGATCAAAAGTTTTTGCCCTCTGGATTTAACTGGGGCTTATACGCAACTTCGTTTGTCTGATAGATCCAGAAAATTTATGGTTATCAACACGATCAATGGACTTTATGCTTACATCAGATTGCCACAAGGTGTCTCTTCATCAGCATCAATTTTTCAGAAGGTTATGGACAAAATATTGCAAGGATTGGACAAAATTTTTTGTTATTTAGATGATATTTTGATAGCGGGAATTGATTTTGAAGGCTGCATGCGAAAGCTTTATTTAGTCTTGGACAGGCTTGCTAAGGCTAACATAAAGGTGAGCTGGAAGAAATGCAAGTTTTTTGTGAATAAATTACAATATTTGGGACACATCTTGACAGATCAGGGTTTAGCTTCCATGTCCGGAGAAAATTCAGACCATTAGGGAAGCTAAACCTCCACAAAATGAATCTGTACAAAAAGCTTTTTTGGGTCTCGTTACCTATTATGCTAAATTTATCCCAAATCTACCTTCTCGCATCCATTGTCTTTATAATTTACTTAAAAAGAATGTCAAATATGTCTGGAATGATAATTGTGACAAAGTTTTAACAATTGCAAATAATTTTTAATGTCATCAAACCTGTTAGAATTTTTTAATCCACTTAAGCCTATAGTAATAGTTACCGATGCTTGTAACTATAGCTTAGGAGGTGTGTTAGCACACGAAATTGATGGTGTTGAAAGGCCAATAAGTTTCACTTCATTTTCGCTTAGTAATGCACAAAAAAATTACCCCATCTTGCACCTAGAAGCGTTTGCAGTTATAAGCACGGTGAAGAAGTTTCACAAGTTTCTTTACGGACAGAAGTTCAAAATTTTCACCGATCATAAGCCTTTAATTGGTATTTATGGAAAAGAAGGAAAACATGCAATAACTGTCACTCGTTTACAAAGATATATTCTGGAATTGTCCATATACGACTATGATATAATATTCCGACCATCATCGCGTATGGGGAACGTGGATTTTTGTTCTAGGTTCCCAATTCAGCAGGAGGTTCCAAAAGAATTGGCAAGAGAATATATTAAAAGTTTAAACTTTTCTGATGAATTTCCCATAGATTGTAAACTGATAGCGAAGGAGACTTCTATAGATGATTTTTTGTTGAAAGTAATGCAATTTTTAAAAAATGGTTGGCCTGAGCGTTTAGACAAAAAATTTAAGAATATTTACTCAAATCATCATGATTTAGTGGAATTTGATGGATGTATTCTTTTCCAAGGACGAGTAATGATACCTTTGTCTCTGAGAAATAAAGTTTTAAAGATACTACACAAGAATCATTCTGGAATCAGTAAAATTAAACAGATGGCAAAGAAGAACTGTCTTTTGGAATGGAATAAACGACGACATCGAAGATTTTGTGAGAGCATGTCAAATCTGTCATCAAACTACTGCCATTAGGAAATCAGAAATTATTCGTCATAGCAACAAACGAACAAACCGTTCAGTCGTTTGCATGCTGACTTCTTCCATTTTCAAAAGAAAACGTTTTTGGTAGTAGTAATAGTCATAGTAAATGGCTTGAACTTGAGTACATGAGGTTTGGTACAGACTGCAGAAAGGTGTTGGAAGTGTTTCTAAGTATTTTCGCTAGGTTCGGGTTACCAGATGTTATTGTAACCAATGGAGGTCCACCGTTTAATTCGGAGTTTTTCAAGGCAATTTTGGAGAAACAAGGAATCCGAGTTATGAGGAGTCCTGCCTACCATCCAGAAAGCAACGGTCAAGCTGAACGTATGGTCAGACTGGTAAAGGACGTTTGGAGAAAATTTCTCTTGGACCCGGATATGAACAAGCTGGACACCGACGAACAAATCTGCTTTTTTCTATTTAACTACAGAAACACATCTCTGAAACATTACCATTAAGAAATGTTCGGACTTTCACAGGAGTGACCACATTCACAGTTTAAGGTTGGAATCAATCTGTTTATTCAATTATTTTAGTCTTTACAATATACATACTGGAGGTACCTGGAGTCGATTATGAGTTTGTTATTTACTTGATCGCGTGATCGCTATAAAGAGAGCGAGGATAACGAGAGAGGGGTAAATATGTTTGACGATGAAGGTCATTAGCACCAAGTGCGCTAGACAACGACACTTTGGGTTCATCGTTCTAAAGACTTAATATGAGCTTACGTTTTTGTGCCATGTCGTAATTTATTGCGAAGTACCGTGGGTCTTCGAACTGCTCTATGCACTCATTTACATGTGTTGCATAAGCATTTCGAAGGCTTGGGTTAAAATTGATTGCTACGTGGGAATCGCGCATTTCACATGCTACACCATCCCCCTACGGAAATTGTTTGGAAAACAAGGATCAATTTGAAATACGACTCCAAGGACCTCTCACAACTTTTCCTTTGTATATGTTTATGATTTAAATGTGTTTTTTTTGTTTTATGTTAATTGTTATAGATTCCTACCCTCTTAAAGAAATTTATCTTTTAAATTTTATTAATCTGCTTCTGTGTACTTCTAGCCGTTTATTTCTCTCATTTATGATAGTTGCGTTAGATGGGGTTTTGGCTATTACTTTGTACGGACCTTCGTTTACCTGGTCTAATTTTGATCTATTTTCTAATACTAAATAAACAATATCTCCAACTTTTATATCGTCTGAACCAATTTGAATATTTTTATTTAGTTCTTGAGTTCTTTTATGTTTAACTTTTTGAATAGCGTGTGTATGCGCAACTTGAAGTCTGTATTTCATTTCATAGTTGTAGGATTCGTGATTATACACTGGATTGATTTTTGGCGGTATGATTTCAAAAATGTTAGATTTTCGGGGTGTAGTTGTGATCGAGATTTGGAGTTGTATTATAGCAAAAACTATAATACGGTAACCAACAATCCCAATCATTTATTTTTTCATTACAGAAAATTCGCAGGTACTCATTTAAACACCTGTGATTTCTCTCTAATGCGCCTATTGTTTGAGGGTGATAGGCAGCTGAACATGTATGTGTAATTTGTAATGTTTTACACACTTCATCAAAGACAGCTTTAAACTCTGTTCCTTGATCTGTTTTAATTTGATTCATTTGTCCAAATATTAAGATGAATTTTTCAATCACGGCTTTTGCCATAGTTGTTGCTGTTTTATCTGGTATTGGAGCTAAAATAACATACTTGGTAAAATCGCATTGCATCGATACTGCATAACGGTTCCCATTCTCCGATAACGGGAATGGTCCAACAGTATCAATGGATACGACTTCGAATGGTTTTATGGGTGTAGTTGTGACTACTGCTGGGGTTTGTACCTTAGTGAAATGTTTATTTAGTTTGCATTGGGTACAATTATTGACATAATTGGTAATAATTTGTTTCATATTGAGCCAGAAATATATTGGTCTTAGTTTTTTATAAAGTCGGTTAATTCCTATATGTCCACCGACGGGTGTATTGTGATATTGGTGAAGAATGTTTCCAATATCAATATCGTTTTTTAAAACTTGAGGTTTTTCAAAAATTAGTACGGTAACATTCCTAAGAATTGAGTTACCTATTTCTTTAAATAAACTGACGTCAATGTATTTAAAAATTAAATCATTATTTGCAATCGCGAATTGCTTGGCCATTTTTGGATTCAATTGTATAAGTTTTCTTGTTTCTTTACTCATATTTGAATCATTTACCTTCATTTTTGTGTTAGGGATCCCTTTATCAATTATCTCAAATGCTTTCTGTAGCATGGGTTTTAATAATGTTTCATTATTTAATTCAAGATCTTGCACTAATGCTAAGCTCTTTTTGTAGTTATTATTGAATATATGTAAATCTATCTTATTTGTATTTTCGTTATATAAAAATCTTAATTTTGATAAATCAAATGTATCCAGACCGCTGACTGCATCGTACACGTGAAGTTGATCAGGCTTCTGTGTCTGATTGTCAGTTGGTTTGGATACGTTTCTTTTGGCCATAGATCTGGTTACTAGGTACATGTTTTTGAGTGTTTCTGACGTTACTTGAATTCTTGATAACGCGTCCGATAACACATTCGAACTACCTTTAATGTATTCTATTTGAAAATCATATTCCTCCAGATCCCATCTCATGCGTGTGAGTTTGGATGAAGGGTCTTTCATGGTAAATAGATATACAAGAGGTCTATGGTCGGTTTTAATAATAAATTTTCTTCCATTTAGATACGGTAATTCAGATGGTCAATTTCCTTCAGAACGCCTCTTTTCATTTAAACCAAAAACTTAATTGGATTTGACTAACCCTAAACATAATTTTAAACCAAATTTTACTAAAAAGTTTAACGATGATGATAAATCAATAACAGCGGAAAACAAGATATTACCTGATCCTTTTAACAAATTAAAAAATGGTGATCTGATTTACTGCAAAAATCCTAACCCAACTGACGTTCGAATATCGTTACCTGCAAAATTTCTGACACATATTTCGAACACTATTTCACAGATCTCGCTCGGCGGTCGCATTCTTCAGGCGCATAGACGCCAACTGAAAATTTCACCAGTTTCGCGCAGTAGACGAAAGATAGTTTTCCAACATGAAAATGTTTTTGTTCAACGTAGCAACAATCAACAAACCACGAGTTTACGGCAACCACCTAAAAGGAGGAGAGATGAGGAAGCGGATGTTTACTCTGACACAGATTCTGAGGATTTTTCGGTTTCCCAGCCAATTCATTTTTGTTTCCAA
Organism: Uranotaenia lowii; assembly: GCF_029784155.1. Lineage (NCBI taxonomy): Eukaryota > Metazoa > Arthropoda > Insecta > Diptera > Culicidae > Uranotaenia > Uranotaenia lowii. The sequence continues at coordinate 132,847,178 of NC_073691.1, read as the reverse complement.
TGGATAAGGAACACGAGTCGCAAGCTCTTCAAGAAGCTGTTTCTACGCAGCGTTCGATTCGTCGATCGGAACGAAAAACGAAGAAAAGAAGAAAGTGTGATTTTGTATACTACTGATTGAAATTGTTATTTCATTTCGAATTGTAAACATTGTATTATTTTAAGATTTTTAATTTCTCTTAGCTTAAAGTTAGCAAGTTTGTTTTGAATATTTACAAGTTTTTTTGAATTCGATTGTAACAATAAATTAAAGGGAAAAGGAACTGTTGTGATTAACCTAAAATTGAGTTAGATGAACTAAGCTTGCAATCGATTAAGAGAGCGAAAGCAAAAAGAAAAAGGGAACTTGAATATGAATATTTCAAGTTAGGAAATAAATTCTCGTTCTTTAGTATCTTGGACGTTAAACCGAACACTCCGCTGTTAATATATTTTTTTTACATCCGACCACCGCTACTATCTTTGACCTTTAGGTTAAGATATATCACAGACAATAAGGTCAATTTCGTACCGAAAATGTTCAAACCTCCCAACACTCCGGAGCTCGACCCCATCGAGAAGTACTGGGCGATTATAAAGCAGCACCTTCTTAAACGACCTAAGGTAGTGAAAACAGTCGAGGATCTGAAGAAAGTAGGTATGAGTTTACATGCAAAAAACGGTTGATTCACAGGTTGTGCAGAATCTTATGGCCGGGGTTAAGGCCAAGGTAAGGGTATTTGCGTTTGGACTGTAACTAAAATACGAGTAAAATGGTAAAATGAAATTTAATATTATTGATAATTTTTAATGTAATTATTTTTAAATCCCTGAAAATTTGATGGCAATCGGATGAAAACTCAAATTTTTCGAATCAATTTTGTGTGTGGCAATTTCATCGTGGACTCCCTTTAATGTACGGAAATCCGAAATCACACTGCTTTGCTTCTGGACCAGTAGGTTCCATTTTCGTTTAAAAACGTTCTCAAATTACTAACTCAGAAAAATATGTTCTATCATAGCAATATTTTCGGAAAAATTCTACCATTTTCAGTGTCCGTTTTACCTTAGTGTGTCCTTCTTACCCGATTTTCCCCTATACGAATTTTTATCCTTATTACACCCCTGCACATTTTCCCACGTTTCACATTGCAGCACGCGCGCGAGAGCTTTTACAACAAAGTCGCATTACCCGAAGCATCGAGCACGTTGCCTGTGTATGTCGTCTATCGGTAGGTAAACGATCAAAATTCACCAAAATTAATTCCCCCATCTAGCGTAAAAGCTCGTCCTGCTCGTCGTGCTCATCAGCATCAGAGCCTGTCCCGCTCCCTTCAATGAAAAGCTGCCTCCACGAGGCGGTGAGGCGATGAAACTTTTCACTCCTTCGTGTCGGACGATTTTCTTCCTTAAACGAATGCCCATCGGGGGAAAACACTCGAACCCAAGTTCATTCGCATTTTCCGACTGCGAAAACAAAACGACGTCAAGTCGCCAGCCAGCCAGGTCGAGAGACGAGCGCGCTTGGGGGATGATTTCTGTCCGATGGTGAGCAAGCTAGCTGCTGCATGGTCTAGTCTGGTCGGTCAGTTCGTCGACTCGTGGACTTCGGATTTCATCAGCCAGGATCCTCGTCGTTCGTGCAGGAAAGCAGGAAGAAAAATAGCTCAACCAAACAGCTTTTCCCCGGCAGCAGGGATGCTTTTTGGTTCAGTTGTGGCTCTGAGGGTGGCCGATACAGTCGTGCGTTTTGTTCCGGCGGTGATCCAAACACTCGCAAGGACTGCTTTTGCTGTACTGTGAGAGTGTTGCGTTTGGTGAATGTGTGTGTGTACGTCGAGGCGGTGCTCTCTACTGGTGGTGTGGTGATTTGGTGAGTTTTTGGTGTGGGAGCAAGGGGGTGTTAGTGGTTTTTTGCTCTTTGCAGAATTTGTTGGGGAAGGCTTCTATACCTATCGTTATGGGGTGGAATTCGCTGGGTGGGTGAGAGCTCAGCTGGTTTTCTGCCAGTTGCTAGTAGGTCACCCAGTAGTGTGCGCGTTTGTCCTTTTCTTGTGAAAATCGCGTGTGCTGGGAGCCGAAAGTTGGTGGATTTGATTTTTTCCGGGGCCAGCGTTGATTCTTTTTTATCCCTGCAGCAGCTGGCTGGCTGACTGACTAGGTGACTCGACGTGTAAGAGGATATGTATTTGGGGGGATGGCAAAAGAGGAGAAGAGGGGATTCATCGTACCTTCAGCCTGGAATGTTTCCTGGTTCGTTTCCGGTAGGCTGACGGTGGGTTAGCGGCAAAATTTTTAAAGTGAGGAAAAGCACTTAATCTTGGTTTTGACGCTGAAAATTGGCGAAAAATCGAATCGAGTGGAATGCAGTGATCCGGTGGAAAACAATCGATTCGAGAGTTTTTTCATGCTCGCTTTCCCGGATTCGTTTGTAGGATCGATTTCTCCGGAAAGAGATTTGCTGTTTAGTGTTGTTTGGAAAGCGAATTTTTGAAAACTGATTCCCATAACCGTGAGTTGGAATTGAGGCTGATGCTAGAAGCACATTTATGAGTGTTGACAGGGTGAAAAAATGTAAGCTATACCATGGTGCCCGTGAGCGTGTGTGTAGTTGGCACTTCCGCATGGAAAGGTTTCTGGGTCGTACAGCTTGCTGCAATAACAATCATGTTTGTTAGCTGTAATCCGTAATCGTGCACAGCGGATATCCTGGAAAGCTCAATTCGAAAAGAAAACGACAGAACGTGATGAAGACGACCAGCAGCGTGAGTCAAGAGGCGAGAAATTTCTGATGAATTCTTAGGATTAACCATACATACGTTCGTACTGTTCCGGGTCTCGGTCCCGGGTAGGTGGATCCTGAAACACCGGAAACGATGCTGTGTTCAGTAAATACACAAACGACGCGTACAGCAAACTTCGCATGGCGCTGCTGCTTACACAATGGTAAGTTATCCGATTTCCACACACAGTTTATCTTTCCTGTCACCAAATACCCCTCGCTAGAGGCACTCCGGTCCGCACTCTTTCTTGCGTACCGTTTTTTTTCTTTCTCCCGGTATGGGTCAGGTGTTTTCTTCTGCTTTGTGGAAGCAAGCAATAATCTGTACCCCTGGGAATGTTCCAGGAAATTTGAACCATTTTTAGATCGTTTGCTTAACGTTTCGAAAAACAGTCTTAATTAGTTGGAAATGTCACATAATAATCGATTTTCACTTTACTATATAAGGTTTTTTTTGTTGAAAATCATGGAAATAACTTAATTCAATTTCGTGTGTTATAAACACTGAATTCCCACTGTTTTGCAGTTGAACAGATGAACTCATAGTTCTGTTTAACATCACCGGAATACTGAAATTTTGATATTGAGCATTTGAATAAACGTAAGTACACCGGAGTGGATCGATTTTGATAAAAATTCAATGTCATGCTGACCATTATGAATACGTTGTATTAAGGGATCAGCTCCCGAAGATGCCCCACGAAATAGTTCATCGTATAAAAAGTGATAAACTAAAAAAAAAATCATGTACCTCGCCTAGTGGGTTAAGTGAAGGTAGTTTTTTTTAATTTATTCTTACTTAAATTCTGATCAAATATTTCTTTTCTTGATTAAATATGTTACCTCATTGTCCAAATAACCTTTTTTTTAAAGTTCATCGTACTGTAAACTTAGGTTGCTTTGATCACCGGGGTAATTTTGGTCAACAAAAAAAAATCCACATAATCCACATAATTAAGTTTAATGTTTAAATACCCAAAAACTACTTTCGAAATCCTATATATTGAGTTTTAAATAGGCAAAATTAAGTTTGTTTTTAAATTTTTTTTGCTCTCAGTAAAAATGTTTTTTCATTATCTTAAAAACTTTATTTTTTCGAATGCTTCCAAACAAACACTTCATCACAAACATCAATGCATTCAGAAGCGAACAGGTTGCTCCAACTCTTCTCCTTTGTATGTAGTTAGATAGTTTTTATTGTCATTTTGTGATACATTTTTTAAATAAAAAAATAGGGACATTTTTAAAGAGCAGGCCTATGTGGAACAAATAGCTAGGAAACCTATCAAATGGTAAACTTTGAAGAAAAAGAACGAAAATGAGAATAGCGGCAAGGCTAAGAGAATTGTCTGAAGTTAAATTATATTTTTGTTGCCAGAAAATAATTAGCAAGGATAATAGTTTGTGCCCATAAATTTATGCAGCACCTTTCGAATACTATATAAATAAACTTTCGATTATAACTGTTTTTGATAGAAGTAGTTCGGTTTTAACAAAAAAAATGCTGTAATTTATGTTTTATCCCTTCTTTGCTGAATGGCACCAAAACAATAGTTTTAAAGATGTTGGGATATGTTAAAACCATAGTTATCTAAGTTACCCCGAATCATGGAATCTGGTTCTGTGAGACAGATTTAATTGTCCCCTAATTTCGTTTAAATTTCTGCAACCAATGATCATGTTTTATACTCATTTTCTCAGTAAGAGTATCAAAATAGGTATTACGAAAAAGAAACCTTTTCAAAAATATTCCAAAAATGAATGAAAAAGTGTTTAAATTCCCTCCCGTTTTCGGTACTACTACTACTGGTATGTAAGACATATTTACACAAGGAAACAGCATTTTCGTAGCATACATACGTTTTGATAACTGATTTTGGAAGATTTTGACCCCATGAACCTATTTTTTTGGCAGATTTTGTCTGTCACTTCTTGCTTTGGTAAATCAATTTAAGAAATGTTAAAATGAATAAATTTAAAAAAATCAATTTTCGAAAGATTATATTCCAAGAAACCTTAATGAAATACATATATCGGTTTGGATATTATTAATATTAGCTTCTTTTTGATGAAGGTTTCAGATTTTTCCAAGATATTATTATTTCTGAAGTAGAACGCTTTTGAAAATGAATCTTTTTTTTAAATACGGATAAATAACATTATTTGATTAATTTTTTTAAACGATTTGACTTAAGCTTTTAAAAATTTTCTGATATTCAGTTTCGTTTTTAAACCAGTTGCTTCCTGAGCCGATGTCCGTGAGTTCGAGCCAAAGATTAAACATCGATCACAGTTGTCACATTTTAGGTCGTGAAGGGTAAAATTGCAATGTTTGATGATAAAACCAGTAGGTTTTAGGAACGAATGCGTATAATTTCAACAATATTAATACTATGAAGCATTTCACTGAGTCGATTTGAGACCATTTTCGAATTTCTGACACCCTGGGCTTTAAAGAGCTTTTTAAAGGGCTTACTTCAAGAAGTTACTTTAAGTTAAGGGCTTAAAATTATCCTCAAGACTTTAATTATGGAAGTGATTTTGATAAAAATCTGTAATCTGAACATATAAAATCTGCAGGAAAATTCATATATTTTTGGTGTATTGTTTAACATTATCAATACTTCCAACTAAAATATTAAATTTATACTCTTACTTATATTTTTTTTAAATTTTGATTTTGATTTTGATTTTAAATGATTTTTTTAGCAGTTTGGTTGATTTAGCTTATCTGATTTGGGCATAAAATAACCCTTATGTAATATGATATGTAATGTTTTTTCTACCAGATTCTTGAGCAAATTAAAGATTTCAACTAGAGATGTACCGCAAATTCGGTCGGGCGATACTCGGCTACGCTGAACAGGCCAAATAGGCCGAATATTTATTTTTCGAGTTCATGCAATAACATTATTGTCAAATTTTTCAAAGGATTTCGGATAATTTTCAAAAGTAATTTTGAAAATGCTACATTAGTGCCAAAAACATATGGTTTGAATTAAACATTTAAGGTTTATCCGTGTTTCTTTCACTGTAGATCATACACTGAATGCTGACAAGTATCGCTATATACTTTGATTATCGTTTGTTCCAGATTTTCTTGAAATATCCAGACTGGCCCATAAATCAAATTAAGAATTCAGGAGGAGTCCAATCTGGTCGAAATGCTCATTTATTGTTCAAAAATTTTCGGATTTTTTCCGACTTTGTTAAGTTTTTTTTTGCTAAATCAAATAAAATGATCTAATTTCTCTATGAAAATTCAAAATTCTATATTACGGTTTCTAAGCAATTTCAAAATGAACGTAAATTTTTGTTGAATCTTCAGATAAGATTTTTACACTGCTGCTGTGATTCAATGAAAACTTTAAATTTCAAGTTATTACTTTGTTATGTATGTTAAGATTTTGTTGTGCCCTTTTTACAAATTTTCACAAAAATTGTCTTGAATTGCCCGACCGTGTGGTTAAAAGTATGGTGTAGTTAAGGTTAAAGATCATCGTTCTTTTAAACAACTATTTTGAAGATATCTTGCTCAAATTCAGCTTTCATCTAATTCGATATCATATAAACAATTTGAAATTGCTTGACACCTGTTTCGACCTGTTTGTCCCAGATTTCACAAGAACTCATTCTCTTTGGAGATAAACTCCCTAGAAGCGACAAGTCATCTGATGCCTTTTCAGTTATTTTATTGGTAATTTTTTTAATCCAATCCCTACTTGAAATAGATCTTGCAATACAATACAATACTTCATCTGGTTGTACATATAATCTGTTTGAAAAAAAAAATTCGACTCAAAAACATGGGGGCATTAAGTTGGAAGAAATATTAGGAAATTTAAATAATCGCTTTTGTATTTTTATTAAAAACCCAACTAAATATTCGTTTGGCCAAATAGTCGAAAAGGACAATATTCGGTACATCCGCAGACACCAGAACCCAGACTGACCACTTAACGCAGATTTTGGCGCCTGTTCCGCAGCGCTATCTATGGGTTATCGTGAAACTAACGGCCACATACACAAATGGAAAAATCTCGATATATCACGCACACATTTGCATTGTGCTATTCGTTTTTTTACATTCAGCGATGAACACGGTCGTTTTTGATTACCTACACGGAAAATAAAAAAAAGGTAAAATTTACCTTTTTGCGAGGTGAATTTTTTCCACCCCTCTTTTGAGGTAAATTTTACCTTTTTTTCATTCACCTAGCAAAAAGGTAGATTTTACCATTTTCTCATTCACCTAGCAAAATAGTAAATAATACCGTTTTCCGATTCACTGATTTAAAAGGTAAATGCTAGTTTGTTTGATTGGTTTCTTCAATAAAAAATAATTTAAAAAAAACACAGTTCATGAAAAAATTGGTATTTATTTGAAACAAATAGAGACTGTTACCTAATATTTATTTTTGAAATATATCATCGTGTTCTTTAAAAATTGTTGAGTCAAGTCCTTTGTTCGCCAAGCTTGTCAGGTCCGGCTTTTCCGGAATAATATCTGAAGGCGGACGGGAATACAACACGAAGCTCTGTGGGCCTATCTGAAACAAAAGCAAAGTATTATGAAGAGAACCAGCACAACTAAATAAAATCTTAGAAAACACTTACCATTTTGTTCCGATTTTCACATATTGTGCACGAAGCAAAACTTGTTCCTAAACGGCAAAACAGCTTAACCTCAATAAACGGATTCGTCATATAGTTACTTGTTTTCGAGATGATTTGTACCGTTTTGTTTAGCTCAATCCAGGTCAACTTCACCTCGCTACGAGGTAAGTTTTACCTTATTTGGATTTACCTTTCTTTCAAGGTGGATTATACTTTTTGATTCAGCTCAATTCAGGTGAGGCTACGAGGTAAAATTTACCTTTTTTTGGATTCACCTTTTTTCTCGGTGAATTGTACCTTTTTTCATTCTTCGTTTCAGGTATATTTTACCTCGCTGTGAGGTGAGTTTCACCTCGAATAGGTAGAGGTTACCTTTTTGGCTTTTGCGAGCGTTCACCTTTGCTGTCTCGGTAAATTTTACCTTTTTATTATTTTCCGTGTACTTTTGATTGAAAAAAAAAACACGATATATTTCAAAAACCACTTAAGAACCATCAGCGCATTAGCCAAACGTGGTTAAAATCCAACCATAAAGCTTATAAAATACATCGACTGCGGCAGAAATGAAAATTGAATGAAAACTTGAGTTTTTCCGCTTCACTTCCTTATTGCGTTGTGGTTAAAAAATATCCATTTTTGACATCTCCGATGTGGTTGAAAACCACACATTCTCAATTCACAAGAAGAATTGCGGAAATGAAGAGCTGCCTAACAATTGCTTCATTTGTGAAGATCACTTTCAACTGCAAGATTTCGCTAACCATGGAACCTTTGTCAAGAGTAAGTTCAAGTTTCGCGAGTAGAAAAATATTGTAACGACAAAATTATTTGTAAACAATTATAAAACGATCTGGGAATAGTTGAGAAAACGACAAATGACATCGTAAAAACATTACACTGATTGTATATTGCAAAACGACAGTACATTGTATGTGACTTTAAATTATGTTAATGAAAACAGTTGAATGGACAAGATTCTTACAAAGTTTTGTTGAACAATCTGTTTCAGTTAGAGTTTCTCCAAACCCTTCACCTAGCCGAATCGCCGCATAAGTTTAACTGAATAAAACAAAAGTTGAGGTGATATTTACAAAATTTGTTAAGCAATGTTTTATTAACAGAAGGGACGAATTAAAATCAAAACAACAAAATTTATCATTACGTCACCATTTACAACAAAAAACCAGTGTCAGATTTTTATTCAATCTTTTCTCCAATTAATCCTAAAATTTTTCTTTCTATAAGAAATTTAGTCACATTCGAGAAATGTCTGCTTTTCTAACTGAATTAGAATATTTAATGAGCCCGTAAACAGCCCACTGGATGAGGCAGCTTTCGATAAAATATTTTGGACTTCGAGATGATGCATTTTGTACACATTTTCCCAAAAATTTAGTACAATTTTTAACAAAGTGTGTTGGTTGACATTGTAATGATTCTTGACAAACAGTCTCAAACATCCGAATCTGTTTTATGAGAATAGCTTAGCTTTTCCTGTTCTGTAGTTTAGTTATTTTTTCATTATATTTTTTTGTTAAATATCGAACAATCTTTTGAATATCGCACGAGTAATTGATTTTATCAATGGGTACAAAAAAACGAACGTAAATTCGTCACATCATGCTTATGCTTATGCTTATGCTTATGATACATACACAGCCAGATCTTGTCAGCATCCCGGTGAGTAGTAAAAGTACATTTACTACTCATCTTAACATGGCCGGGCCCACTGTGTAGTATTGAACGCAGAGACAACTGGAACACAGGGAGGAAGAAACGTGGACAACAGTACCATACGTTTCCATGGCTATAACTGATTTTAACGTTGGAAGCACATATGCTAAATTTTATGTGCTCCTTGATGATGGTCCGTGTGGATTCGTCCTTCATGGATGGAAATGATGTTTTTTCTGCACAGAAATCGAAAACCCCATTGTAAAAGTAATATTTTCTTTCAATTTCCTTATTTTTTTCGTTGAACTATTTTTATTTTTAAACTACTTTTTAAATATTATCGTGAATAGCATATAATAGTAAAAATTTGGAGTTTAGGATTTCGGTGCACTGTCATTTCTGGTCATTGACCTAGGATATAGCGCCTTTGCTCGCTCTTGAAAAGAAACATTAGAGAACAAAAAAATCATGATTAGTGTTCCCAAACCCCCTTCTCCCAGAAAAACTTCTTTCACAATAATTTAATGATAAAAACAAATAGCACATTATACAACGTCAAATGCGGTTCAAACTACCAATATAATATTTAAAGGAATTCTGTTGAGAAAATTTCTATACTAAAAGTATATTCAGAGGATAAATTTTTATATGAGCACTTCATTTATATGAGTGCAAGGTTAAGATGTTGACGTTGATTATTCATAGTTTGATCTTGTTAAAATTTTCCTTGGTACAGAATGAGAAAAAAGCCACTGCCCTGGCCCCTCCATGGTAAGGGTTATACTTCAAACATGAATTGAAATGAATTGAATGGGCGATGGAAGCGAAAAGTTTCTCTCCTTAAGAAAAACCCCTTTAGAATTATCAAAAGTTAGGTGAAATTATAGCTGCATCCCACTTGCACTAATGCAAAACCATCAACCAAATTCGTCAGCGCTTCCATCGCCTATTAGAAACAGAAAGAATATACTTAGCTCACGAAATCTCAGGAAATTCAATCGAAGCAATCCGAGCGAAACCAACAACCAGGGTTATCAGCCAACCCGACTTCAGCAATCAGCACAGGAGATAGCAAAGGAACTCTTTTCTTTTTCACTCCCTCTCAGTTACCGCACTTGTAAACTTTTCTAGACAATATTTTCTTCCTTTTTCTATTTCCACTTGTTCCGTCTCCAGTAGAAACGAACCTGTTACGTTTCACTTCCTACTCACCAAAACCATTTTCCTTCCCCTCTCATCCTATACCACCTTAGATTGCCTATAGTGCTAGTTTTTTTTAAAACATCGCGCACCTATGCCAATCAAAATTTATTAATTTAACAATGGCTGGCAAGTAGTTATATTCTCATCATCCTCAATTCCCCCATTTCACAATGATAATTTTCCAACCCCCTCACTTTAACAGCACCTTTCAACACAAATTACACATAAATAGACAGAATCTTTACTGGTTTACGAGTTGGAAGTTTACGACGAGATTTAAATTAACAAAAGCCTCGAACTTCTGCACCCTGCACGTGTTTCTTCCAACAACCATTTTTTTCTATTTTTCCTAAAATTTTCTCCCTTTTTTAGAACACGAAACTTCTGATTTTGTCTGAAAACTGGTGGCCACATTAGGTATCACTGGATCCCGGTTATTCGGAAATAACATTTTTTCACCGGTTTTACTTTTTTTTATTGATAAAATTCAGAAATTTAGCGGACGGATGAAAAAACGCGTGCGTTGCGTAAAAAGTCTCGCCTACTTAGAACGTAAATTCGTCACATCAAAATCAAAACATTAAATGAACTCACTCACACAGACATACGATATTTGAAAAAATCAAAAAATAAAATTGACCTTCGTTTGCATCAGACTATGGTTTAAACAAAACTTTGAATCAAAAAATTTGGTTAAATGTCTAAAGTGAAAAATTTTTGGAAGCAAAGAAAAATGAATTTGAAAGACATTTTGAAATGTTCCAAATTCAGTGCATATTTGTCTTGTTTTTCAACAATTTGTTTTTGAATAAATGATTTTATAGTTGACATTAATCACGCACACTTGCTCTCGTGTACGGCTTAAGTTAGGAAAAATAGTCTTAAAAAATTGTCGCTTTTAAGGTTAATTTTCCCTTAATCCAGAATTATGCCAAAAAGGCCATTACAATTGTTTTTTTTACCAAAATTAATAAGTTTTTAAACAGCATATATTTATGATTTTTTAGCGTAAAATCATAGTTTAGATTATCCTCTATCGATGGGTCAGAAAATATTGTCTTATTCGTTTTTTCTCTGCTTGGTGACACCTTATTGAAAGCGTTTTAAAATTTACATCAAAATGAAGAAAAACCTAAATTTTGGAAATTTCACGACACAGAGGTATTTTAAGGAAAAATACTTGCCTTGGCCTATCTCAGCATTTAAAACAAATTGGTAATATTTTGCAGACTGAAAATGTTACAGATTCTTCAAAACATGAGTGGCGCGTATTAGCCACATGGGGCGTTATATGAACTTTCCCCCTAAGCAATTTAACATTGAAGTCAAAAACGAAAGAGAAATTTTTTAAGATAAATAGAATTTCAAATCAAACTCCTAATATGTGATTCAATCAAGACAGTTTTCATTTGGCTTGTCAATTATCTTTTTGCCTTTCTTACAGAAAGGTATAGTTATCGGTCGATTTGGGAGATCCTTAATTATGGGTCTTAGATATACCTTTATAGGTACCTATCGAATCAGCTCGACGAGTTCAGACGATGTCAGTGTATTTGTATGTATTGGTGTGATTTTTTTATAAACTTTGTCACTACGTTTTTGCGAAACTGGGAAGTACAATAAAAATGATTTTTGTCTTAAAAAATTTGATTTTTTTCCCTCTTCAATGTATAAAAGAAAGAAAAAAAAACAAAATAGTTTGAAAAATAAATTTTCATAGTAATTATCATCAAATCATCACTCCAAAAAACGTGTCAATTTGGCTGGCTAGCCACAACCAGCAATCACTAAAATCAAGATTATCGTATAAATGACGTCAAATTATAGATGACGTCATAGACACGGTGGGCGCGCTCACTGTGTGCGGTGGTTAAAATTACAGCCTCACTCACACTCATGATGTCATCATGCCGACAAAACGAATAAGAAAAATTCTTACATGAAAGATTATTAAAACTTATATTATGTACCAGTTCAGTATAAACCGAACCGGTTTCAAAAATTTTTGAAGTCGCAACTCCAAACCACATTATAAAAATATGGATTTTCGTAAAGGGGTACCACCCCGAACTTATTATATCAAACCGATGGGTGTAACATCTGACATCGCATTTTTTTGCAGCGATGGCGGGCTTCGCTTCGATAGCCCAACGCTATATTCGCAAGCAAAGGTTTCCTTTAGAAGGAGAAACCACATAAGGGACGCGAGCGGAGCACACCATCTCAATTTCTCTCATACCGTTCGAGCTTATGTCGTTCGTGAGAGCATGAGAGAAATTGAGTTGGTGTGAATCGTCCGAATCATACGCACACAATTTCTCCATTTAGTAGCATTGACTCAAACTTTTAGCCTGTGCCCAAACCGCGATCGTTTTGTGCTAAAATTTTAGAAGGGTTATAAGACGCAAGCGGGAATCTGTCAGACAATTCTGTAGTAAATTTGTATAAGGACGAACGCGCAAAATGTGAACAAACCTAGCGTTGCATTTCATAAGGGCGAAACTAGCAGTCAGCTCGGTTCTCATTCCGAGCTGACTGCTAGTTTCGCGTTTGAAATATCAGAACATCTAATCAAATCCTGTTGGAACATCGCGATAAAATATAATAAATAAATAAATAATAAACAAAATAATGCGAAAAACAAAAAAAAAAATTAATAAATTGCACGGAAGTTTATGTGCAACAAAACTGCATATTACATCATTGCACAAAATCTATAAATCAAGTAACTTTTCATCAAATAAATCAATAAAATCAAGAATACAAAAGTTGAAATAATTCCCATCTTCCAAAATTTGGTTTTAATCTTGTAATTTTTCGGATTTTTGATTTTTTTGAAATTTACATAAAACATTTCATACTTTATTTATCTCCCCCATCGGGTTTTTTTTGTAAATTTCGGGGTGACAAAAGAAGAAATTGAGATGTAATGTAGTTCTTCGAATGGAAATTTTCACTCAGCTGACAACTGACAACTGATACCGCTGCTGATCTCATGTTGGGTAGGGAAAATAGAATCTTATTGGAAAAAAAATTATGTCATACTGGGATAAATTCATCTAGTAGTAGCATGTATCCTGACGAGACAAACATCAAAAATACATATTTTAAATATTGTCGAGTATAAGTTGTTATTAAGAAAATTGACAAATCTTTCAAAAAATATTGTCAGTATGATGAAACAGGAAAAACTGTCCAAATCAACAAAATTAAAAAATTGACATAATTAACAAAATTGACAAATTAGTAAAATTGTCAAAAATGACAAAATTGACACATTTGGCAAAATTGAAAAAAATTACAAAATTGACCCAATCGAGAATTTTACAAAATTGGGAATTTTACAGTGGACAAAATTGACTTAGTGGACAAAATTGAAAAAAAATGACAGAATTGACAGAACATATTGTCAAAATTGACAAAATATATTGTCAAAAGTCAAAATTGATGAAACAGAAAACACTGTGCCAATTGGCAAAATTGACAAAGTTGATAAAATTGACATAATTAAAAAAAATTGACAAAATTAACAAAATTGAAAAAAAATGAAAAAAAAATGACAATTTTGACAAAATTAAAAAAAATTGACAAAATTAACAAAAATTACAAATTTGACAAAATTGAAACAATTGACAAAATTGAAAAAAAAATTACAAAATTTACAAGATTTACTTAGTGGACAAAATTGAAAAAAATTGACAAAATTGAAAAAAATTGACAAAACATAGTGTCAAAATTGACAAAACATATTGTCAACATTGACAAAACATATTTTCAAAATTGTTGAAACAGAAACAATCTGTGCTGATTGACAAAATTGACAGAATTGAAATAATTGACAAAATTGTGACAAATTTGACAAATTAACAAAATTGGCAAAATTGACAAAATTGACAAAAATTACAAAAATTAAAAAATTGACAAAACTGTAAAAATTGAAAAAACAAAAATTTACAAAATTGACCAAATCGACAAAATTGAAAAGATTGACTTAGTGGACAAAATTGAAAAAAAAAATGACTAAACATATTGTCAAAACTGACACTGTGCCAATTGACAAAATTGGCGAAATTGACAAAATTGAAATAATTGACAAAATTGTGACAAATTTGACAAATTAACAAAATGGACTATATTTACAAAATGTACAAAAATGACAAGAATTACAAAATTGAAAAAATTTAAAAAAATTTACAAAATTGACAAAATCGACAAAATTGAAAAATATGACTTAGTGGACAAAATTGAAAAATAATGGCAAAATTTACAAAACATATTGTCAAAATTGTCAAAACATATTGTCAAAATTGTTGAAACAAAAAAAATTGTGCCAATTGACAAAATTGGCAAAATTGACATAATTGAAAAAAATTGAAAAAATTGTGACAAATTTGATAAATTAACAAAATTAACAAAAATGTCAAAAATTAAAAAATTTACAAAATTGAAAAAAATTAAAAAATTATACAAAATTGACCAAACGACAAAATTGACTTAGTGGACAAAATTGAAAAAAAATTGACAAAATTGAAAAAATTGACAAAACAATATGAATTGATGAAACAGATAAAACAGTGCAAAATTAACAAAATTGAAAAACTTAACAAGATTGCAATTTGTCTTTATTGTCAAATTTGTCAAAAATTAACAAAATTGAAAAACTTAACAAGATTGCAATTTGTCTTTATTGTCAAATTTGTCAAGCTTATCAATCTTGTCAAGTTTTTCAATTTTGTTAATTTTGCACAGTTTTTTTCTGTTTCATCAATATAGACAATATGTTTAGTCAATTTTTTCTATTTTTTTTTTTAAACATTGTCCACTAGGTCAATTTTGTCGATTTGGTCAATTTTGTAAATTTCTTTCAAATTTTTCATTTTCTAATTTTTATCATTTCTGTTAATTGTGTCAATTTATTCCATTTCGTCAATTTTGTCAACTGAAAAGTTACAAATATGACAAAATTCTCATAAACGTAAATATGTCAACAAATTAATTCGAGACAAAATTTAACAATGGGACCAGTGTCAGTATTAACCGAACTGTTTTCCATTATAGAAAATCGAAGTTCCAATTATTTTGCCTTCAAAGTTTCTTCAATTACTAATTTAATTTAATTTATTTTATTAGAGAGGCTTGCTTGGTAGATTCGCCTCTAATTCTTCAATTACACTCCAATCGATGGGTGTAACATCTGACATCGCATTTTTCTGCAGCGATGGCGGGCTTCGCTTCGATAGCCTAACGCTATATTCGCAAGCAAAGGTTTCCTTTAGAAGGAGAAACCACATAAGGGACGCGAGCGGAGCACACCATCTCAATTTCTCTCATACCGTTCGAGCTTATGTCCAGTGATGCCACACTTTTATCGGTATTTTGGAACCCAAAAAAATCTTTTATCGGTATGGAAATCCTAAAAATCGGTATGGAAATCGGTATTTGAGGTGGATATTCAAAAATCCTTACATTTTCAACTTCCTAACGTATTTTTAATATAAATGGAAGCTTGCAATAAAAAGCAAGCCTGAGAACTCTTAAGAATGTTAATTTGAGTATTAAACTAGCTGACTAAGTGTGTTCAAGCATATATTATTCGTTTTTTTTTTATCTTGGTTCTATACACTGTAAATTTTTGCCTCGATTTCCAGCAAAAAAAATTGCTGGAAACGTTCAGCAATCCAAAATTTTGCTGGAAACCAGCAATCGATTTTCGAATTGCTGGATTTTTCAGCATTCGGTTGTGTTCTTGTCATTTTTGCTGAAAAATCAGCAATCGGTTTCCAAATTGCTGGACTTTCCAGCAATTGATCTAGTTTGCTGGGAAATCAGCAATCGAGTTGTCAAATTGAAGTCTGTTTGTTTTCGTATGCTGATGCAAGGTCTATTTTACGAATTTTGGTTAGATTAATATAATTATTTTTATTTTCCTCTATATTCTAGCAACCAGACATCAAATCAAGAGTGAGTTTTTATTTAACATGTAGATATTTCATAAAAGATACTAATCAGAATTCTTTTTTCAGGTGGCGAATGATCAACACTTTGGCACAAAGCTGCCACTCTAGAGCCGGTGTTGTAAAATTTTTAGAAAAAGTTTTTGGAAATAAATACAAACATTATTGAAAAATGGAAGAAAGTAATTGTTTCTTATTGCCCATTATATGCACAGTCAGTATTCAATATTTAATTTTTAATGAAATATAAATTTGATACTAAATACAGCCGGTTGTTTTGAAAGAAATAGCTGGTTTCCAGCAATCTGGATTGCTTATTTTCCAGCAATTTAAATTGCTGGAAACCAGCATCAACGTTTGCTGTTCTTTCCAGCAATTTAAATTGCTGAAAATTTTGCTGGAAAGTTAGCGGGACAAAAACCAGCAAAAAAAAATTTGCTGTGTAGGTAACGCAAGTTTACATAAAAATGCGGTTTTGAAATTTTAACAGAACTTTATGTTTGTTACGACTTAAACATTTTTTTTTTAAACTATCTGCTTTTGCTGACGAAAAGTAAAAATGACAAATAAAAATTCAGCAGAGAATCCAAAATTAGTATTCCTTTCCAGTACTATAATTGAATGGAAATCTAATTTAAAAGTTACTGTTTGATAAGAAAAATAAGGGCATGGCGATCACATTCAGGTTACACGTGGTTTAGGCATATTCATGAAAAAAAAACTTGATTCTTTAATTGATGTTTAGCTAAAGTGGGATGTTAATTTGATAAATTCGAGAAGGAAATAGAACCAGGTCAACCTAAAGGAAATTTTAATTTAGTAACCACTTACAAATACAATGGCTTTTTGATGTTCGAGGTAAATATGGGCCCAAGTTGATGTTCTTCGGTTGGTTGATGGTTTTTTTGTCAAACTGGCCATTTCAGCTTTCAAAGCCTTTAGTATTAGATATGAATTCTAGCGATGAAAAAAAGAAATGATTGCAGAAAGTTGAGAGAGTTGTTGTTTCAATTTTTTTCAGGCAATGGAAAATTAATTTAATTTTTTGAAAAATCACATATTATTCATATGAAAACCCAAGAATTTTATGCGAAAATAAATGAGAAACGTGTTCTAAAAGAAGGTGTTCCTAAAAAAAATGTTTGAAAAACACATAGTTTTTCCAAAACTGAAAATACCCATTTTGCCTGGCGTGGCCTGGCGATCTCTGCAGTTAGGTACATGTGATATCAATTATTTGGCTAACAAGATGGAGAAGGATTGAAGACTATACCGATGATATGACAAATCGTGTATCTGATTGTACTTCAAATCTTGACTTACCACATCTGGCGACAAATTGAACAAGAATTATATTCCAACGGTGTATATTTTCCCTTGACCAGTTAGCATCTCAGGAGACAAGAGCATTGTCAATGATCTTTAGAAACTTCTACCTTCTGCTGGCAGACGCAGAAGGTCAAATATCGTCCTTGAGCTGAGTCCATTAGCTTTGAGATTGAGCACTAAAATAGTGCATCATTTGACAGAACATAGGAACAAAACAGCGCGAACAACTATACGAATTATGAGAGTAAGCCAAGGAGATCTTTCCAGGATACTTTAAAAGTTGTACAGATCAACTTACGCCACGCCAGCTACCGCACTTTGTCTTCTTTCTACGGGACCTTTACGAGGATAGCTTGAATTGAGTGGAAATGTGGAAGTGGAAGTTAAAATCTTTAAAATCGGTATGAAATCGGTATGTTTTGCCAAAAATCGGTAATCGGTATATACCGATTCTTGGTCAAAATTTTGCTCAAAAATCGGTATGAATACCGGAAAATCGGTATGTGTGGCATCGCTGCTTATGTCGTTCGTGAGAGCATGAGAGAATTGAGTTGGTGTGAATCGTCCGAATCATACGCACACAATTTCTCCATTTAGTAGCATTGACTCAAACTTTTAGCCTGTGCCCAAACCGCGATCGGTTTGTGCTAAAATTTTAGACGAGTTAAGACGCAAGCGAGAATCTGTCAGAAGATTTTGTAGTAAATTTGGTAATGGGAGAGCGCGCAAAATGTGAACAAACCTTGCGTAGCATTTCATAAGGGCGAAACTAGCAGTCAGCTCGGAACGAAACAAACGCGTTTGAAAATTTCGGAACATTTAATCAAATCCTGTTGAAACAACGTTAGGGGGAGGGGGATGGGGGCTGATAATAAAAAATTATGGGAAAAACAAATTAATTGGAATAAATTGCACGAAATGTTGTGTGCAACAAAATTGCATATTACATCATTGCACAAAATCTATAAATCAAGAATTATTTTTTCATCAAATAAATCAATAAAATCAAGAATACAAAAGTTGAAATAACTCCCATCTTCCAAAATTTGATAAGTGATAAAGTGATAATCTTGTAATTTTTCGGATTTTTGATTATTTTTTTCAAAATTAACATAAAATATTTCAAATTTTATTTATCTCCCACTTCGGGTTTTTTTTTTGTTAATTTTGGAGTGACAAAAAAAGAAATTGAGATGTAATGTAGGTCTTCGAACAGTACTTTTTCACCCAGCTGACAACTCCATTTGTTTACATTTGGCCGTACGTCCTTTTGAAATAATCGATACCGCTGCTGATCTCATGTTGGGTAGGGAAAATAGAATCTTATTGGAAAAAAATAATGTCATACTGGGATTAATTCATCTAGTAGTAGCATGTATCCTGACAAGTTGTTGAAGACAAATATCAAAAATTCATATTTAAAATATTGTCGAGTATAAGTTGTTATTAAGAAAATTGCCAAAATTGACTAAACATATTGTCAAAATTGATGAAACAGGAAAAAGTGTCCAAACTGACCAATTACAAAATTGACCAAATCGACAAAATTGACTTAGTGAACAAAATTGACTTAGTGGACAAAACTGAAAAAATTGAAACAATTGAAAAAAATTGACAAAACATATTGTCAAAATTGATGAAACAGTCAACTAAGTTGACATAATTGTAAAAATGACAAAATTGAAATAATTGAAAAAATTTACAAATTTGACAAAGTTACCAAAATTAACAAAATTAACAAAAATTGCAAAATTGACAAAATTGGAGTAATTGACAAAATTGAATAAATTACCAAATTCACCAAATCGACAAAATTGCCTTATTGGACAAAATTGACTTAGTGGACAAAATTGAAAAAAATTGACAGAGTTGAAAAAATTGACAAAACATGTTGTCAAAATACGTCTCTTGTAAAATTAAAAAAAAAAAATATTGTCAAAATTGTTTAAACAGAAAAAACTGTGCCAATTGACAAAATTGGCCAAATTTACACAATTGAAAAAATCGACAACATTGCCAAATTGAAAAAGTTGACCTAGTGAACAAAATTAACAAAATTGACAAAATTAACTAAAATAACAAAATTGACAAAATTGAAAAAATTGAAAAACATTTACAAAATTGACCAAATCGACAAAATTAACATAGTGGACAAAATTGACAAAATTGAAAAAAATTGACAAAACCGAAAAAATGACAAAATTGACAAAACATATTGTCAAAATTATACAAAACATATTGTCAAAATTGGTGAAATAGACAAAAACTGTGCCAATGGTAGGTTGTAAGAAACTATTTTACAGAGAGATGTCACTAATAGCGCTAAGAGCTGTCAAACCTCACGACCAGAAAAAAGACTCGCATAAAATTTCATAAGCGCGAAACCAGCAGCTGGCTCGGATCGAGAAAAACATGTTTGAGATTTAAGTATATGTTAATTTCAAAACCTATTAAAACAATCAAAAACTTTTTGTTCCGAGAATATTGCTCACTTTTTGTTCGTTGATTATCAAAAACACTGCATTTTTTCCGTAAGTTTCTGATATTTCTGAGATTTGCCCTTTCTATTTTCGTTTCCGGTTCCTTCTAGAAGTTTCACCCAACTGAACGGTCGTCTTGATTTGGCTTGCAAATACGTACTCTGTTTTGTACTACTCGCAATACTAGAAATTCCGTTTTATTAGAAGGTGATAGAGAGTTTAAAAACAAGACAAATCTTTGGGTTTGTGTTATAAATTCATTGATTTGAAATTAAGGAAGTACCGAGTACATACAATTATATTAACCAGACCTTTATGATTATACTGACTCAACTTTTCGTTTAAATTTTTCTTATATTTTGCTTACTCTGTATAATTACGACCAGCCCAAAAATCAGGCTCGCTACTGTACCGCCATCTCTTAGCAGCAACAAATTTATTTGAAGATGCGCGACAGTTGGCATAGTTATTTCCCCATATCGGTAAAAAATGCAGAAGGCACTTAAATTAATCCATTGACAAAATTGACATGTTTGAATGAATTGACAAGATTGAAAAAAACTTGAATAATTTAACTTAATTGACAAAATTTACAAAAATGACCAGTCAAATTTGTCATTTTTGTTAATTATTCAAATAAGTCAAATTATCCAATTTTTTCAATCAATTCCAAAAATGGCATAAATTACAAAAATATCGAAGATGCCACATATTACAACAATGAATAATTTTACAAAAAATTCAAGTAACGCAATAATTATAGAAATCAGGAGATAACAAACTAGTCAAAGTTAGGACAAAATTGGCACATCTTCAAATGGAACAAGCTCAGCATTAACCGTACCGGTTTCCGGTATTAGATACCAGAGGTCCATTCTAAATTCGTCATTCGCCATTATACGACTTTATGTATGTCGATGGGTGTAACATCCGACATCGCATGCTTCTCCAGCGATGGCGGGCTTAGATACTTCGCCCAACGCAAGCAAAAGTTTCTCTAAGAAGGAGAAACCAACTAAGGGACGCGAGCGGAGCACACCATCTCAATTTCTCTCATACCGCTCGGGCTTATGTCGTACGTTCGTGGTCATTATTCAGCATGAGAGAAATTGAGTTGGTGTGAATCGTCCGAATCATACGCACACAATTTCTCCATTTAGTAGCATTGACTCAAACTTTTAGCCTGTGCCCAAACCGGGATCGTTTTGTGCTAAAATTTTAGAACGCAAGCGGGAATCTGTCAGATAATTTTGTAGTAAATTTGGAAAAGGGCGAACGCGCAAAATGTAAACAAACCTAGCGTAGCATTTCATAAGGGCGAAACTAGCAGTTAGCTCGGAACGAAAAAAACGCGTTTGAAATTTCAGAACATCTAATCAAATCCTGTTGGAACATCGCGAGGGGGTGGAATAAAAAAAAATGGGAAAAACAAATAAATTGGAATAAATTGCACGAAAGTTTGTGTGCAACAAAATTGCATATTACATCATTGCACAAAATCTATAATTGATGTAATTTTTCATCAAATAAATCAATAAAATCAAAAGTACAAAAGGTGAAATAACTCCCATCTTCCAAAATTTGATTTTTAATCTTTTAATCTTTCAATTTTTTTTTTCTAAATTTAAATAAAATATTTCAAACTTTATCTATACCTCCCTCCCCCCCCCCCCCCCCCTTCGGGTTTTTTGGAAACTTCGGAGTGACAAAAGAAATTGAGCTGTAATGTAGGTCTTTGAACGGTACATTTTAACCCAGCTGACAAGTCGATTTGTTTACATTTGGCCGTACGTCCTTTTGAAATAATCGATACCGCTGCTGATCTCATGTTAGGTATAGAGAAAATAGAATCTTATTGGAAAAAAATAATGTCATACTGGGATCAATTCATTTAGTAGAAGCATGTATCCTGGCAAGTTGTTGAAAACTAATATCAAAAATACATGATTTAAATATTTTCGAGTATAATTTGATATTAAGAAAATTGACAAAATTGGCAAAACATATTGTCAAAATTGATGAAACAGAAAAAAACTGTCCAAAATGACAAAATTAAAAATTGACAAAATTGGCAACATTGATAAAATTGACAAAATTGAAAAAATTGACACAATTGGCAAAATTGACAAAATTGACAAAATTAGCAAAACTGACAAATTTTACAAAATTGACAATATTGACAAAGTTAACAAATCTGACAAAATTGACAAAATGGACATAATGGACAAAATTGACTAATCAGGATAACTCAGGACATTTTGAAGACATATTTTCAAAAAACAGGACAATTCGAAAGTTTTCGAAAATTAGGACAACCTCTCGAAAATCAGAACAAATCCTGAAAAATTAAGACACCTGGCACCTCTGACGTGCATTACAATTGTTCAGTTGTTGTTGTTGTTTCTCTTGTGCTCAGAGGTGCCAGGTGTCCTGGTTAATCAGGATTTGTCCTGATTTTCAAAAGACCGTCCTAATTTTTTTAAACTCTCCAGTTGTCTTGATTTTTTGAAATTGGTGCATAAAATATCCTGAATTGTCTTGATTTTTATGAAAACCTCTCAAATTTAATCAAATTTGTATTCAAACTATGAGAAAATCTAATAAATCTATCATAAAACAGTTAAACCAAATAAGTATTCTTTAATATGATTTCCGGTTTTTATTAGGAATTATGTATATTGTGACTTGCATATGCATCCAAAGATAATTAACAATCTGTAAGAAAGGCTAGAATCCACTGTCAAGTGTATTAAATCGGGTTTTTTTTTCTTGAAGCACAATGGTTTTACGATGTCCCGATAGATGGCGTTTGATTCTGGACGATTCGTAGTTGTATGGGTTCAACCGCCACTGATCAGTCTGGGTATCTGGTGTCTGCGGTACATCTCTAACCATCGATGAATGAAAGTTTGCTGTTTTTTACTAAAGGCTTCATTTTTCGAATGTAGCTTACGTTTATTCAAAAGTTACTACTTAATATGAAAAACTTTTGATTTAAAAAATCTGGAAAACGATGAATAAAACAGAAGCCGCCACCATGGCCTTGAAACAACAGCAAAAAAAAGCTATTAGAATCAACGTTAAACATTTTTATCCAAATGGGAGCAATGAAATATTTGAAAATTGAAAAACATAACGGCGTTTTTCTTCACTTACATCTTCCGGATTGGCCACCGGGGATCAAGGAATGCTCGCTGTAGCATATTGCTCAAGTGGATGTCTGGACTGAATTTGCTCAAAGTCTTGTAAAATTAATAAGGTTTATAAATTCTCCTCATAGAATAATCCGTATATCAATGCAAGCATAGATCAGGTAGCTGTGAGACTTAGTTCCTTTTTAAATTATGTGCTGAATTTTACGAGTTAGTTCTGACAGCTTTTAGATTTCATTTTGACAAATTATGAAGTGAACTTCATCAAACAACAACTTAAAACGAGACCCATCCAGAAGAAATTATATTTCAATCAGTAATGACACTTTAAATACAAAATCACATCGTTCATAAAGCTTAGAACCATAATTAAGCACCATGACTGGCAACGACACCAGACAGACGTGCGATTCACAATATTTCAATCTGCTGGAAGAGTGGAGGAGAAAGAATAACTTCCGCCGCGCTCGGTTCGACTGAAGATAAGTAAAACACGTCTAGCATCAGTTTACCGATGATTTTTCTTCTTGTTTTACTACTCAAACTTTGGGATCCCGCAGAAAATGTTTGCACCAGCATGGTTGTTTGTTTTTCCGTTTACGATGTTGATACCGGATATGTGCAGAGTGCAATGAATTTTTAATTGCGATTTGTTTTTGGAAGCTCCTTCAGAAAGCGTTTTGTGAATTCAATATTTTTGAAATGCCTTTTTTGTATGCTTTATAGAGAACTTATTGAATAACTTCAATTGCAAAATCAAGGATGGTTTTGGATTAAAAAAGTCAGAAAGTTTAATTTGAGTTGAAGGAACGATAGTCATATCCGAAAAATTTAAGTTGATTTAGTTTAAAGTTCGGAAATTGTAAAACAAAGTACGAAAGTCGAATGTCAATAAAAAAAAATCTTAGCAAAATAGTTACTTGACTCGTCGAAGGTAAGCGCATATAAAACTTTTTTTTTCCTATAATGGAACTAAAAAACCTGTCGTGAAGAAAGTCACTCAATATTCTAAAGTAATGATTTAACTTTTCTACTCAAAAAGTTTAATGAACCTTCTGGTAGCTCCAGGTAACCCGGAAAACGTTGCACTTGGTCTTAAACATTAAGTGAATGCTGTATAGTTTTGTTTCACTTTTGTAGAGAGAAAATTGAAAAACTTTCCAGGCTCACATGAACCGACAGCATCCCGAGAGTGCAACACTCTGGAACCAGGTGGCCAGATGAGGATAGAAATACAGAAATAATGCGAGGCAGCTTGCACCCTACATTCTGTATCGAGGGAGTGAAAAAAGGGAAAAAATAGGTCAACCGCACATTTAACTTATTAGTAATAATTGCATCCTGACTCTCTCGTGTGTCTCTGAAGCCAACAAACAGGCTAGGAGAATACCATGTGCCCTGGAATCTTCCTCGATTGCAACAGGATGAAGGTTGGCGGAAGGATGAACTGAAATTGGCTCCAGATTTCCCTTCTACTGCTCTGGGAGGAAGTCGTAGGTGAAATTGTTTGACACAATTTAATGGTGGCACAATTTTGCTGGGTGGTGATTTATGTGAGAGACTATAGTGTTTAGTTTGAATTAGCGTTGAGTGCTATTATGAAGGGTGGTTTATGCGGTTTGAAAATAACATCATACAGTTGCATGTGCAAACGTATGAAGCTGAATCGAATCTGCTATCTGTAACGATAATAATCTGATTCTTTAAATCACTTGATCAATTTATTTTATTTTTTTTTACATAGTTTTCTGACATAACTGGACATATCTAGGTGAACATAATTCCTCCTTTCTCCAATTTCTCATGCATATTCAAATAAAGGGTGTCCACGATGAAATTGTCACACACAAAATTGTTTCGCAAAATTCGAGCTTTCATCCAATTGCCATCAAATTTTCAAAGATTTAAAAATAACTATTAAACTTCATTTTAACATTTTACTCGTATTTTGTTTGCAGTCCATAAGCAAATGCCCGCACCTTGGCCTTAACCCCGGCCTGAGATTCAGCACAACCTGTGAATCAACCGTATTTTAGTATGTAAACCCATACTTTCTACCTTAGGTTGTTTAAGAAGGTGTTGCTTCATAATCGCCCAGCACTTCTCGATGGGGCGGAGCTCCGGAGTGCTTTTTATGGACATTTTTGGCCCTCAGGAGAGGAAGCAGCCGCTTCTGGAGGCACTCTTTCATTTTAACCTGTCCGTTCATCGTGTCCTGGGTCACGAAAGGTGCATTCCGCTTCTCGCACGTGCAGATGGCTTGCTGAACTTATCTTTGGCCGTGAAATACAGGTTGCCGGGGATCTGTTTGAAGTCGGCCTTCACATATGATTTATCAACAACTTCCTGGCACGGGTTTTGGCGGATTTTTCTGCTTTTCTTCGCGATTAGGGGCCCTCTCTACCTTGAACGTTCGAAGCCCATCCTTAGTTTCGGCCTTCTGGACAAAACTTCGGCTAAGGTGCAGCTTCTTAGCCACATCCCGAACGGAGGCATTCGGGTTTCGGCTGAAGGCCCCAACTACGTGGTTTTAATTTTTGGTGATGTACGGAATACTTTTTCTTTCACTTCTGGTCAATCGTTGTAAACATTGCACTATGAACTAAATCCACCCAAATTTTCATTAATTTCTACCCAATGGGTAAAAAATTAGAGAAATTTAATAGTGAGGCAATTCCATTTTCGACACCCTTTAACTTCTACAGGTAATACTTTCAGTGCCTCTCAAGGACTAATAAAATCGTGTACACGAGTGGCGATTCCCGCTCGTCTACGATTTTTACCCGTAAAGGTTCGCCAAAGCGCGAGCAGGCTGTGAAAAAAAATCCCTTAGGTTCGCGAACCATAGGAAACACGAGCGAGGCAGTCCAACCAGCAGACGATTCTTTTGGATTTTGAATCCTGTCTCGCTCGTGGAAATCGTAACATACATGAAAATTTTTCCCCGCGATTTTGGCTCACGAACCATTTAGCGAAAAGGTTCATGAACTTTTTTTTGGAAGGGAACGCGTGGTTATTCGATTTTCTTCCGTAGGCAGGCTGTGCGTCTCTTTAGGTACGCGTACGGGTAATAAATTGTGCTTCAAGCAGCAGCAGGAAGTTCTTCATTTTCCACTGTTCTTTCAATTATTGCATGGAATATTTCTGTTTTATTTTTAAGTTTATTAAAAAAAAATTTTTTTTTTAATAACTTACAGTGTTTTAAGATTAACGAAACTCTAAATATTAAATCAAATTCATTCTGCCATGTCAACTCCTGGGTGGTCAATTAAACAAAGCTTTTTGACAAAATTATGGATTAGAATGGACACAAGAAGGCCCTAATAATGATCTTTAACAACCGTTCAAGGAATAAATAATCAAATCAAATCTTAGAGCCTTACAATTTCATCCAAATCACTACATTTCTGTAGTAGAGGTTGAGTGTAAAATTCCATAACTGTTTTTTTAAATTTGGAAAAGACAACCACGATTCCATATGTAAAGCTTCAATAAGAAAACACATGCAAACGTATCAATGATTATTTTGGATTAAAGTGAATATCATAAAAAAATGATAAATTAATTCAATAATAATAATAATAATAATAATAAAGAAGAGTTTTTCAAGTTTTCAAGTGTTTCAAGTTCAAGTAATTTTTCTTTAAAAAAAACTTTCTTGAGGGGTTTTGGCTTGAGGGTTACAAATATCTACGGAAACTTGCTTTTTCACCACCTTATTCACATGCCCCTAAAAGGATGAAAAAAAAATGAAACCTTTAGTTCCAACGGCTTTTGCAAAGAATTGAATTCTTTTTAACTTATAAGAAGACGAAACAATTTTCCAAGAAGATAAAAAACCCGAATTATAAGAGTGCGTACTTTATTTTGTCAAAGCGAAAACGGACTTTGACCACAATAATGGGACGGTAGTTTTTAAATATTACAATAAATTCATGTTATTCTCAATTCAAATCTTTTTAAATAAAAAAATGAGTATGAAAAATGATCAATGATAAAACCGATAGAATTAATGATACGTCGGAAAATAAATTACAAATTTGCATTGTTATTTTTAAATTATTATAATCTCTAACATTCACTCTGAATCTGATCTTTATCTTACTACTGGATTTGAAATCACCTTTTATTGTCTGAATTTCCTTCGATTGAGCTTCTTGAATTGATTTCTGCAATTTTTTTATCTACCATTTTTTCGTCATTTTTATCTACTTATAATCTGAAGATTATTTTTCGATCATCAAAATTCACAACGCAACTTTAAAATGAATAACTCCAAATTAATTATTCATTATTTATGATTCAAAACTATCAAAATTCTTTTTATGGGTTCATCACTCTATGTTTCGAACTGTTAGTAAGTACGGAGTTTGTTTTTCAGATTTTATTTTAACATTTCTGAATCCGCTTATACGAATTTTGCTATTAAAATTTATATTTTCTCACTCTTTGCATAGAGTTTGGAATGGACAAATTAATGATTGAAAATTGCTTATTCCAAATTCAAAAATATTCAGTTGAAATTCATTTTGGAATAGGGAATCCTGATTTTGGAATTGTGATTTTATGATGACTCAATTCTAAATGAAAAAGTCACACTTTACTATTTGAATTGGGAATTCTTAATCCACAAATTAGATTCAAATATTCGTAGAACTTATTTCAAAACTCAGAATTCGAATTTAAATTGTACAGTTTCAAATTAAGTATCACGAATATGAAATTAAGAATTTATGAGAAAGAATTTTCAATCCTAATTTTTTAAATCAATTGTATAATTTTGAATCCAGAAAAGGAATTTAAAAAAATGAATTTTGAATCGTGAATATTGAATTATTTGTTTTCAAATTTTGTTCATCATTCGGATTTTCAGCTGAAATTAGGAATTTGAAATATCAATCGCATCTAACATATTGGCTTCTAGATTGGCTTCAGCGCTTCGTCAACGTATGACAAAATTGACAGAGAACATGCAATTCAAGGTCTGCATTTATCTTGATCCGCGATATAATTTTCTTGGGTCCAAAAGGATGACGTTTCAGGACAAAGAAGCTGCGCAGGTAAAAAAAATCTTAAATTATTTAATAGCTTAATATTTATTTTTTCTCATATTAACCTCATTTCAAAATGTTATATGTTGTCGATGAGTTTATTTGAATTACGCCACAATGAACCGTGTAAAATCTATGCTAATTGCGGGAAACCGTGTAAAAAACTGAGGTCTCGAGTCTCATGTCTCATTTCTAAGGTCTCAGGCCTCATGTCTCTAACCTTCACAGCTTTAGAGCTTAGATCCTCCTACCTTTGAAAAATTTTAAGTGTTTTTCATTGAAAGGACTTAAAAAAATTACTACAAGATACCGTGTTGACTGCGAAAACTGCGTAAAACTGTACTGATTCCGGAAAATCGTGTAAAAAACTGTGCAAAAAATTTCTGTGTACTCCACTACCTTCTACTAAGTGCATAACCGACCGAGAATGCTAGCAAGTAACTAATGAAATACTAGTATATGAGTTTTTGGATTTCCTTTGATTGAGCTTGTTGAATTTTTTTCCTGCTATTTTTAATTCGTCATTATTATCTGCTCATAAACTAAAAATTATATTAGAGAAATAGCGATTCTTTCTTATCTAATGTTGTCCGATTTCCCGGTTTTATTCAGGTTTGCCTGGACATTCAATACAAAATTTTGAAACAGTCCGGGCCGGCCCGGTTGCCTGGATTTCATTGAAAAATGCCTGGATTTTGCCCGGTTATATTCACTTTATTTGGAAAATCAAAATAACAAACTCCTCCAAAACGGAATTTATTGAGAAAAAATAATCATGAAAGGTGTTTTGGAACTTAAAGTACGATTCAAAACCTGTCGATAAGTTCTGATGAACAAAAAAGTTTTTTTGCCCAGATAATGCTCGGATTTATGGACATTTTTAAAATTATTTGCCCGGATTTTGCTAGGTTTTTATTTAAAATTGCCCGGTTTGTCCGGCTCGAAAACACGTCAAGCGAAATGAATTAACATTGAAATTCTTAATTATCTTAATGGTTTTCCCTCGCTTTCAAAACTTCATCGCACGGTTAATGCCTCCTTTTTTCTGCCATGACATGAAATTTGAAATTCCAAACTTATATAACTTCCTCAATTTTAACTTCGGAAGAAACTTGAAAATAACAAAGGGAATACAATTAAGATGCCGAAGTAGCACATTTCTAGATTGGACTCGTATTTTTTTTTATTCTTTTGCCACCCCATACATCTTTTTAGGATGCGGAGGAACTTTTTATCCTTCGGATAATTAAATCAATATTTTTTCTATCTGTTACTGGGCCAGATTGCATCCTTTCGAAACTCTATGTACAAATTTGCCAAATTTGACGTTGTTTAACATCAGAAAGGACAAACTTCAATTCACAAATTATATACATCGTTTAAATTTACAACATTGTAAATTATTTTCAAGAAATTGTTATGAAAACTTTGAAAAATCGATTCATTTCATCTGTCCACGCGTTGCATTTGGCGCAATCAACAACCATGTGGAGACAAAATAACGAAACGGAAAACACGACCATCAAGTGTGCAATGCGTTTTCCAATTTGGTTCACGAACCAGAATCGCGAGGTTCGCGAGGTTTTCTGCCACGGCTCGCTCACGATTTTCTGGCGATCGGATTCCCCTTGAAAAAAATCCCCTACAATCACGTGTTTGCTGAGTCGCGAACCTACTGTGGTCAGAACTTTTGTGAACTACGCGCGGTTTTGTTTCTTGGCTGCTCCGATTTGAATACGATTTTTTTAGTCCTTGGTGCCTCTTGAATTTAACGCGTTTGAAAATGTATAGTTTTCAAATTGAATGATTCATTCACCATTTTAAACAGTTACCAACAAATTGTAACGTTCCTTTAAAAATACAATATTTTACTTACTTAATGGTCCCGCGCCGATCCTCCGGTGCATAAGGCCGTGGTAAAAGACCTCCACTGTTGACGATCCGGAGCCAGCGTCTTCACCTGGTCCCAGTCAAGACTCTCATCGACAGTTCGGATTTCAGCGGCTAGGCTTCGCCGCCACGAGTTTCTGGGTCTGCCTGTTCTTCGATGTCCTTCTGGATTCCAATCTAGCGCCTCTCTGCAAATCTCGTTTTCATCTTTTCGCAGCGTGTGCCCAATCCATCTCCATTTACGTTCCCGAATCTCGATTTCTAGCGCCCTTTGATGACACCGGCGATGTAGTTCCTCATTCGAGATCCAGTTGCCAGGCCACCAAGCGCGGATGATATTCCGCAGGCAGCGGTTTACAAATACTTGCAGTTTTCGCGTCGTCACCGCATATGTGCACCAAGTTTCGCACCCGTACAGCAATACGGATTTGACGTTTGAGTTGAAGATTCGAATTTTTGTTCGTAGAGATATCTAGCGTGACCGCCAGATATTTCGGAGACTCGCAAATGCAAAACGGGCCTTTCTGATCCGGGTTTCGATGTCTTCCTGGTACCACCATCAGGCGTTATCTGGCTACCCAGATACTATAAGCACTCCACTTTCTCAACTTGTTGCCCAGCTACCATGAAACTGGAGGGATTTCCTGTGTTAATCTTCATCGACTTGGTCTTTCCGACATTGACTTTGAGACATGCTGCCTTGGAACTTTCGGTGAGGTCGTCGAGTTTGCTCTGCATATCTGGTTGTGTTTGGGCGAGTAAAACAATATCGTCAGCCAGGTCAAGGTCGTTCAGTTGCTCTATTGTTGAAGGATTCCACGGCAATCCTCAGTTCGGTGCACAGTCAATCGATCCAGTCAGAATCTCATCCATTACGATTGGAAAAAGTAGCGGTGATAAGATACATCCTTGTCTTACTCTAGCAGTTACCGGGATTGGATCGGACAAGACACCACCGTGCAAGACCTTGCACGAAAATGCCTTGTATTGTGCTTCGATGAGATGGACTAGTTTCTCTGGGACCCCTCGTCGCCTTAGAGCCGCACAGATGTTTTCATGGTTAAGTCGGTCGAATGCTTTTTCGAAATCAACAAACACCAGCAGAAGAGAGTCCTGGAATTCGTTGATTTGTTCCAGTATGATTCGTAGCTTTGTGATGTGGTCCACACATGATCGTCCGGATCGGAATCCAGAGTACTTTGAGGGTTGTACAGATCAACGTTATGCCTCGCCAGTTACCGCACTCTGTCAGGTCTCCTTTCTTCGGGACCTTTACAAGGATACCCTGCATCCAATCGGCCGGGAATGTTGCAGTATCCCAGATGTCAGCGAAAAGACGATGCAACATTCGTGCTGACAGGGCAGGGTCGGCTTTCAGCATTTCAGCGGGGATGCAATCGATCCCAGGTGCTTTGTTGGATTTCATGTTTTTGATTGCCGCTTCTATTTCAGCCAGCGAGGGCGCTTCCGAGTTGACGCCATTTATGCGACTTACTGTTGGCGCTTCGAGCTGCGGATTCTGTTGGCCATCGCTATTCGTGACTCGGAAGAGTTGTTCGAAGTGCTCAGTCCATCGTTTGAGCTGATCTGTTCGATCGGTCAATAACTGACCTGCTCAGTCTTTCAGCGGCATTCTTGCATTAGTCCTTGCACCACTGAGGCGGCGAGAAATGTCATAAAGTTATCGGATATCTCCATTGGCTGCGGCTCTTTCTCCCTCTTCGGCTAGGGAGTTTGTCCAGGCTCTCTTGTCTCGTCTACAAGCTCGTTTAACTGCCTTTTCCTGCTCCGCATATCGTAAGCGGGCGGCTGCTTTGGCTGACCCGGTACATGCCTGCTCAATTCCGACTTTTGCCTTTCTCCGATCATCGACCATTCTCCAAGTTTCATCCGCCATTCACTTCTTCTTCCACGAACTTTACCGAGAGTACCATGGCTCGTCGTGATGAAGGCATTCTTGATTCCGCACCACTGTTTTTTCGACTGTTCCGTCTGTCGGCAATTCCGAGGCTCGGGATTCCAGCTGTTAAACGTATGCCCTTTTCGCCTCTGGATTCTCCAACCGACGGACGTCGTACCGACACCCGACTTTCTCCTCGCGCCGTTGGACACGCGCAACTTTCAGTCGTATTTCGTCAAGGACGAGGTGATGGTCAGATGCAATGTGTGCGCTTCGTTTGTTGCGGACATCAAGAAGGCTCCTTCTCCATTTTCGGCTGATGCAGATATGGTCAATTTGATTTTCTGTTCGGCCATCTCTGGACACCCAAGTGACCTTATGTGCTGGTCGATGGGGGAAGAGCGATCCACCAATCACCATGTTGTTGTTGCCACAAAATTCTACAAACAGCTCTCCGTTTTCGCTCATCTGTCCTAGGCCATGGCGCCTCATGATGCGCTCAAGGTCCTGATTGTCGGAGCCAATCTTTGCGTTGAAGTCGCCCAAATGGATTTGAATGTCACCCTTTGGAATTCTCTCAACCACGCTGTTCAGTTGACTGTAAAACTGCTCTTTCTCCTGCAAGTCGGCAACGTCAGTTGGCGCATAACACTGGACCATTGTAAGGTTTCTAACCCGTGTTCTAAATCTGGCTACGATTATTCTTTCGTTTATCGGTTCCCATCTTATGAGGGCAGCGTAGGCCTGTGGGCTTAACAGGAAACCAACTCCTCGTTCCCGAGTAGCATGTTCTCCTCGTATGCCAGAGTAAAGCAGTACTTGCCCGGATTGTGTCTTGTGTTCTCCAGTATTAGGCCAACGAACTTCGCTCAGTCCTAGAATTTCAAGCTTGAGGCGGCTAGCTTCTCTAGCAAGTTGAGCCAGCTTGCCTTGTTGAGCAAGTGTTCAATCGTTCCAAGTTCCAATTCGTGTCCGTGTTTTCATGCTAAAAGTCGTCGCCAAAGTTCCAGGTCGGTCATTTCTTTCGGATTCCGTAACAATTTCTGAATCGGAAGCAGTAGGTTGTTAGCCTAAAGTGCGATGGGGCTGCCATCTTGGACTTAGCTGGCGGGAGCCGCATTTCATAAATTCAGCCGCTTGCTGCAAGACAGACGCTGTTTGAGCCGCCCCTGACCTGGAGAACAGACGCTCGGTTGTTGTTGCACGCCGCCCCTGACCTGGGGAACAGACACGTGCGTCCACTTTCTCAGTCTGCATGCGACCAAAGCATCCACCGGGGTTGGATAACCGATCTCCGCTTAGGTTACTCGCATCCCAGCCGGTACCACGGGGAGGTAGAGATAGGAGTTGTGAATTTAGGTGGTATGACCACTATGGGGTCTCGTGTTGGACATTATTCACCGTTTACCAGTCAAACAATATTTTCGTGAAATTAAATTTAAATTTACCTCCATGGCGCAAAACTAGTCAAATTCAAATTCTATAAATGCCGTTTAGTAGTAAGTACATGAACACATATTTTGTTCTTCTTATTCTATTCGCCGATGGTATTTTTAGCATAACTCGGAATGGTGATGATGGTCCAATTACAGAGATCAAAATATTTTGACCCGGGAGAGTTGTTATAGGTGTGCTGGTAGGTACATGATTTTGCATCGTCACATCACGAAAAAGGAACATTCGTTTTGTTTTCTCTCAACGGTTTATAAACACTGCCAAACTTTGTGACCTTGACAAGAGCTTTGCAAAAAGGATCATAACTTGAAAATAAGTTTAGCCGTTAACGAGATGCACCGAAGTTCCATCTTCACGTCATGCTTTCCACACTGATGTAGAGATGAAATGAAGGATATGCAGAAAATAAATCAAATTTAATAAAAATTAAATATCATAATGGTTGCATTCGGCAACACTGATGATAAATAAAATAAATGTCTACGACAACGTCTGTTATGTTGGCAACACTAGTCAAACATACAGAAAAGTCAGTCATTGATCTATTCTTGTGAGTGATAGACGTGTCGGAGTGAATCCCTGAATTGAAATTCATAATAATCGTAACATCACAACAATGGCGTGGTTGCTAGAAAAAAAGACTGAGAACGCAGATTGTCAAAGCTGCTGCTACGAAAAATTTGTTTCTGTTTCGCCCTCCAGTTGAAAGACGGTTTGGCACAGGAAGAACAGATTTTCAAGACTGCTGCTACGGAAAAAAATGTTTTTGATTCGGCCTCCGGTAGAAAGACGGATTGGCACAGAGAGCATAGATTTTTAAGGCAGCCTCTGCTGATTGTTTGCTTTGATTTGGCGTTCCAGTGGAAAAGGACGGAATCGACTTGTGAAGTGCAGATTTTTAGGGCTGCTTCTGCTGATTGTTTGCTTTGTTTGGCATTCCAGTGGAAAAAGATGGAATTGGCTTAGGAAGTGCAAATTTTTAAGGCTGCTGTTGCTGTTTGTTCGTGTTGATTTGGCCTTCTGGTGGAAAAAGACGGAATGGCTTTGGAAGCGCAGATTTTTAAGGCTGCTGTTGCTGATTGTTTGTTTTATTTTGGCCTTCCGGTGGAAAAAAATGGAATTAGCTAAAGAAGCGCCGATTTTAAGGCTACTGCTGCTGATTGTTTGTTATGATTTGGCCTTTCGGTGGAAAAGACGGAATTGGCTTAGAAATTGTAGATTTTTAAAGCTGCTTTTGCTGATTGTTTGCTTTGATTTGGCATTCCAGTGGAAAAGACTGAATTGGCTTAGGAAGTGCAGATAAGGCTTAATTTGGCTTTGAAAGCGCAGATTTTTAAAGCTGCTGCCGCCGATTGTATGTTTTGGTTTGGCATTTCGGTGGAAAAAAACGGAATTAGCTAAAGTAGCGCAGATTTTGAGGCTACTGCTGCTGATTGTTTGTTATGATTTAGCCTTCCGATGGAAAAGACGGAATTGGCTTAGAAATTGTATATTTTTATGGCTGCTTTTGCTGATTGTTTGTTTTGATTTGATCTTCCGGTGGAAAAAGACGGAATTGGCTTTGGAAACGCAGATTTTTAAGTCTTCTGCCGCTGATTTTCCGCTTCGATTCGGGTGGAAAAAAAGGAATTGGCTAAGGATGTACAGATATTTAAAGCTGCTGATTGTTCGTTTTGATTCGGCCTTCCGGTGGAAACCGTCAAAACTGGCTTTTTTGGATTTTTAAGTCTACTGCTGCTAATTGTTTGTTTTGAATTGGCCTTCTGGTTGGAATAGCTGTATCCAAGAATACTATCGGTTTATTCTGGTTCTCGTAAACAGAAACAGAGTGACAAGAAAAGCACAGTGTGAGAAAGCTGTTGCAGAAAATAAATATAATTTTAAACTATGAAAAGCTTTTGCTGAGAAAAGAATTTAGAATTGATATGAGGGGTATTTGGAACATAAAATTTTGTATTTGTACCGGCAGACACATACATACATACTACCGAAACAACAGCTAGAAAAATCAGCCAGACAGCATTCGATCATCGATTAATGATCGAGTGAGTGAGTGAGTGAGTGAGCAAGAAAAGTGATTGAGTTAAACAAGAAACTGAAAATCAGGTAGCTCCTCACTTAGTTGAGAATTCCAACCGGAGAGGCAACGCCTCTCTTTCAAATCTCATTTCTTTGATTCTCGGAGCAGTGCTGTAAAATACAATTTTTGCCCCGTTGTGAGAGAAACCAACCGACAATTTCGCACGGAGAAAAAAGTATAGTATTTTCAACAATAATCCACTTATTCTCAATCACGTATCTGATTGCTTCCTGACCAACTATAATTATTAAAATTTCAACAATACATATAACAGACAATCTGATTGAATGCGTACATTCAACAAAGTATTTCATACATTTAACTATAGTTGCATGATTAATTTTGTGCACTCAACTATAAATATAATAGATTCAACTATAATGCACGATTGATGTTATACATTCAACAATAATTATAGTAGAATCAACTATAATTAAATGATTCATTTAATTATAAACATGATAGATTCAACTATAATAATATAATTGATTTAATTATAAATATAATAGATTCAATTATAATAATATGATTGATTTAATTATAAATTATAAATTTCGGTTTTTATTGGAAGTTATCATATCTGAAGCACTTCTTCGGAATAATTTTGTGGCTACGTTTTTTTCTTTTAATTTATTATTTCAGCATTTTGCATCAAGTTCGTTTTAGCCGCCATGATGCTAGAAAACCGGACTGGAAATCCCGATATCCACGTCCTTGTTCCTCCGCGGTTGCTTTTTTTTGCATCTTGATGCATGGTTGCCCAGGAAATTGTGCGTCTTAATTAATCGGTACCGGAAGAC
The DNA here is from genome assembly GCF_029784155.1 of Uranotaenia lowii. Taxonomy (NCBI): domain Eukaryota; kingdom Metazoa; phylum Arthropoda; class Insecta; order Diptera; family Culicidae; genus Uranotaenia; species Uranotaenia lowii. The sequence goes on along the minus strand of NC_073691.1, from coordinate 132,810,833 downwards.
GTCCGTGCTTCTGCACCCGGCGAAGATTGACCTTGTGGGGAGAAAAATTACTTAATATCATGACATAAATCTATCATACGCTGACTTACCATAATGCTAGTTTCCCGTGGGATCCTGCCAGGATCGTGTAAAAGAACGTCGAAACCCACGTCTATTTCCCGGGCAGCCAGAGTAGGTGTACTTTTCCCAATTCCAGGAACTGTCGGTCTAGAGGAAAATGTTTACCGCGCTTGCGTTTTGCAACTGATGTCAGGAACTATCGGCTGAGCCCTAAAAACAGCGATACGATCGCTACAGGGAACACGTATTGGGTCCCACACTTACTTTTTTTATTGCTTTTGCTGATGAACACTAAACTATTCAAGTAACAAAAAATATAGTTTTATTTACTATATTTATGGTTCAATACCTAGAATCAATCATACATTTGTAGTTGAATCCATCATACTTACAGTTGAATCAATTATACCACTACAGTTGAATCTATTATATTTATAGTTGAATGCCTAAAATCAATCATACAATCGTAGTTGAATCGGCGACGATGGATGGAACGCAGTGCTGTGTGCGGATTTCGGGTGAATTGTCGAGTTCATTCGAATCGCGCAGGGGGCTTCGACAAGGTCTATCCTGCATGATGTTCAACGTGGCGCTAGAAGGTGTTATTCGACGAGCGGTGGGCGAAATGCGGGGCACGATTTTCAACAGATCCAGTCAACTTATCTGCTTTGCCGATGACATTGATATAGTCGGCAGATCATCTGCGGCGGTGGAGGAGATCTACCGCAAACTGAAACGCGAAGCAGGAAGGATTGGGTTGATGATTAATACGTCCAAGACGAAGTACATGCTGGCCTGCGGATCCGAGACCGACCGAACCCGCTTGTCCAGTAATAACAAGGTCGCGATTGACGGCGACGAGCTGGAGATAGTCGAAGACTTTGTCTATCTCGGCTCACTGGTGACCGCAGACAATGACACCTGCCGTGAGATCCGGAAGCGAATTATCAGCGGAAGTCGTGCCTACTATGGACTCCACAAGCAACTGCGGTCGAGAAGACTTAGCCCTCGCACGAAGTGTAACCTGTATATGACGCTCATTAGACCGGTTGTTCTCTACGGGCACGAGACATGGATATTGCTCGAGGAGGACCTGCGTACACTCGGAGTATTCGAGCGGCGAGTGTTAAGAACCATCTTTGGCGGCGTACAGGAGAACGGAGTGTGGAGGCGAAGGATGAACAACGAGCCGCGCGCCTCTACGGCGAACCTAGTATCCAGAAGGTGGTGAAGGCTGGCCGGATACGCTGGGCGGGACATGTTGCGAGAATGCCGGACGACTGTCCTGCAAAACAGATGTTCGCTACGAATCCGGTAGGAACAAGACGAGCGGGGGCGCAACGAGCGAGGTGGTTAGACCAAGTGGAGCGTGATCTGGCGAACGTGGGGTGCCCGAGAAATTGGAGAACGGTTGCTATGAACCGAGTGAATTTTAGGAATTATGTTCGTCAAGTTATGTCGTGAGACGGAATACTATGTAAATAAAAATAATGTAGTTGAATCTATCATTTCTACAGTTGAATCAAGTACACCATTACAATTGAATCTATTATATTCATAGTTGATTGCATAAGGTCAATCAGCAGTTTGTAGTTGAATCTGATGTATTTATAGTTGAATGCATAAAATAAATCATACAGTTGAATGTATTTTATTGATAGTTGATTGCGTAAGGACAGTTAGAAGTTGAATCTATTATATAAGTAGTTGAATGCGCAAAAAATCAACTGCATTTCGATTATTGGTATACCAAGCTGAAATAATTGGAACAACTGTCGTCTTTTTTATCCAAGCGGTTTTGCTTTCGCTGTTGAAAACGTTTCAGTGTGTCTCATGAGAATTGGGTGATTTTCGGAACATTGCTAGATTATATAAAAATTAACACATGTTGACGTTTCTTCTCTGATAATGCCAGTTACTTATTGTAATTCGTTCAAACAACACAATTCTGAATTGAAGCTGAAAAATTCCTTCAACATGTTCTGTCTCTTCTTGTTTTTTTTTTTCAACCTTAAGGATGAGTCATTTTCACACATTATTTGCTCATTCGCTATTTCGGATAATGTGTAAATTTCGAACTTGCATGGTGTGTGAAAATTCAGTTTGACAGCTGATAGTGTGTTAACAGTTTTGCAAAATGTGCAAAATGATTTATGAACCGTCGTTAATGAGGTTTTATTGAAAAATAAAGCAAACGTCTCGCTGAAATCGGCCGAAGGGGACTGAAATTATTGATGAAAAACTGGTTTTCATGTTCCTCCTGAGAAACATGAAAGTTTTCTATGAGGACCGTGGAGCCAAAGGGGTATAAGTGCATACAAGTTTATTTCGAGAAAACACGCTTTTATGTTGTTGTGTTTGGCCATTTTCCATATATTTTTCGAAAATTTGTATTTTGCTTTCGAACGTAAAAGTATGTAAATAAAATTCGAACAAAATTTTAAAATATCACCAAATATAGTTTGAAATATGAAGAATCGCTTGGCATCATTAACTCAAAATCGATCATTTTGTCACTTATACCCCTTTGGCTCTGAGGGCCTCATATCTTAATCTTTACCTAGTTCTATCTGAATTTCTATTTTTATGAAACGATGTTTCTTTCTTTTGCACTAAGAATTAATTAAATTTTTATAAAGCAAAAAAAAGTTAGTCCAGTCCAAGTGTATTTGAACTGTTGCAGTACTTCACAAGATTGAGTAAACCGACAGACACAAAGTGGTCCGAAATTGCTCATAAATAAATAATTAAACTTATTGTGATGCCCGCAGTTCACTTCGGGCCGGTGAGATGACTGGAAAATGCAATTTCTATCCGTTTCCTTTGGTCGTCCTTGCTCCTGCAGATGGGCCAGAATCAGGTAGGTATGTATCCTCCATACCAGGTACCTACCTATGCATTCACCTGCCCACTTTCCGGCATCAGGAAGGTGAACCGCGCGATAGTCTGGCTGGTGCATTATTCTCCCCAGCATTATGCAACTCAGTTATATTGCATTTGTGGTTTTCGAACGCAACCAAGAATTGAGTTGGTTGTAGAGGCAGGAGGTAGAAAAAGCTGTGGTTGAGCAAGTGCACCAAGCCAAGAGCAAGAGAAAGAGTCCTGTGCGGTTTCTGATGTTGGTTGCTGGAATTGGTTCATATTTTGTGATTGTGCTTTTTAGAGCGACGCTTTCATGTTTTGCTAATTGGGAAAGCGGGGATGTGGTTGCAAAATTTACGGAATTTTGATTGAACCGCATGATTGAGTCTTAGGGCAATTTTAATCTTTTGCTTTTTTTTCACATTTATTTTTCTGTAAAAACTATTCAAGGTGTCTAAAGGGTAAAAATATTTTTAATCAAAACATTAAAAGCATTTCTTGCTTCTTTTTAACGATTAGAAATTCAATTATTATTACCCACATTTTAATTTGCTATAATCAATGAATTCCTTTCACATTTCAAATATAATTTTTACGAGCATCAGGAGAGCTGACCTAAACCAAATTTAATAGATTTGACTTCAGGAATCAGATGGTTTTAGCATACCGACATTAACCATACTGACTGGACACTCGATTTCGTTTTCTGGATATTTTTTCCAACAGTACGCAATGTCGATTCCAGAGTGCGTATCGATCGATTTGAAGAAATGCTATCCCAGTTAAGACATGCCACCCAAATTTAAAAATAAAACACGCAATTTCTACGATAAAATTGGGTTAAACAGGACCATTTTTCCTACAGGGCATTTTTGTAAAATTTTACAGGTTCGCCACCTGCCGTCGGTATTGCGAACCTTCAAAATCTGACAACAAAAAATTAGACAGAAAATGGTTTAATTTTTGTTCTAAGTGTCATATCAGTGTGATCAGTGATACCGATCTCGTCATTTTTTTGTGTTAACTTTCAAACTCACATGTTTATTGACTAATCTACACATGCGAGGTAAGAGGTAACAAAACAAACTTACGTTATGTTTAAACAAACAAATAGTTTTTTCAGTTTCGCCATTTTTTCTGATGTTGAGCTAGGCAAATTGTTTTGAATTTGGTTTTTGGTTTTTTCGAGTTCCTCGCACTTGAGCGAGGCGATTGGACCAAGTAACATAAGTTCGTGCGTGGGCCATACATGGTAGGCGTTGATACTGTTGAAACGTGGAATCGACAACGAATCGAACCTTGCGTTGCTTCAGGTGATAACCTTAGCATGCGAGTGGTGAGAATTTCTGGCAGTTTGTATTCTGGTAACCCCAGAAAAGGAACCTTTTTTAGTCACCAACACTTTTTCTCGATGATTTCGAGAACTCCCAATATTCAGCAGCATAGGGTGAATTGAAGTCGCTGGCGACTAACCATAGCTCAAACCACCTCCTCGTGAGATTCAAGAATTGCTTCTACCCAGTAAACATGAATCGATAGAGAGGTAACTCAAATCGACAGATCGTATCAATCTCTCTAACGATTTTGCATCATCTAATCGGCAGAGAGGAACACACCATACGCGTGCCTCGGGTGAGTGCCACGAAATAATCTAAGACACGCCCTCCAGAGAAACACACGAACACAGTCCGAATCGTATGTTTCCCTTCGAGACGCGTGCTTGCCTGCCTGAGAAGTCGACTGCTACGATTGAGACGGGGATAAAGTGCGAGCACACCATACGAGTGTACGATTCAAACTGATTTCGCATGTACGCATTCGTATTCGTTGCCTCTAGGTATCTCGGCAGGACAAACCGAATGAGAATATTTGCGTTCTCGGAGTGTCGCCAAAATTAATCGTTTTATTCTAAGTTCGGTGACTCAACTCTCAATTTTTTGCATGCTCTGTCGATTTCTAAGAGGACGCACTCACTGGGTAGCTGTGCTCAAGCATGCACAACAAGAACACGAGAGTAACTCTTTCAGCTAGTAGCTCCAACCAATGTTCCAGGTGGACCTTCCGACCTTTGCGGTGCCCGGTTGCGCATCTAGGAACTTTTTCTGGTATTGGATATGAGCTAACGCATGCTAACCGCAGCGTGGCTCGTAACGGCATCAAGAGTAACCCCCCGGTCCGCGAATCTTTCCGAACTTGGCCTCTAATGGTACTTCTTGGCTGGCCTGTAACATCGAGCTGCCTGGTGATTTTCTGAGTGTCTCTCTGGCTGACGGTCCTCTTTCTGGTGGCGTTCTTGACGCTCGCTGCTCCACTTAAAGAATCTCTTGAATGTCAAGACTTTCTTGGGAATTACCCTCAAACGAGACTTCATCAAGAGTTCAATTGCACACCAGTAGACACAGCCAGGGTTGAGATCTGTCAACATCATGAGTCGTGAAGCTGTGACTGTGAAGCCTTTTGGTCCGTCACACTCATTTGGCTGTTCCTAAAATGGGTTCCTCTACTTTGCCGGTCACTCATCCCGCAATCGTGTGAAGCTAAAAAAAATTCGAAATCAAGCATTCACCAATCGCTTTCAAACAACCGATGACGAACGCGATACGCATTTATTGTTATTGTTGGTCCTGCCAGCAAGCCCGCTTTCAGTTTGTTATTGCTATTGTTGCTCCCTGCCAGCAGCCGAACTGAAAAGGTTTTTTTTCTTGTTTGTCTTGTTTTCCTTGCTTCTCCATTCGAAGTGTGGAGAGCTTTGCCAGTCACAAACCGGAAAAACGTTGACTATAGTCGTCCTTTTTCTGTCATGTGAGTAGTGAGGTTTAGTCAACTGAGTACGGTGGAAAAGGGCTTATATAATCAATCTCATCACATTTATTTAAAGTACCGTGGGAACTTTGAGTACATTTTTGAATATTTAGGATGGGGTTACTTTTTCGTAACACCTGAAACTTTTGAGAACACTTACCGAGGAAATCAGCAGGGTTTTGATGTATCTCAACATCTTGAAAATTATTGTATTGGTGCTATTGAGAAAAGAAGCAAAGAACATCAAATACAGAATTTTTTTTTCTCAAGACCAAACTGCTTATTTACTTATTATTTCGTAAACATCTACAGTGAGCGAAATAAGAATAGAATCATTATGAGTTTTGCTTGTAAAAATACGAATGAAGCAATAGAGTTGTTTTTGACATTTCTTACACACACTTTTTTTTTTTTTTTTTTAAATATGTCTTTATTAGTCTTTTAATCATTACATTTAAGTTACATTATTAAAGTTAAATTAAAGTGTTCAGATCAATTATGATCAGTTCAACTCTTTGATACAGTTTATTTTAAACATTGTTTATTTGATTTAAATTTGCTTAAGCAATAAATAATTTGATTTATAGGAGAATATCCTGTTGAGCAAAAAAAATGTATAAACTTAATCCTAAATCCTAAAAACTAACTTAATTGTAAAGAGAACGAATCTCTGCGATGGAAGACTGCATCGATTTGCCTCTGAAGTTGGAGATGATGTTGTTGGCCATCTCTCCGATCGATTCTATGCCTGCAATCCGATGAAGATCTTCGGTGCTGTGCCAAGGTGGAAGCCGCAAAATCATTTTCAGAACCTTGTTCTGAATCCTCTGGATGGCTTTCTTCCTCGTCGCGCAGCAGCTAGACCAAATCGGAACTGCATACATTATCGCTGGTCGAAAGACCTGTTTGTAGATTAACATCTTATTTCGCAGACACAACCTGGATTTCCTGTTGATGAGAGAATAAAGAGATTTAGTGTATTTATTACATTTAGATTGAATATCTTCAATGTGATTTTTAAAAGTAAGATTCCGATCAAGTGTAAGTCCCAAGTACTTCACGTGATCAGACCATTCTAATGAAACCCCATTAAAAGTTATGGAATGATTTTCATTAGGTTTTAAAAAATTTGCTCTTGGCTTATGGGGAAATAAAATAAGTTGAGTTTTGGAAGCGTTAGGAGAAATTTTCCACATTTTCAAGTAATTCAAAAAGGAATTTAAATTTTGTTGCAATCTACTGCGTACCACCCGTAAATTTCGACCTTTGGCTGAAAGCAAAGTATCATCAGCAAATAATCTTCTACCTTTTCCTTCTGGTACATCAGGAAGATCAGAAGTAAAAATATTGTATAAGATTGGCCCAAGTATACTACCCTGAGGGACCCCAGCTCTAATGGGTGTCCTTTCAGAGCATGAATTTTGATAGCTTACTTGTAAGGTTCGGCTAGTCAAATAATTTTGAATAATTTTGGTGAGATATACAGGAAAATCAAATCGAGCTAATTTAGCTACTAAACCTTTGTGCCAAACACTGTCAAAAGCTTTTTCAATATCAAGAAGAGCAACACCAGTTGAATAACCCTCAGATTTGCTAGCGTTAATCATATTAGTTACACTCAAAAGTTGATGTGTAGTAGAATGTCCATGACGAAAACCAAATTGTTCATCAGGGAAAATAGAATTCTGATTAATGTGAATCATCATTCTATTCAAAATAACTCTCTCAAATAGTTTACTTAAAGAAGGAAGCAAACTAATTGGTCGATAACTTGAAGGCTCTGAAGCACTTTTTCCAGGTTTCAAAATTGGAGTTACTTTGGCATTTTTCCATTTATTGGGAAAATAAGCCAAGTGAAAACATTTGTTGAAGATTTTAACTAAAAAATTTAAAGTGCTTTCAGGCAACTTTTTAATAAGAATATAAAAAATCCCATCTTCACCCGGAGCTTTCATATTTTTAAATTTTTTGAAAATCAATTTAAGTTCATCAATATTTGTCTCACAAGAACTTTCAAACACATTTTGCTTTGAAAGAATATCATCAAATTCAAGGGAAATTTGAGCGTCAATAGGACTAACAACGTTTAAATTAAAATCATGAGCAGACTCAAATTGTTTGGCTAATTTTTGAGCTTTTTCTGAATTAGTTAAAAGAAGTTTATCCCCATCTTTCAAAGTAGGAATTGGCTTCTGGGGCTTTTTCAGAATTTTTGTTAATTTCCAAAATGGCTTTGAGTAGGGTTTTATGTCCTCTACTGCTTTAGCAAAATTTTCATTACGAATGAAATTTAAACGACGTTTGATCTCTTTTTGAAGGTCGCAATAAATAAATTTTAAATAAGGATCCCTAGTACGTTGATATTGGCGTCGACGAATGTTTTTCAGTCGTATCAAAAACTGAAGATCATCATCAATTAAAGGTTGATTAAATTTATGTTTAACTTTAGGTATTGAAGCGGCTTTAGCATTGACTATTGAAGTTGTCAAATTTTCTACAGCCAAATCAATATCTTCTATTGAATTCAGTGGAACGTTTACATCTAAATTACGTTCAATAAAATTCATATATCGCTCCCAGTTAGCCTTTTGAAAGTTAAAAGTTGATTTTAAAGGGTTTTCAATGGGACTTTGGGATAAAGAAAATGTTACTGGAAGGTGGTCTGAATCGAGGTCCGCATGAGTAACTAATTGACTACAATGCTCGCCTAAATCCGTTAGAACCAAATCAATTGTGGAGGGATTTCTAACTGAAGAAAAACAAGTATGCCCATTAGGATATTCAACAGTATAATAACCTGCAGAGCAGTCATTAAACAAAATATTCCCATTAGAATTTGATGAAATATTATTCCAAGATCGGTGTTTTGCATTTAAGTCACCAATAATAAAAAATTTAGATTTATTTCTGGTGAGTTTTTGTAAATCTCCCTTCAAAAAATTTTTCTGTTCACCGCTGCATTGAAAAGGCAAGTATGCGGCAACAATTATAATTTTCCCCATAGAAGTTTCTAATTCAATTCCAATTGTTTCTAAGACTTTTGTATTGAAAGAAGGAAGAAGTCTAAATTTGAGACGACTATTGATGACAATAGCTACACCCCCACCTTGTCGATCAAGTCGATCATTTCGTAAAATTTTAAAGAAAGCATTGCTTTTCAAGTTATTGTCTGGCTTTAAAAAAGTTTCAGTGATGGCAGCAATATGTATGTTTTGAGTTTTCAAAAATAAAAAGAATTCATCTTGGTTAGCCAGCAAAGATCAAGCGTTTAAATTCATAATATTTAAACATCTATTTGGATCCATGAGGGAATCGTAAAGTCATAATAATTTTGTTAGCATAATTAAAAGAAGTTTGGAAAGCTTCAAACATTGAATTTGCTTTCAACATAAGTTGCATCATTTCCATTAAATTTTGATGCAAAAATTTTAATTTTTCCTCAGTAATCTCACCCAAATCAACAAAATTGTTAGGATCAGAAAATGAAGGAGAAGAACAAGTATTTGAATTTCGGGGATTTTCCCAAGCCTTCGCATGAACGTTGAGACTTGGTTTTTTCCCATTTTTATTAGTTAAACCTGAAGAGGGAAACCCATTTTCAACCACCTCTGAGAACGATAAACAACGAGTCTGTGGCGCAGAATCAGCCCAGGTAACATTAAAATCACTTCGGGTATTACCCAGCCGTGATTCCAATGTAGGCCGAGGCTGACTGCGAACAGGCAGGTTATTTGCCGGTCTGACGTGTGTAGACGAAAAAGAGGAAGGAGGAGAAGAAACTTTTCTGGAAACTTTGGGGTTTTTCCTAGAAGCAACAATTTTTGCCCTAACGGGACAATCTAGAGAATTCGAGGAATGATTACCTGCGCAATTCGCACACTTAAAAAATTCTGTTTTTGGCTTATCACCACCAAAAAGGCATTTAGATTTTTCATGATCGAATGAGCCGCAAAACATGCATCTGGCATTCATTCTACAATTTTTAGTGCCATGACAAAAAGCTTGACAACGACGACATTGCGTAATATTTTGTAAAAAATTGGTATGGGATTTACGAAAGGGTTCAAATTTTACTCGACAATGAAACATAAGACGAGCCTTTTCCAAAATTTTCAAATTATTGACCTGATCCTTTTTAAAATGGAGCAAATAAAGTTCAGGAGCAAAACCAACACTACTGGTATTATTCGTGTTGGTTCTTTTCCTCATTTGAATTACTTGAATTGGAGAAAAACCTAACAAAGAATTTAATTCATTTGTGATCTCATCCGGTGTCTGATCGCCGGTGAGACCACGAAGTACAACTTTAAAAGGACGATCACCTCTAGTGTCGTACGTAAAAAATTGGTGTTTTTTATTATTCAAATAATTTAAATTTTTTTGAAAATCATTAAAAGATTCCGCCAATATACGAGCAGTTCCCCTTCGACCGATCTGAAAGGAATCTTCACATCCTTGACGGAAGTGACGATTTCTTTTCGAAAGGCATTGAAGTCAGGAATCGTGACCGTTATTGGTGGAATCTTTTCGTTTTTAAGAGTATAAGAAGAAGAAGAAGGTTTCTTAGTACTCTTATCAGAATTAAATATGAATATTTCCTCATCACCAATGTTATGAAGGACATCGAATGAATTGGAAATTTCAACTTTTTTGGCAGATGGCCCTGGATTAGGTTCAGCAATCCGTTTTCTTCCGGCCCTTGAGCCGGCCGAAGACTTCCCCATGCTGGAAAGAAAAGAGAAAATATGAATAAAAGAAAATAATTTTAGCACTGAAAAGTGCTGATTGAAATACAGGTAAGGAAAAAATAAATAATGTAAAATGTTCCTGCAGGTACACAGCAACGATACGATGCTCCGGCGTACGTGTTGACGGCTCAACGGTACAGATGGAAGTGGTGACTTACACACACTTGCTGAGCGTGTACAGATGAGACGGAACAATTAACCTAAAACACTCTAGGTACAAAAAACGGGCAGTCGGTAGACAATCGTTTTTGAAGTTAATGTTCCCAAAATTAAAAAAAAAGTGTTAGTGAAACGCCATGAATTGTGACACGAAAACTCAACCGGCAAATAGGACTATTGGCGTTGAAGACCAAAAATATGAAAAAAAAAGAGTGCGAAATAAGAATAGTACCACTTATGTTTTTCTACAAAAATCATCCTCAAATTTACTTTGTAAAAGTCAGCACTTTTACAAAATAAATTTTAATAAAAAAATGATTCTACGAACTTTTTGAATGGATAATTGCGTTTTCAGGCGTTTTCTTGTATTCCAACGGTTTTAAATGAGGTTTTAAGAAATTTTCCTTCAGCGCTAAGTTTGACATTTGAGTTATAATACTTTATCAAACTGCTTAATTTCTTCATTAATATAAAGTGAAATGGTGTTACAATCGTTATGGGTCAATTTTGAATCAGATAAATCAGGTTGGAATTCAAAAACTTTGATTTTTTTTTCAGTAAGCCACACTTTTTCCAGTTTCAAGCCGTAGATGGCAGCACTATCTTACAGTTTACACCAATTTAAATCTCAACATTGACTTTCCAGCTCTATTCAGGCCCATATCCATAATTTCGAGTTAGTTTTCCAACACAGTTTTCTTAGAGATCACGCTGAAGAAAGTTATTCTGGGTTTTCAGAAACTCACCAGCACCAGAATATTTTACAGCCGAAGTTTCTGCTCATCACAACTTCCGATTTATTTGCAAATTATTCCTATAACATCAATAGCCATCTCCTCCATCATTCTCCATAGGAATGTACAACGTTATTCAGATTACCGATCAATTCACTTTTCAGCGACCTTGATGCAATTCTAATTATTTGAATTATTGATCCTTAGAACTGGAATTATAATGTTTGACTGATAAAAAATAATTATTTTTGAATGATAAGCCTTTTTTGGTTTCAAATTCAGCATAGAATCTTTGTTTTACCATTTCACGTTGTGTTCATTAAGAAATTAAGCAGTTTGTTAAAGTACTACAGCTCAAATGACAAATTCTTTTGCGTTAGAGGAAAATTTCTTCAAAATATCTTTCAAAACCTATGGAACACTAGAAAACGCCTTAAAATGCAGTTATTTTTTCAAATAGTTGTAGAAGCATTTCTCATTTCTTAAAATTTACTTTGTTAAAGTGCAAAACTCCTATCCAGTAAATTTTAAGATGATTTTTGTAAAAAAAACATAAGTGGTACTATTCTTATTTCGCACCCTTTTTTAATATTTTTGGTTCTCAACGCCAATTGCTTCGTCCAAAAAAAGTAAACTTATGCTTGATTTACCCGTTGCACAGTTTAAAACAAACTGTAGAAGATAACTTCGATGATTTTCAATTATTCACATTTTTACAAGCAATGTTCATAGTGGTACTATTCTTATTTCACTGGTACTGCATAATCGAAGGATGGACAGCGACGATGCATACATTTAGGGGCGAAAATTATAAACATTCCAAACAAATGATTGACCACCAAAACAGATGGAATTTTACCTTCACTTTCATCTTCATACATTTCCCTAGGCCCTCCTACCATTTCCATTTTCTATTTTTTTTTTTTTTTAATTTTACCACTTATATTGGTTTCTTGCATGGCGGAGGGAGGTTTTGGGGGTTAAACCCTCATCCCCCCCCCCCTCCCCCCATGAGGATCCAAAACAGCAAGCGAAAGATTCTACTCTACAGTAAAAATTTTTGATCTAGAACGAACCAAATTATGATAATAGAGTAAGGTTAATAAACGTAACAATCTAGACTAAAAACTAATGCCAAAACCTCAAAACCTCAACCCAAGTCCAAAATTCTGCTACACTTTTTACAAATTTTCTCAATTTTTTCATCGAAATTCTGGTCTGAATATTGAATTTTGAATTGAATCACACCCGTTTCGGAGGTTCTGATTCCATAACTCCCATAACCAAAAGTGTATTTATCGTAAAGTTTTTCAAATTTTAGAATCTGTATCCAGTTCAGGATTGCTGATTTTCAGTTCGGATAATCATAAAAAATTAGAAATGAAAAGCTGCTTTAAAATCCTGGTTTAAATTTGGTTTTACATTTCATATCAAATTTGAATCATGTTTTTCGAGATGTTATGCATTTTCAATATTTTGATAATTGTTTTCCCAATATGAAAAAGGTGAAATTTTTTTACATTCAAACTCGAAATTCTTGAAGATAGTTTTTACACAGAATTAAAAAATCTAAAGCTTCAAAATGGCAATCGAAAATTTAAAAGTAAGAATCAGATCTTTGTAAATTCATATTTAAATTCTGATTCACGTTCCAGATTAAAAATAAATAGTTTAAATAGTGAATTCAGATTAAACCTGAACAAAAGAATTTAAATAATAGATTCATGATTCATGAATAACGGCTCTATAACTTGGCTCATAAAATTCTAATCTGGAATAAGATTCGGAAATCGTATTTTTTGTACATTTCAGAAATCGTGTGGAAATTTGGATACAAATTCACAGTGCAATTTTTGAATTCAGGTTGAATTCAGATGCAGAATGCAGATTCAAAATACAAAAAAAAAGGTTTAGCTTGTAAATGAATTTTACAATTTACATAAATTGTTGAGCAATGCAAGAGATCATGAACATAACATATTGCGGACCAAAAGAAAATGAACGTTTTTTCGCTTGCCAACAGTGTGCTACACTTCGAAGTACAACCAAGGTTGCCGAAATCACAGAAAAATCTGTAATTTCACAAAATATTAAGCAAATTTTCATCACAGAATCTGTGTCACAGAACACAGGATTTTGAAATTTCAACAAATTTCACAGAATTTTTGAATTTTGAATTGATTTCCGAAATTATAATGTTTTTGTACAGAATCAAATTAAGATTTCTTACTTTGAATTAGAAAACTATGATAAGATAAGTAATGTCAATTGATTTGCTCAACTAAAATGTGAAAAAGATCTAATTTATCATGAATTTTCTATGCAATTCAAGGAAATAGCATCACAGAATTGCATCACATAATTTTTGGGTAAAATCACAGAAAGTCAGAATTATTTTTCTCAAAAACACAGAATTTTTTCGGCAACCTTGAGTATAACTCGAATTGACTGAATTCAAGTGTTAAACTCTATTGTACAAAATTAAACACAACGTTTGCCGTTACTTAAAAATGCTTCATTTGCACAACTTAGTTCAGGGGTTTCTGCGACATTGAATTTTTGATATTGGTGTTTCTCGTCAAAGATTTCTTTGCGGATCTTAATGTTTTAAGATTGCTTGTCAATTCAACTATCAGATTTCAATTATTTATACATAATTAGTTTGTAAACACAATTCAGCTGAAAATCACAAAAAAGTTATAATTTGAGATTTTTGTGTTATCTTCAAAACCCAAATTTAAAAAAAAAAACCTCTTCAGGATTTTCATTATAGAAATTATTCTTTATGAACAATATTTACTGGTAAAGAAAAATCTTCACCTAAAAAATCTTCAAAAAAATCTATATTTTCATTCAACATTAAGGCCACCAAAATTTGTATATTTATGTTTCAGAAACCAATGAACAATATACTGTGTTATGTTATATTTTGTAGAATGGGGTTTCGTTATTAGATTTATAACATTTGAATTTGATTTGAGTAGAGAATAAGTCTTTTTAAGGAATGAAAGGCTATCCTAAAAAAGCTTATTTTAAGCCGAAATCAACTTAGTTTGATCTATCGATGAACGCGAATGTAGCTCACCTTTTACGTTTAGGACTAATTTTCTAAAGCTACAATTTAAAACGAAAACTTTTAAGTACTTAAAAATTAATAACCATATAGATAAAAACCTTTTTTTTCTATTTTCGTGCATTGTTGGGCAAAAAATCATACACTCAGAAAAATACTATTATATATACCATAAGATTCTCTTATGAAGTGGCGCCATAAGAAAAATCTATGAAATTCATAAGATTGTCTTATGAAGCGAATGAATTCTTCAGATGAACACCTGCTTCAATGAGAGGTTGTTGTTTTTCATAAGAGGGTCTTATGGAAACAGAAAATTTTACGTTTGATGAGAATTTATGTTAAAAACGTTCAGTTTATTTTATGTGTAATTTGTTATTTGTTTACAATTACATCATGATCACCATAAGCAGCACATCAAGGCACGGTTCCAACAGTCATTCTGCCGCACCCGGTCTATTGAACTTATCCTTTTCGCCGGTCAACATGCTGAAAAGTAAACATAAAAATATGGGTTTACGTTAACAAATAATTGGAACGTTCACAACAAATAAACTTACCATGCAGAAAAACAAAATCACTTTCAACTTTGAGAAAAACTAATGGCTCCACAACTGGTTAGTGCTTGGTACGACGACGAGAAAATGGCTGATGGAATGAATGTGTTCATTATTTTTCACAATGCCGCTTCTTCTATTTTTCATAAGAACTTCGTATGAATATTGAAAGAATTTCATAAGACTCTTATGAAATATTAGTTTGGACACAAAAAAGCGGTTCATAAGATGTGTCTTATGAAATTTATAATAAGATTTCCTCTGAGTGTAGATAAAAATCAGTCACCAAACCCCCCCCTTCCAATGAGTCGGTTCTTCCTACGGCCCTGGTTCCTTGCCATTTTTCCTATTCAGGCTTACTGTTTACAAAATGTCGCTATTTCTTTATTTAAAAAAAATAATTAGAAAATGAAAATAATAAACAAAACTTTACATGTACGAAGAATAATAGTTGAGTTTTCACATAAAACACCTCGTTTTCTTTTAAATACTTTGATTTCATCAGTAGAGGTGTGTGTTTGCAAGCCTTCGAAAAATAAATATTTTATAATTTTGAAATTACATTTTTACTAACAGCGAAAATTTCCAAAATCAAACCATTGTTTCCCTATATGAAACTCAATTCATAGATTTTTAAACGAAGAAAACAGTTAATCAGATGTTTAAAATTTTGCATAGTTCTGGTTATCGTGCAGATAAAGCATGGATCATCCAAAATCTGGACGCACTGTTTATTATACCATAACGTTCCTAATTGTCGGATCTGGAATGTTTTGACAGTACTTTGTTCAGAAATGTTTCCTTTATCAGTGCTAAAAATTTTATAACGATTCGTTTTGTTTCAATAAAGTTACACGTAATGGAAGCCGCAAGGCGAAAATTAATTTTGGACACCCACGTCAAAAACCCGACGTGGTCTGGTTCAAAAATCGTGAAATCTGATTTTGGGCGGCTTCCTGGCCAAAAATTTTACAAAGCCACTGATCGGAGTGATGTCCCCACCAAGTTCAAATTCGTTTTTGCCGATAAGTTGGCAAGAAAGTGTTTGATCTGGCAAGGTATTTGCAGCTGCGGACGAAAAACCCCGGTTTTTGTGAAAAACAAGACCATGGACTCCGAAATTTACAAGCAGGAGTGCCTTGAAAAACGTTTTTTTTGTACATTAGATCTCACAAAGGACCAGTAAAGTTTTCACCAGATTTGACAAGCTGCCACTACAGCTAAGAGGTACTACAGTGGTATCGGGCCAACGGGTGGATTTTGTCGAAAAGGACATCAACCCACCCAACTGCCTTCAATTCCGCCCTATCGACAATTTTGGGCAATTGTCAAGCAGAAGATGAAGAAGAATAGTAGGACGACTCGGGATGCAACAGAGATGAAGAGATTGTGGGACGAAATGGCCGCTGAGGGCAGTGAATGGCCGCTAAGGTCAGTGAATAGGGTGTCCAAACTATGATGAGTGATCCTCGACGAAAAGTTCGAAATTTCATCAAAACAACATCGGAATAATTTTTTTTCTTATTTTTCCTTTGAAGTGCAATAAAAACCCTACCTTTTGATTACAAAACATTTTTATTTCGTTTACAAAGCTCCGAGATAGACCCTTTTTTATGCGTCCAGATTTTGCGTGATCCATGCTTTAATATTTTGCTGATCAATGTTACCTCGGAGATAAAACTAACTACGGTTTACTTTGTAACCGGCGCGTGGTTTAGAAGCCCAAGGTCATTGGGAATCATCGCGGTAGTTTTGTAAATGTGCGAAGGTAGTGCTGGCGTGGAGAGGAGGCGGACCGTACCATACATCATCGGCACGACAAGCATGAAATGGCCCAGTAGACGAACGAGCACGGTGGCGAACAACAGATGGCGCTGCTCTCAACAGGCGAAAAGGCCGCCATAGGCGGGCTTCACAAGTGGCGCAATGGGGCGTAATCCCAGGATGGGACCGTATCCCGGTTCCGGGGGCAATGCCCTTTACTTAGAGCGATCACTTCAGAAGAAACATTGAAACGCTACACACCATACCGGTTGCATTACTAAAGTGTGATAGTGAACCACAGAGTCTGATAAATCCGTGTTAAAAGGATTATCATACGACCAGGTGAGAAGTGACCGTCGCCCCGGAACCCGTACCGTTGGAAGATACCCTAATGCCCTTGCTTTCTACCCCATTGCGCCAACAGGACCCCTTTTTCTTTGTCTCTTATGAAGTTTGCTGTTCGGAGGACGAGAAGCACGTGCAGTTGAGGCCGATAATTGCCGAAAAAGCACCGTTATTGCTGCTTACCGAAGCGACCGACTGTCCCTTAGTATCCGAATACGACGATCCGTTCAACTACCAGGACGCCGGTATCAGGAACTGGGAGTCAGGGCAGTGCTGAAGTCCCCCGGAGCAGAAGCTGACCGTCAAGAGCCGAGCAGCCCGTCGCTCAGCAGGAAGTCTTGGAGTTCGTGAGACCAACAGTAGCGAGGTAGGAGTTAAAAGCCTATTATAAAGATAGATTCGAAAGTGGGAGTGGGCACAGTAGTTTGTCGACCAATAAAGTGTGGAAAGTTCGTCTCTTCAAGACTCAGTGTTTCCTTTCGCTAGCTATTTCGCGGATATTGCCGACCCTGAGGCATTTTGAGGGGGGTTCTCGGTGATGCTGGGCAGGCTAACTCACCCTTAGGTTATAACTTTAAATATCAATAAATAAATAAATGTATATGAAATTTTCTCAATTTAGGCACATAAATTTACGTGTTGGTACAGTGACATAACATCATCAATAAATGTATGCACTCTACTGGAACCAGCTAGAAATTCATTCGAAGAGAAGACATGATAATCCAATACCGAACACAATAGAAGTTTGTCCATCTTCATCAGCATGCTTCCTGAAACAACTAGCAGTTCTTAGGCCTGTCAAAGTTCCAAACTAAAAATAGATACACCGAACGATGGCAGTCCTCCCATGTCCTTTGAGTGTCGTTACATCCTGCAGATCCTTCCTCCTCTTCGTCAGGATCCACATGTTAGCCTCAGAAATGAGTGATAGCGTTTGTTTTTCCTCCCTCATTTTTTGATGGATATCGTATGGTTTGTCTAAATATCACCCCCAAAGGAAAAAATAGTATGCACAAACGTGGCTTCCTGTTCAAATAATTATCCTCCTGTTCCGGCATAGGAGTAGTGTGGAAAGGAAATGCATCGGGGCTTATAATTATTCTTGGTGACGCTTCCGGATCATAAAATCAGCCTAACAGACCGCTGCAAATCATGGAACTTGTCTGTCGAAAAAATGTTTTTTTCCACGTCGACGATGAAGGTTTACAATTGACAGGGTTTTTTTGCGTTTGACAAATTGTTTCAATTGCGTTTTTATCATGGATTATTTCATTCACCATTCTGACACGTTATGTTCAATTGATTTTTCATACGCCAGGGCTGTCAACATATTTGTAAATAAAAATTCAGTTTTCGATTGTTTGTAGCTTTTGAAGTCTAATAACAAATTTTTGCTATTAGTATATGATTTGAAATGAAAACTTGGTTTCAAACCATAAGATAGGTACAAATTCCAAATGGTGGTACAGAAGTAGACCTTATGGCTCAGCCCCCTCCTAAGGACGGTCAACTTTCAGGCGCAATCTCGTACACCTCCATTAGAGAATCCAATGGTTTCCGATGTGTTGCTCCCAGAAGACCATCCATCTGCCCGTTCAAAGTCGCTCCGGACGAGCACGCACAGCAAACGTACACTATGTGTAGTTATATTTGTATGTTCCGAGCTTCTGTCTGTAGCTACTTCAATCTCCTCGGGCTTCCGTATCATACGTTAAAATTTAAAAATGTTTTATAATTTGACCCGAATGATATAGGAGGTCCTTAATAAAAAAAAAAGTCGATATGTCGTCCAATGAACTTTTTAATAACAATCGACTAGTTTGCCTTTGTCAACTACGGGTTTAAATGAAGAATCTTGAAACAGATTGTTAACGGTCGCCATGCGGGTTTCATCGTGACACTCAAAAATATTCATCCACCTCGCTGTGGAAGGTATGACATATTTTTAATAAAATGTATCAAAACACTCCATAAGACCCAACGTGAGTCTCACGCTGTGGAATTTATTCAGCCAGATTATTGAGCTGGTAATACCTACCTACCAGAAAGATACCTTCATAGATAGTGAAAACCTGGATGGCGAGCTGAGCGAAATTACGCAGACCCATAGCTAGTTGAGTCGAGCAAACCCAAATTACCCGGGGGAGGAATTTTCTCTCCCGAGTGCAATCAAATCCTACTAATCCCTTTCGTGAACCAGACCGGGCCAGGAACCAGGGTTGGAAACGAGTCGTAGGGAATCCAGCGCCAGACAGAACTTTACCCTCTTCGGTGGCTGACAAAGGCACGTGGAAACTATTACGATGATGGGCAATAAGGCAGCTTTTTCGTCTCGTTTTACCACCAAATAAAGCGACCTGGATTACAGGTCAAATGTTTTTTTTCTGGGCTTGATTAAAGTTTTTTTTCGCTAAACAGGCATGAAATTTAAATGAACTGTTAGAAATATAATTGGTGTTGAAAATGTTTGGCGAATAGTATAGTTCATGTGCAACACGAGATCCCATACACCCAACCTTCGGGCAGTGCTCAAATCAGCTCTTATCTTACAACTCCGATCCTCAACCTCCCCATGGTGCTGGCTGGGGTGCGAGAAAACATGCAATCGTATCAGAATTGATAACTTAAGTCGTTTACAACGGTGTTGCGAATCGAAATTCCAACTGCATAGTGGAAAGATCGTATAAAAAGTCGTCTTAAGTCAGTTGAAATCGGATATAACAGAAAGTGCAACCAGCAGTGCATCCAGATGGCTGAAATCAGATGGGAATTAAGTAATATTGGCCAATTAGAGAATTGGAAATATTGTCGCTTGTAACGATTTGAAGTCTATGAGAGCAAAATCTTGCACTCTTTTGCATTCTTCCGGAAGGTACGATTAAGGTGTCGGATAACGCCCAATTGGTGTAGTTTTCGTTGCTTTAGAAAGAAATGAAATTTATGTATGTACTTGCTGACTCAGTGGTCTTTGCAAGACCTTTTAAAATAAGTGAAATTTTTTTATCAGTAGGTACCTCAAATGAAATTTTAAAATTGTCTAATGTGTTTATCACTAACTTGTCCGCCATTGCTACCACGTGGTCAGAGAGCAATGCACATAAATTCCGCTACGTTTGAGGTTATTACACTAGTCGATAATCACCTAAAACACGTATATCTCCGACGTAGTCTGATCGTCAACTGGTTTTGAAAGGTATATGTAACATTCCCTTGCATATATTTTCATATAGACAGCTTCTAGATTTTTTTTGTAAAGGGCAAACACGAAATTATTGCGACACATTCAACAGGGCATAACTTTTTTATAATTGGGTAAAAATCAATCAAATTTTGCACAATTTCTCATTGATGTGTATTGTTTACATGCTGTCAAATTCGAAGTCGTGTTTTTTGATTCAACGAAAATGGAGATAAACCAATGCGAGTCGAGAGAAGTCATACCAAACATCTGGAATTTCCTGACCTGTTGCACCGGCAGTTGGGAAAAATGTTGAACATTCACCATTCAACCGTCTCCAGAGTGTTGAAGCGGTTCCAGAAGCGGTTGACGTTGGATCACGGCAAAGGAGCTTGAAGAAAATCGGGGCCGGAGAACAAAAAGAAAGAGGGAAAGGTGAAGCGGATGATTAAAGCAAATCCCATCGTCTCAAGCCCTAATTCGGCGGCTAAAAAGATCGGCATGTCACAGAGCTACGTCTAGAATGCAAAAAAAAGAGCTGGACTACATACATATAAGGTAAAGAACAATAGACTGCTAAAGCTCGGGAACGGAAGCTCTACGAGCAGATGCTGACATAATATGACTACTGTGTGATGGACGATGAAACGTATTTATATAAAAGCCAATTTTAAGTAAATTCCTGGGTTGGAGTTTTTCACCGGCAAGAACAAGTTCGATGTGGACGAAAAATTTATGAAGAAAATGTCGAAGTTCGCCTCCAAATATATCATTTGGCAGGCCATCTGCTCTTGCGGACTGAAAAGTGAGCCTTTTGTGACAAAGGGCACAGCAAATGGCGAGATCCACAAATCTGATTTGGCATCATGCCACTATTCTAAAAGTGGCCCGGAGTGGTATGAGGCCAATTCTGTTCA
The DNA here is from genome assembly GCF_029784155.1 of Uranotaenia lowii. NCBI lineage: Eukaryota > Metazoa > Arthropoda > Insecta > Diptera > Culicidae > Uranotaenia > Uranotaenia lowii. Next base: position 132,789,631 of record NC_073691.1, on the reverse strand, counting down.
TTTTGTTCCAAAGCACATGAATCCGCCAAACTGTCTGGAGCTGCGCGTAGTGCTTTTTCAAACATATCATCTTTGACACAGTGTACATTTCAGCGCATTTTCGGCACAGAGATTTGCTAAATCGGCATTCGATTTTTGCAGAAGAGGTTGTGCCCTGTGATGGGTGATGGGTGTACCCTAAAATTTTGGTTTGATTCTGAACATTATAAGAAAATTGGTATGACATTTTCAGTGTCGCAATAATTCGTGATCGCCCTTTATTTAAAAAATTCCTTTAAATAGGTTTAAAAAAATCATCAAGCCTTATGCAGCTCTGTATGAAAGACTTAAAGGTTGATACATAACTTTGTCGGTGTGTTGAATTCCGTTCAAGCTACCTTTGCAAATCCCATATATACTTATAAGACAAAAAAATTATTTTAATAGTGCATCAGTGACAATTTTTAGAGCACATTATCAATTTCGTATATTCCCAAGCAACCAAAAGTCACATATTTACTTGAATGAAGGCATAGTTACATATTGGCTGACAATGTGAATCAATTGCCTAATTCCCTTTGGTGAACTGTATGTACACAGGATTTTTTTTTTAAACGATTGGTGTGTTCGAGCAAAAAAAGAAATCGTTGACAAGACTTAATCACCGGTTCCTTTTATATGTTATCACTTATTGATTTTTCTCGGTGAGTAAAACAACTATTTGTTATTTTTACGTAACGTTTCGGGTTACTTCTCTTCACCCATCATCAGACGTCTAAAAATATTTTTTTTTATTAGAAATTTTGAACTTTTTAAATTAAATTACATTTCTTAAAATTACAAGATATTCTTCACTTCACTTACAAAAACAGTAAAACAGCACAAGTTTGCTCCACTCAGCTGCTTGTCGGTTTGTTTACTGTCTCTCCTCTCAGCTTCGCTATGAGACCGTTGTAGGTAGCTAATTTTCCGATATCGGTTTGTTGGTTCGCTGTCCGCTCCTTTCCTCTGATTTGTATGTGTAGGTTTTCGGCTGCCTCTCTCGTTTCCCGAACTCTCAAGTTCCTTTCGAGAATTCTCGGTTTTTTGAAATCGAAGCGGTGTTGCGCTTCTATTGCGTGTTGTGCTAATCCTGACTTTGGTTCATTTTTTTCAATCAATTTTCCATGTTCATGTAATCTTTTCCCAAGCATTCTACCTGTTTGGCCAATGTATACCAAATCTTGGCAATCCTTGCATGGGATGGAATAGACTACGTTGCGTTGCTCTTCTTTAGGAATAGGGTCCTTCATTTTTGAGAACACTTCATGTTTTATTTTTTCTGTAGCTGTAAAACCAAAAGAAAAAATAAAACATGAAGTGTTCTCAAAAATGAAGGACCCTATTCCTAAAGAAGAGCAACGCAACGTAGTCTATTCCATCCCATGCAAGGATTGCCAAGATTTGGTATACATTGGCCAAACAGGTAGAATGCTTGGGAAAAGATTACATGAACATGGAAAATTGATTGAAAAAAATGAACCAAAGTCAGGATTAGCACAACACGCAATAGAAGCGCAACACCGCTTCGATTTAAAAAAACCGAGAATTCTCGAAAGGAACTTGAGAGCTCGGGAAACGAGAGAGGCAGCCGAAAACCTACACATACAAATCAGAGGAAAGGAGCGGACAGCGAACCAACAAACCGATATCGGAAAATTAGCTACCTACAACGGTCTCATAGCGAAGCTGAGAGGAGAGACAGTAAACAAACCGACAAGCAGCTGAGTGGAGCAAACTTGTGCTGTTTTACTGTTTTTGTAAGTGAAGTGAAGAATATCTTGTAATTTTAAGAAATGTAATTTAATTTAAAAAGTTCAAAATTTCTAATAAAAAAAATATTTTTAGACGTCTGATGATGGGTGAAGAGAAGTAACCCGAAACGTTACGTAAAAATAACAAATAGTTGTTTTACTCACCGAGAAAAATCAATAAGTGATAACATATAAAAAAAGAAATCGTTTAAAAAAAGTTCGGAACAAACGGGCAAAATTCATCGCTCATTTTGAGTAAAGTGGCCAACTTGGACTGTAAATCGATCATTCCCAACCAGGTAGACCATTCTGAGGTGATTTGAGTGAAACCGGGAAGCTCAAAGATTTGTTTTGGATTGCTTTGTTTTGGGTTTTAAGCCACGGTTGTTCCGAAACTTCCGCAGAGTCTTTAAGTGGCCTTTCCGGCCCATGTTTTCGTCGGAAAGCAACGTCCGATACAATTTACCACCGATGAGTGTTTTGGACAAAAAACGGGAATGTGTAGAACCTGTTTTTGACATGTTCAAAAATCGTCTTATTTCGAGAAAATCGTTTAAGAAAAGTCGTTTAAAATTAAACCGTGTAAAATAAGATCGTTTAAAAAAAGAATCCAGTGTACTCATTAATGAACTTGAAAGTTGCAAAAGTGATTTATATGTACGTTGTATGTGACTTGTTTTGCCCAATTCCCATGAGTGAACTATATGTACTCATTAACGAACTTAAAAGTTGCAAAAGTGATCTATACGTACGTTTTACGGGACTTAAGTCACATGAAGGGCACAAAAGTGCTTAAAACGGAATTTGGTAAGTCACAAAAAGTGCATTGATTTGCTTTCAAAATCAAAACACCACTTCGAGTTTTAGTTTCAGTTAGGCGTAGTCTTGTGGTAGCGTGTTCGATTCTCACCACGAAGGTCGGGGTTCGATCCCCAAGCCGGCCAATTTTTTTTTTCAAAAAGTTATTTGGTAATTAGGTGACCATTCTGATGCTATATGTAGGAGATGTAGGAAAGAAGCAATTGAGCAATTTGTCGAGTTGGGAATCCGATGCGTGGCATCATGCCGGCACCATGTACAGAACATAGTAAATGATAAAGAGAAGGTGATATGAATCGATTCCAAGGGTGCAGTTGAGATAGAGAGATTTTTTGATCATTTCACGATTTTTTGGAAGCTGAATTAAAAGGCCGCTGGTAGTTGAATAGAAGATCGTTAAGACTTGTTTTTGAACAACTCAAAAATATCAATGAGAACTTGAATTTTGAGCTACATAGAACGTACTTCATATCAATGATGGAGTATTTATATTTGAGGTAATCTTAAAAACGCAAGTTAGTGGACGGATCGTAAATTTAAGATTTGAAAATAACATTGAATTTCTTAACAGAATGACGACAAAATAAGTTTAGCTTTGTATTTTGATTATTTTCAAATTTGATTTGATTGAGATTCTTTTAAGACTTATTTTTGAAATTCCAATTCCAGAGAGAGTTATTCAAAGAAGGAAATATATTATTTATAGGTTTTATAAGGACATTCATATAAAACGTTACGAGTCTGGTTACCCTATGGAAATCAGAAGTACGGATAGTTTTTGCTCTGATTTCTTGGCCGTTTTTTCGATGTTCTGGACTTTTTATGGATGGTAAATACGGTTGTACTTACGTATGATCGTCATGCGAAGATCCTAAAATACGCCGCGGTACATTCGAATGTGTGAACTGCGAGTTGTTTCGAGTTAAAGTTTTCCGGTATTTCAAACGGTATTGGGTGAATCGTTGAATTCGAGCTCCGCGCGATCCCCAATAAAATAAATACCGGGAAGTGAATGTAGTAGTGTGGTTGGGGAAGCTCGTTGGCAGAAAAAAAAAATCCAAACAAGAATGGCTACGAACACACCGTGTCGTAGCATATGGGAAAGTGTTTGGGTATAAGTGGAAGATCGGGTGAATTCTTGCTGATCATCGGCTATTGGTTGGAAGTTGAGCTTCATAACTAGAAGAGTGTGAGAGCGAGAATAAAGTGTGCGCTATAATTCGAGTTAGAGAGCTCGTCAAAATCGAGCAGTGGTTTGTGTCTGAACTACTCGAAAGTTTACTGCTAGAAATCCGAAATCGGGTTACAGTATAGTTCAGAAAAATAGCAGCACCTACTAAGTTGAAATATAAGAAAGAAATAAAAATAAATTGGTGAAGTGATCTTTTGGGAAGGGTCCAAAAGTGGGTGTCTAAGGGTGTAAATTTCCTAACTTCCTCCTTTTACCGTTTGTGATTGCGTTTGAAATAAAACAAGACAAATCGTGAGAAACGATAAATAAATCTTCGCGCCATGGATGGCGCACCCCCTGGGGGTGGGGGGTCCATAGAGTATGTGGATTCATCCCCCATCCCTCCCTACATGCGTTCGTCGACTTTTGACGGTCGCAAAATATTCCTGAAGGTGCAACGACCGGGTGAAAACCCCACACCGCTACCAAAAAATCCATTTTGGTTTGCTTCAGCTGTTGAGGCTAAACTTGGTAAAACACTTAGAAAAGAAGTTAACATGGCGATCGATGGAAAAGGGCTTTGTTATACTCTGAGTACCTTTAATATCCAGCTGGCGGAAAATCTGAAGAAAATAAAGGAATTGGATACCAATACTACGATTGAGATTATCGACCATCCTGGGCTCAATAAAACACTCGGAATTGTATACCTTCAGGAGACAACAGACGTACCGGAAGAAGAAATTCTCAAACAGCTCAAAGGTCAAGGAGTAACAGCAGTTCGAAAAATCACAAAATTTGTCGACAAGAAACAAGTCAATACGCCAATGATGGTTTTAACCTTCGGAAGTACAAGACTGCCCAAAGAAGTTTATTTCGGTTGGATGAAAGTACCCATCCGCACCTACTATGAGAGCCCGATGTTTTGTAAAAATTGTTTGAATTATCGCCATACGAAAAAACGTTGTGATCAACCCACACGTTGTACACGTTGTGCAGGAAGCCACTCCAACACTGACAACAATTGCAAGGAAACTTTTCGATGCCCACATTGCAGTGAAGGCAATAATGAGCACTCCGCGGCGGGACGTAAATGTCCACTTTATCGCCATGAGGAGGCGGTCATCCGTTGCAAAACGGATGAGTCTATTTCCTGGGCGGAAGCTCGGAAAAGGGTTGGCCCGCTAAATGCCAAACCCACCTATGCGTCGGTCACCGATGACGACAGTGCCAAAAAAGATAAAATCATCGAAAATCTCATGGAAAATGTGCAAAAACTAACTGCTTCAATAGAGCAGCTCACCAAAGAAAACCGAAAAATGGCATTGGATCATAAAATTTTCAAGGAAAAGGTACAAACATATTTCCGAGAAAACAGCTTGTCTCCCTCTATGACAACACCCGCAAAAGACCGCAGCCGTTCTGTTGCTCCTATGAGCAGATCACAAAACTTAACACCCACCACAACCCAGCAGCAGCAGCAACAACAACCGGAACAGCTAGAAAAACCTGACATCCAAGCAGCAAAACCTTTCACCAGACAGTCGAGAAAAAACCAAGCAACGCCAATCGCAAACCCCTCAACGGACAAAAATAGCAACGGTAAACGAGGACCACAATCTCCCCTGGCAGAAAAAGCGACCTGTAAAAATTTGAAGCAAAGTAGAAACCAAGAGCTAGATAGCACGGAAGAAGTACAACTTTCGTCCGAAGAAGAAGCCCCTGCAGCTAAGGGAAAGTTTTTTCGTAGCTAAACCGAGCAAAACTGACACTACTACCACCACCAATACTCCCACCACACCGCCCAAAATCACACAAACTGCAACACAACCAGCATCCATCAACAAAAGCCAGGAGGAGATTCCACCCCACCCGAGGTTCGAGGGACTTGAGCATCAGTCCCTTGGTAATATGTGGCAGCGATCGGTAACCATCCAGGACGCTATCCTCATACCTGTTGAAGGTGACCCGACCTCCACTTCCTCGGTGGGGGCAACGTTGTCCCAAAGCCTTCGCCCCCCGTCGGCTGCCCAACATGATCCTGGGACGCCAGATGTGCGTTGGAAGCATGTCGTACGGGGGCACCCGGGACACTTGCGGGTAAGTTCCTCAATATCATCATTGCGAACAGTTTCAAACGCAAATCAATTCCCCAGGTCATTCCCTACTCTGCTACGTCCACTGACAACAAACTATCTGGCAACAGTACGACAAATCCACAACACACCAAGATGGGATCCCGGCGAAGGGACTAGCAGAGGGCCCGATCTCAGAAACTCAACACCCACGCAAGTACAACGTCCACAACCCGCTCGTTCTAGGGGGCAATTCCTTGTCCTCCAATGGAATGTTCGCGGTTTCTGGTGCAACGAACCGGAGTTAACACGGATGATCTGGGGTAAGTTACCTATTTGTTTGATGCTACAGGAGACCATGACCGATTCCTACAACGCACTGCTGACCAAAAACTATTGCTTGTACACATCGAAGTTTTCTCCCGGCAGTAGAAAAGGTTCAGCTGTGATGGGTGTTTTAAAAGAAGCACCACACGAGCTGATCGATATTGATCCTCAAATCCCAGCGGTAGCAGTCAGACTACTTTCCCCAGTGAAAGTAACTCTGATCTGTATATACAACCATTTCAAATCAGGCTATTATAACAGAGCGGACAGGGCGTTAAGAGAACTGATGTCCAACCTCTCCCCCCCGTACCTTGTTGGAGGGGATTTTAACAGTCGACATTTCACTTGGGACAATTTCACTAACAACATGGGTGAAACTGTAGCCAAGTGGGCAGCTGATTTTGAAATGGCACCGCTCAATGACGGATCTAAAACCAGATTTAGTCCCAATCAGAATCAACAAGACACAGCAATTGACATTTCTTTCGCTTCAACCAACATTATTGGCAAATTTAAATGGACCACCCAATCAGACCCTAGCAACAGCGATCATATCCCCATAACCATCGAGCTAGATAGTGCCTGCCCCACAGTTCCTGTTGTCAAAAAGTGGAAACTTAAAGAGGCCAACTGGAAAAAATACTCGCAAGAAATAAGCGACTCACTTCTTTCCATATCGCGGCCGAATATCGAGAATGTCACCCGAACAATCTTCCAAACTGCGAAACAATCGATACCACGAACCACTGGAAAAACCGCTTCCAAATACGCTCCATGGTGGACAGAGGAAGTCGGCACGCTCATCCAAAATCGGAAAGAGAAGTGGAAAATTTTGCAAAAAACAAACAAGTCAGCACGTGAATGGGAAGAACGAAATGGAGATTTTCGAAAAGCCAGGGCAGAGGCAAGAACAGCTGTAGAAAGAACAAAGAATCAATCGTGGAATGAATTTTGTGAATCATTTAATCCAAGTACCCCCGTCTCTGAAATGTGGCAGAGATTCAGCAAAATAACAGGTCGTAAAGCTAATCGTACAAGAAGAATGTCGATAGGAGGAAGATTCATAGATGATCCACAAATAATAGCGAATCACTTGGCAGATATATTCGAACGAAGCTTCACTACCTGCGAATATCCTGAAACATTGGATGAATACCTTCCTCCCCTGTCCATCCCTGAAAATAACAATATGGATGCAGATTTCTCTGGAACTGAACTTAACACCGTGCTTAACAAATGTGCTGGTAAATCAACAGGTTTTGACGAAATCACTTACAGCATGGTGAGAAATATGCCACCAGAAGCGAAAAAAGTAATTTTGGACACATTTAACACACTTTGGCGATGTGGTGAATATCCAAAATCGTGGAGAAAAAGTTTAATTGTCCCAATTCCAAAACCGGGAGAGACTAACAGCTTTCGGCCTATAGCGTTAACATCTTGTCTGGGAAAAATTTATGAGAGAATTATAAACCAACGTCTGCAGCAACATTTAGAAAAACATAACCTTATCCACCCAAACCAGCATGCCTTTCGAAATGGCAGAGGAACAACAAGTCACCTTAGTCAGCTTAAAGACATCCTCACCGAGCACCGCCATGCCAAATTTCACTCAGAAATGGTTTCCCTTGATCTTTCGAAAGCTTTTGACAGAACATGGAGACCGGGAATCCTGAAAGCATTAAAAAAGGCCAAGGTTGGAAACCGAACGTACCAAGTAATCCAAAATTTCTTGAAGGAAAGAACATTCAGTGTAGCAGTAGATGGAGTCTTTTCTACAGATCGTCCACAAGAAACTGGAGTACCGCAAGGATCGGTTTTGTCTCCCACATTATTTATCTTGGTAATCAATGAGCTGTTTAGTTGTATACCAAAAGCGATATCGGTGCTTATTTATGCGGACGACATTCTATTTATCTGTGGAAGTAAGTTCATAGCAATCTGTCGAAAAAGATTACAGCATGGAATCGACCAGATCGTATCATGGGCGGAGAAAAACGGATTTGTTATAAACGCGAGGAAAAGCACGCTGCTGCATACGTGTTGCGGCACAAAGGGCAGGCACAGATTTGCGAAGCTACAAAAGTTATCAGCCAACGGTTCGGAGATTGTGAAAACAAAAACAGCAAAAATTTTGGGAGTGGAATTAAACGCAAAAGGTAATGCCAACAACCATATAAAAATGTTAAAAAGAGAATGCGCAGCACGCATCCGCTTTCTAAAAATAATAACCTGCCTTGGAAGTCGAGAATCTCTACTAAAAATCGGATTTTCAACAGTTATGTCAAAACTTTTTTATGGCTGGGAATTGTTTGAACCTGAAAACATTATGAGCTTTAAAACGACGTATAACAACATGCTCCGAACAGTATCCGGCGCATTTTGCTCAACACCAATTGAGGCTCTTTACGTAGAGAACGGCGTAGCCCCCTTTGAACACCTTGTCACCGAAAACTGGGCTAGAAAAGCAATATGGATTGCAGAAAGAGCGAACAGTAGTGAAAACTTCTTGTTAAACCGAGCAAATAATCTGTTATCAGAAACGATTAATGATCATATCCCACCGATCTATCGACTTCGTACTGAAACAGCTAAATACTGGAACGAAAAATCGCCCACTATTGATTGGTCAATCAAACACCAATTCAAAACAGGTGGAAACAAGAGGTCGGCAGTCAGTATGTTTGCCAACCTGAAAGCCACTAAATACAGATACAGAAGAGAAGTGTATACTGACGGCTCACTGGCAAGTGGAAAAGTAGGTTTTGGCATCTACAACCCAACGGAAGAGAACATTTCCAAAAGCCTGCCGGAAAAATTATCAATTTTTTCGGCAGAAGCTATAGCCATTGATAAAGCAATCGAACAAGCAAATACTCCCACTGTTTTGTATACCGACTCAGCTAGCGTGTTAACTGCCTTGGAATCCGGAATCAAACATCCGATCATTCAAAACATTCTACACAGCAAAAACCTAAAGAACGTTACGATGGTCTGGATTCCAAGTCACGTGGGTATTGCCGGAAATGAAGAAGCGGATCGACTTGCGAACTTGGGCAGACATGGAGAGATACACCTAACAAAAATACCTAAAGCGGACGCGCTAAAATGGTTGAGAAAGGAATTGAAGCTGCAGCATGATCAAAACTGGCGCAACCAGCAGAATATTAAACTAAAAGAAATAAAACCGACAACGGAAAAATGGAACGACGTGAAAAACAAGAAGGAGCAGAAGGTGCTTACTCGCTTAAGGAATGGCCACACTTGGATAACGCACAAACATCTGATCGAAGGAACAGAATCACCAGCATGTGAAACATGTGGCACTGAGCTGACGGTTAAACATATTATGTTAGAATGCCAAAAATTTGACGAGCAGTGACGAAACATACTACCTAGTGGCAGCTTCGCAGATAAACTGGAGAACAATCAAAAACAAGGAAAAACTAGTGATTAATTTTATAAAACAGTGTGAACTTTTTAATGTAATTTAAATTTTTCCTTGAGGGTGAAAACAACAGATTAATCCCTCTTTAAATAAAACGTACAAAAAAAAAAAATAAAACGTTAAAAGATGATTTGGTGTGCCATGGTTTTATAACTTACTATTCAAAACCTACTGCAGAAGGGCCTTTTTGTACTACTAACCGTTGTATTGCAGTTTTACAGCTTCTTTTATAATAAGGGTGCCAGATTGCCCGGATTTATCCGGGTTTGCCCGGATATTCAATACAAAGTTTGACAAACGACCAGTCCGGCCAAGTTGCCCGGATTTCATTGAAAAAAGCCCAGATTTTGCCCTGATTTATTCAGTTTATTTGTCAAAACAAACAAAAAAAACAACTTGTGTTTTAAAATTCTTCATTTATGCGTTCAAAACAAATTTTTTTGATCAAATTTTGTGCAGATAATGATGAAAACTTTTTGAAAGTTCAAACTATGATTGAGAAACTGCTGACGAAAATTTTTTTCGAGTTTTTGGTCTTGATTTGTGTTGAGTAATTTCTGGGTTTTGACCAAATTTACAAATCAAATGCCTGGATATTGCTAGGTTTTTTTTTTTGATGAAAGAGCCTGGATATGTCCGGCCCGTCTACGTGCTGGAAAAATTCGGACAATTTTATTTTATAACTTGAATTCAAAGATAGATTGGAGTCCCTTGAAAACCCTAAATTGTTACTTGGGATTGCTTTGCTCCATCTCTCCATAGTATCGGCGGTTTTTTTTTCAAATAATCTATATATATAAAAATGAATTTCTGTCTGTCTGTCTGTCTGTTCCCTATAGACTCAGAAACTACTGAACCGATTTACGTGAAACTTGGCAGGTGGAGGTATTGGAGGCCGGGGAAGGTTCCTATTATGGTTTGGGACCCTTCCCCCTGACAGGAAGGGGGGGAGGGGCCTCCCAAACAAAAGACAGTTTTTCGCATAACTCGAGCACCAATCAAGCAAATGGTATCAAACTTGGCATGGGGTGGTATTTGGGAACGGGGAATATTTCAATGAATATTAGGTACCCCTCCCTCCTCTCAGTGGGGTGATAGGAAGGGGGGAGGGGGGCTACCTTACAATTTTTCATATAACTCGAAAACTATTCAAGATATTGGAACCAAATTTGGCATGGGAAGGTATTTTGATACGAAAAATATTTCAATGATTATTTGAGACCCCTCCCTTTTTGCAGTTGAAAGGGGGAGGGGCCTCTTTCATATTTTTCACATAACCCAAAAACTTATAAAGCAAATGGAACCAAATTTGGCATGGGAAGGTATTTGGATACGAAAAATATTTCTATGATTATTTGAGACCCCTCCCTCTTTAAATTAGGGAGATATAAAGGGGGGAGGGGCCCTCTTTATAATTTTTAGATAACTCAAATACTAATCAAGCAAATGGAACCAAATTTGGCATGGAACGATATTTGGGTACGAGAAATGCTTCTTTGAATATTTGGTATTCCTCAATCCTTCAAAGAAGTGGATGAAAAGGGGGAGAAGAGATTTCCCTTACAATTTTCAGTATAACTGGAGATCTGATCGAGCAAATTTGAACCATATTTGGCATGTGAGGGTATTTGGATACGAGAAATGTTTCTATTATAAATTGAAGCCCCACCCTTTTTTCAGCGAAAAAATATAAAGGGGAAAGGGGGCTACCATACATTTTTTTTGCATAACTTGAGAATCAATAGAACAAATGAAATATAATTTGGTATCAAAATTTTTTTGAGTACAAAAAATACTTTTATGAATATTAAGTTCTCACCCTTCCATTCAATGGGGTGAATGGAAGGGGGTTGGTACTTCCTTTCAAGTTTATGCATAACTCAAGAATTTAAATCGCAAATAAAAACCAAATTTGGCATGGGATGGTATTTCAATACGAGAAATTTTTTTATGTCAAACAATTCCTTTCTTGCAGTGGGATGATAGATTTGGAAGTATAGGAAAGGAAGAGGAAAGCTTACATTTAACTTATTTTTTACAAAATCCGAGAAATGGACAAAACTTTATATGGAAAATAATTTTGGTATGATTCTATGATTATCTGACACACCATCCTCCTTTTAGTGAGTAGGTACATAGGAGGAGGGAGGTGAACCCAATACAATTTTTTAGCATTAATTCTCAATTTCTGCTAAAGAAGCCAACAAATGGAAACAAATATGGCATAGAAAGGTACTTGGTTACGAGATATGTTTCTACAATTGTTATAGACCCTTACGCTTCACAGAGTAGAGAGGAGAAGAAAGGAGGGGGTTCCATATAAATTTTGTTGTAAAGCTTAAAAAATTATCAACCATTGGGACAATATTTGATACAAGAAGATTTTTGAGAACAAAAAAAATGGGTATGATTATTAAAAATCACGATCTCCATTCTCCATGTGCTCTGTTATCAGTTTTTTAGCATAAATCCAGAACATATTAAGCATAAACAACCAGATTTTATCAGTTGGATTGTTTGCGTACGATTTATTTGGAAACCTCCTTTTTTAGGGCGGAGCTTAAAGAAACAGATTTAAATTATCAGATCTTTAACACAAATCAAGATATAGTGGTTGCTTATGAATTATGTTATATTTTGATTTAAAATAATGCCAACAAAACAATAATAATTTGAATAAATTCTGAAAATATCATTCGATTTTGAAAGGTGTAGCAAAGCACACCGGGTCAGCTAGTTCTAAATAAAAAAAAATAGCAAAATCTTCTTCGAATAGCCAATGAGTTTGTTGATTTATACAACCGTGGAAACACATTTCATGAAATTATTGAACTCTCTAGAAGCAAAGTTTTCTCATGTTAGCAAAAACTGTAGCATAAGAATAGGCAATACCAAAAATTTAAGATAAACTTCATTTGAAGCTTATTTGAATTTTCTGAATTGTTTAATATGCAAAAATTTCTTCTTCTGTACAATTTCCCATACAAATTTGAAACGCTTTGCGTTTATTCAGGACCCATCCAAATAATCTTTCATTTTACAATGATACTTGGTGACCCAAAATGCATAGAAAAAACATATGGGAGCAAAAAGTTTTTTTTTGCAACGGTCTTATATCTACCCTTAAAGAACTATTTAAACATTATAACTCGATCAAGTGCAACATTTTTGAAAGTGTGATTGAGGCAATTCATAAAAAATTCGTTGAGCCTGTGGTAGACTGGTTGTTTGTGAAGTGGTTGATTTTGAAAACCTCATATCACATCAAGATCACAAACATTATATCACGTGTATCATACGAGTTTATAAAGACGCTTTCCTCAGCAAAAAGTTTTTTGAAGATATCCCATTCACTTGTATTCCAGAGTTTGTTACCATTGGTGCTGTAAGCTCGCTTTTTTTCTTTCATCGTTGTACGAAATAAGATTTGTTTGTTTAGAATGAACCGAAAAAAATGCGTGCTCGAGTCAAACTGCTGGCTTTCTACTGTCAGCTATTCGCATGAATTAAATTGTTTGTGAAAAAAAAACGTACGCACTACAGTCAACGTTTAAGCAGCGTCGTTCGACGTCAAGCAGAAAAAAGTCGACGGTGAACGTCATGAAAATTTAATACAAACTGAAAAGCCTTTTTCACTTTCCGACCCGGAGGAAAAACAACATCATCGATCATTTCTCCCTTCTGTTTCCATACGTTTGACTATCGGTCTGTCTGTTTCTGTGTGTTGTATAGGAGAGAGCTAAATCCCTTACTTTGCTCAAATGTCTGGAAGGGATCCATATGAGGCGAGTCTGCTGCTCCTATTATTATGGTCTCGATGGCCGCCCCCAGTTTTGAACCTTTGCCCTACCATCGTCATTTATCATTCTGTTTTTGTACTTAGATTGGATAAATCGAACCGTCTCTCATATTGGAAAAATGCTGAAAGAAATCGAGAAAAACTTTATTCAGGGCGTTCATAATGGATATTGATCATAATAAATAAAGGAAATGAATTGATAAATCTGTAAGTTTCTACCAAATGTTGTGAGTTCAAAAAAATTTTTAATAACCAAAATTCATGATTCAAAACCATAATAAGTGAGCTCAGAATTAAAATTCAGAACAAACTTATGAATCGCAATTCAGAATTCGAGTTTGGAATACCTACAAAATTAGGAATTTGATGAAAATGTGAAGAAAATTTGAATGTGTTTTCTCTGGAGCCACTTTGAGCTAGTGGCTCCAGAGAAAACACATTCAAATAATAATATTTTTATTTGGATTTTTAAAAAAAGTCTTGATCACAATCATAAATTAAAATGGGTACCCTCATACCGAATAACCATCAATTACGTAAACAAAAATCAAATATTTCAATTTACTTTGGCAGCTTCACAAAAACGTAGTTTAAAACGGCATCAAGATAATAAAAAACGGTCTTATAATCCCAATGCAGACAATCATATTACTTCCATAGGTGAAAGGACACAACCAAGGATTCAATTTCTTTCTTAAGCTTTACACACACTGGGATAAAGTCCGATTAAAGGGCAAATATGATGGATAAAATAGTGTATCATGAAACCACACTTTCATTCAACATAATCACGGGAATAACTATGGAGACAAGATAAAATGCTAACCTTTTGCTGTCAACAGAGTCCAATAAATGGTCACGTTATCCTGTTTTAAGAGCTCAATACCAGCTGATCCTGACATTGGATATCTTCTGCAGTGTCTCCGTCACATTTATCGGCTCAGTGCCAAGTTAAGTTGGTTTGGCATCGTTGTTTGGGTTGGGTGTTTGGCGATCGAAACCGAAAGGTCGTTTGGATGGGTTTATGGCTGTACGTGTGTGTGTGTATGTCTGTGTGCCTGTAATGATTTGCTTTTTATTGACACTGAGAGAGAACAGTGCCATCTTTCTTCGAGATGTCCCTTCGGGTTTGGGTCAGTCCTTTCTTCGGGTTCACGCCAAGTTGGAGCTTCTTTACGCTTTTTTTTTCTTCTTGTCTCACTTCACTTACGATTTCTCATCTCGATTGGATATATTTTATTACTGTTTTGTTGGCAATCGGATATGCTCTGTTGTTTACACTTTCAAGTACTCATGTTCAATGGAACAGATTCATCATACTTGCTTTGGACATCAGCTTAAAAACAGTAATTGTTTAAGTAGATTATTTTCCTGACATTGTTTTACTTTCAATCCGGAATTCATTAAGTATTTAATCATTAGAACATCGCCTTTCAACAATGCAGAAAAACATTTCCGTTGATAATATCAATAAACCTTCAGTCCTATATTTATCAAACCAATAAGAAGCACTGCTTTTATCAATTCTATGAAAAATCTAAGCGTTTCAGCAATGGGTGTATTGTGAAGATATTTTCGTAAATATCAGAGGTGCCAGGTGTCCTGGTTTATCAGGATTTATCCTTATTTTCGAGAGACCGTTTTTATTTATCATATCTCTAGAATTATTAAGATCTTGTAAAATTCTTCTTTGAAATGTCCTGTTTATCAAAAAAAAAAAACATCTTTATTATAATCGAATTTGAATTGAAACTATGACAACTTCTAACATAGGGGACATAAGAGCATAACGGCCACCTTAAGGAAAACGCTTATTTAACCATAGAGCACAGCTATAATATGTGAATTACATCATTGTTTCGTGTTCAGACACTAAAATAGTCTACTGCCTAATTGACTGAAACTTGAAAAAGTTGATAAAAACGTTTTAATATGCATTGAAAATGACCAGTTACTGAGAACCCCCCATGGAGCAGTATAAGTACCATTAATCGGGGCAAGATGAGCGTTTTCTGCCGGGGAATCTAGCAGCGAATTCAACTCGATGAAGTCAACTGAATAATAGAGCTACAGCTTGGCTTTTTTCATCTGACAATTTGGCCTATTGGTAAGGTGTCGGAGAGGTAATCAGTAGACTCGAGTTCGATTCCTGTTCGAGGTGATTTTTTTTATTCATTTACCATTCATGATCGATGCATTTTGCACTAGACCAAATCGTCAGATGAAACAAGTCAAGCTGTAGCTCTATTATTCGGTTGACTCCATCGAGTTGAATTCGCTGCTAGTTTATACGGCAGAAAACGCTCATCGGGCTCCGATTGATAGTGCTCTGTTCGCCCCGAGTCAAAAAGGTTAAGTAAAAATGCGTTTTAAAATTGATTAAAGTTAAATATCAAAAATTCAATGATGGTAAAAATTAAGAAACAATGTGTAAATCATATTGCTGAGCGTACATTTTACAGCAAGATGATTCAAAGGTCCGAAATGCTTATTTCGTGGTGCTCAAAAATTGTAAAATTTTCGTCACTTGAGAACCTAGCTGGTTATTTTTTAATATGTCTGTAAAGATAATGAGGATATTTTTTTTAGGTGAAATATTAATACTCATGAATTTCTTTTGTTCAGAAAATACGTACTTTTGTAGAAAAGAGGAGTGCTTATTATGCCCCGAGTACTTGTTATGCGCTTATCCCTCCCACATAATCAAAACATTGCTTGTCATATGAAATAAGATTATTTAGGACATGAAACTATAAATTTGAAATCAGGAATGCTTTTTCAGTGGAATGATTTCAAAAAAAAAAAAAAACTCGTTCACATAAATTTGTATTGTATTTTTTATCTTTCACTTTACTTTACCTCGCATCTTTCAGGCGCACATTTTCATGTCACACATATTGCATACTTTCGATAATTGACACTAAAAATTTTAGGCAATTTACAAACTATTATATATTTTTTAAATTTTAACTCAAATCGAGATGCAATGTCGGATGAAATGTTTTTCATCATATAATCTTTGAAATCTTTCGTTGCGCTACATTAAAAGCACAACGCTGTTGCAGAAAAATCATGTTATGAGACGAAACGAAAGAAGATCGCTCGTAAAATTATAAAACACACTTAAATTGAAAAAAAACCACAAGTTTTTTGTTAGTTCATGCGAAAAATTTCGTTAGATTTCGTCGTTAAATAGAGCAGAAATCTTCGAAACGCTGAAAAGTTACCTGAACTTCATTTTTATATGATTTGTGCTAACGCAAGAACTTTAACTATACACTAGACTGCCTCAAATTTGTATGGGAAAAATCAAAACCTGTGAAATGTTATGTGCTGCAGGCTTAAATTTATCCTAGGCCTAGTACAAGATTTTATGCCAAATTTGGGCCAGATCGCATCACGGGAAGCTCAACGAGTGAAGGAAAGTTTGCAAAAATCTTAAAACTATTTTATCTCCGAATATATGCATATGCAGCATTTTTGACAGAAAAGTATTAAATTTGGCCCAGACAATACAAAAATGACACACAAAATTTGTGGCACAACAAATTTGCTGAAAACTTTTATATTCAGCTTTAAAACTGTTGTATGATCTGTAATTTAAGGCTATCAAAAGCTCACAAAAAATTTGAAATTCGTAAACTCCAACATTTTTTGTTTAAAATATCATTTAGAGTGTTTGGTTTTTAAAATTCGTTGATCGGAGGATGACAGTTTGTTTAGTACGATGCCTTAGAATGCTGCATAATGAATGGCATAAGTTTATGTTTCGATGGCTGCGGTTAACTTAATCAAAATGTCTTGGTTTTTTTTAACACAATATTGTGTGTTTTATTTAATTTTTTTTTGCTGAATGTTACTGCATTCGTACTGTATCCGTTTTTTTTCAATATTCCAACTATTACTACCTCACAAATTTAGCGCGTGTTCCTTTATATGAGTGTTTATTTTTAAAAATACTCTGAAGATTTTAATATTGTATTTACACTCGATTTTTTTCGTCGATTGCACTCATAGAGGAGCAGAAAAGATCCGAAAGTTCAAGTGTTCAAGTGACATTTAAAATTAAAAAAAATCATTTAAAATAACTTGTTTCTGCCCAACAGTTGCACAGGAAAACTTGATGTCATGCCTAATGTTGTCCAATTTTTGACATTTGCTTGGTTGCACATTTTAGAAACCTTCTTAAGGCTCAGCCAACATGTAGTCAAAGAGGCTGATGTTTGGTACGGAAGCATATTAGGAGAACTTCTAGTTCAAATGAAATCCAATTTAGAGACGGCCCCTTTTGATGGGGGTCTTCCATCGAATAGAAAATAAACCGAGGGACAAAATAATTCCCAATGGGAATATTCCGACCAAGAATCGAAAAAAAAAATACGATGCCACCGGTTTGAGAGTCTGGAATAGCATTGATCACACGTGAAATTTCCTCAGAAACTCAAATCTGCCGCTGAATTTACCCAAAGCCATCTGAGTGAAGTGTTATTTGACCTTATTTGCTCAGTTTTGAGCTTTTTTCCTTCAATGTGCTACGTAAAATTTTGTGTCTTATCATATTCCATAGAATGAACTGAAAGGTATTCAATACTTTTTTTTAAGTTCCAATTTACTGGTGAAAAGATAAAAGGACGCGATCTGTTTTGCCCCCCTTTACCCTTATGAAGAAGATGTGATTTTATAAAAAAAAATTGCTTCAGGATTCGCTTGAAAGTCGATCAATTTTTACATAATTAATATCAATTTAAAAATTAAAAATGGACTCAACCACGCCCAAAGTTTTAGATCGTTCGTCTGATTAACTGTATACATTAGACTGCCCCAAATGACCCGACTTTTGAAAAAGTTAAACGCTGCAGGCTAAACTTGATCCTGGGTCTAGTACAAGATCTCATGCCAAAATTGGGCCAGATCGGACCACGGGAAGGGGTCGTTCAACGAGTCTAAAGTTTGTATGGGATTTTGAGACATTTTGTTCGGGAAGAACATGAAAAACCAGTTTTTTGTCAATAACTTTTGTCTCCTTCGACCGATTTCTTTCAAAAACGGGTTTTCTTATAATGACAAGTATTTCATCTGAAGGTTGCATGTCAATTAGAGTTAAGATAAAAAAGTTATTAAGCTTCAAAAATTGGCTAACTTTTTTAAGGTGATATTCATCACTGTTGTTTTAATGAGGCGACTAAATGTCCGACCAGAACACTCAATGTAAAATGCATGCCGTTTCGTCAAATCAGGACCGATTTTAACCATTGTTGTTGCGCTCGATTGCAATTTTTAATGTTTTTTCTAATATTTGAGTTAGTATGATATTCACTTGTTAGTTCGGAAAGAAGTAACGATGGAAAAATGCTTGACAACTAAAAAAAAAAATGTATAACCACAGGGGCTTAAAAACATGACTGAACGATTTGTGATGCCAATAAAAAGATAAGTTTTCGAAAAACAGGTCCATTTACAATCTTTTACAGTCTTCATTTACGAAGCATGCACGGTAGCAGAATTTTCAAATAAATTTCTTTGAAACGTAATGCCTACATTTTTTAAAAAGGCAATTTCAAACTTAAACACAATTTACACTAAACAGAATAAAACACTTTGTTGAAATCAATTAACAATAATTCAACAAAATATAACCTTCATTTTCTATCGAAAGAAAGCTACAGCTAATATAATAAAAACGTGAGAAAAATGTAAAAGGACCTTTTTTCGAAAAATTATCATTTTATTGGCATCATAAAGCGTTGGTCCATGTGTTTTTCGATCTAAAAAAATTGTTGGTGGTTGGGTCTGAGAGTAACCATCATTCTGAATAGATTTTTTGAGAAAAAAATAATCCTGAGTTAGGTAGAAAAATGGAACATAAACCCCGCCCAAAGGCGGAAATATGTATAATAGACTACCCCAAATATGTATGGGAAATTCAAAACCTGTGAAATATTATGCGCTGCAGGCTAAAATTGATTCTAGTCCTAGTACAAGATCTCATGCCAAATTTGGGTCGGATCGGACCAAGGGAACGGAACGCTCAACGAACTTGAAGTTTGTATGGGATTTCGAGACATTTTGCTCGGAAGAAACATGAAAAACCTGTTTTTCATTATTAACTATGGTTCCCGTTGGCCGAATTCTTTCAAAATCGGTTTTTTAAAGGATAGTATTCATCACTGTTTATGAGTCTGGGCGGTCGAACATATAGACGCATCATAAACAGCCCATTTTTGAAGCCTAATAACTTTTTTTATCTTAACTCTTATCGAAATGCAGTCTTGGGATGAAATATTTTTCATAATTTAGGCTTTAAGAAAACCCGTTTTTGAAAGAAATCGGCCGACGGAAACCAAAATTATTGATGAAAAACTGTTTTTTTATTGGCATCAAAAATCGCCCAGTCATAATCCTAAGCCCCTGTAGTTATGCCATTTTTG
This sequence comes from Uranotaenia lowii, assembly GCF_029784155.1. Lineage (NCBI taxonomy): Eukaryota > Metazoa > Arthropoda > Insecta > Diptera > Culicidae > Uranotaenia > Uranotaenia lowii. The sequence continues at coordinate 132,769,792 of NC_073691.1, read as the reverse complement.
TTAAATTGTCAAGCATTTTTTGCCCTTACTTCTTTCCGAACGAACAAGTGAATATCATCCAAGCTCAAATATTAGAAAAACATTAAAAATTGCAATCGAGCGCAACAACAATGGTTAAAATTGGTCATTGGACATTGAGTGTTCTGGTCGGACATTTAGTCGCCTCATTAAAACAGTGATGAATATCACCCTTAAAAAAGTTAGCCAACTTTTGAAGCTTAATAACCTTTTTATCTTAACTCTAATTGACATGCAACCTTCAGATGAAATACTTGTCATTATAAGAAAACCCGTTTTTGAAAGAAATCGATCGAAGGAGACAAAAGTTATTGACGAAAAACTGGTTTTTCATGTTCCTCTCGAACAAAATGTCTCAAAATGCAACCCCTTGAGCGACCCCTTCCCGTGGTCCGATCTGGCCCAATTTTGGCATGAGATCTTGTACTAAGCCCAGGATCAATTTTAGGCTGCAGCGTATAACATTCCACAGGTTTTAAATTTCCCATACAAATTTGGGGCAGTCTAGTATACATCTTTTCAAAAATTAATTTATATTGAATATATTTTTCATGAAAGTTCATCAATTTCATCAAACTTCAAGAATATCATTTCACATTAAAAACTTTCATCACTATTTTTTGGCTGAAAACCTTTTTAAACAAAGTAAATTGCACGATCTTATAACTGTTTATTTTTATGAATAAAAAGAGCCAAATAAAGCTTCACTCAAATGTCTCCGGTCTAGCTCGACGGCAGATTTGAATTTCCGAGAAAATTACACATGATAAGTAAAATTTCAGGTCTTCCAAGCTTCGACCTCAAGTTTTTTGGGATTTAGGGATTCTTACTGTACTATATTTTGACACTTTTCAGACATACCCAGCTAACATGGAATCGTAATAGAAATGATAATCCAAATCGAATATTAAGACATTATCAAGTACTATCGTAAACAAGTTGGTATTGAGTGATTTTCTATCATTCTTTTACGACAAGCTTTGCCGAAAAATAGTTGAGTCGGATAGCAGTTTAGTCAATTCGTAAATATGTCTCCGAAAAGTTGGGAAAATGCTAATTCGACGTTTACGATTTGAGTGAACTGATTTTCGATAAAAGGGCGGTTCAGCGATTGAAACTCTATCCGATCTCTCCTTAACTTCCTTTGACAGGTTCGTAAAATAAAATCACTCCTATAGAGCTATAGCGTGAATTTAAAACTAGTGAGTTGGCATCGTGGTAAGATACCGGACTGCGAACTCGGAGGACTGGAGTTCAAATCTAGGTCGAGGAAATGCTTTTTCGTTTAACGAATATCCCTAATCCAGGGTAATATTGATCACTTTTTTCAATATATATCGATTATTTTTTCTGTTAAGGGGAATGGGGTATGTTTTATATTTTTAAAACCAGTACAGGACTCCTATGAACGTAAAACATGGATGCAGTAATTTATTAAGCCTCTTTAAATTTGATTTAAAAATCGTGTCATCTCTGTTCAGAATTTGATGCTTTGGGGTGACATTGGTCAGTCTCTATTCTGACGGTTTTAACGAGTTTTGTTGATCAAAAGGATACAAAACACCTTCATAATATTTACAAATGCTAGTTTTTCAATTAAACTTTGATTTTTAACGTTTTATTTTGAAAATATTTATAATCGAAAAAAGAACTATTATGCTGTCTACATTTAGGGGCAAAAATTATAAGAATTGCTAATTAGTTTGAGCTAGCCTAGGCTCTCCCACTATTTCCATTTTTATTTTTTCTTCAAAGTTAACCATTTGATAGGGTTCCTATCTATTTGTCCAATACGGGCTTACCCTTGGAAAATGTCCTTATTTTCAAATTATAAAAAATTTATCATTAAATGGCTATAAACATAGCACTATAACTGTTCGTATACAAAGAAAAAAAAGTTGTTCTTTCACATTGAACAACCCGTTTGCTTCTAAATCCTTTTTGGTATCATCAGGAGAACTGTTTGTTTGCGATCCTTGTAAAATAGACATTTTAAGATTTTGAAATTAGATTTTTTAATAACAGAAAAAAAAATTCAAACACAAACGAAATTTTGCCTATTTAAAACTCAATTAATAGGCTTTCAAACGTAGAAAACAGTTTTCAAAAATTCAAACTATAGAGTGAGTTATTTATGATTATGTGGAAAAGTTTATTGTTGGTCAAATTTACCCCGGTGATCAAAGTTTCCCCGTATAAATAAGTATAAAATTTTATGGGGAAATCGAATCATAGGAATCTTGTCATGGTAGATATATCGCCTCCTTTTTTGTAGCTACATGCTATTTTGGTAAGTTAAAAACAATCTTTTCATCTGGTATAATTGTTTGAATAATTCTGTTGTTCCTGCGATATACCTACTTAAATGTTTGCTGGGTAGCAAGCTGCCCGAATTTTTAGTGCATGGATGTCTTTTCTTCTTCATCTTCTTCTTTCTGGTATTATGTCTACTTCGGATGACATGAAAATAGATGAGGGCCAGTATCTCAGACTATATGTTCAAATATGTCTTTTCAAGGAATTTAATAATCTTAAAACTTCAATTTAAATATTTGATGATAGAAAAAAATATTTATGGAAATATGAAGTGTCTTTGAATAAAGATTGAATTGTTGAAAATCAACATTGAGTGCATTTGATATGAAAATTCAGAGTGGAAAACAGTTAATAAGAGCACCAAAATTACTAAAATTAATAGTTGAACATAAATATTCACTTATTTAGCAAAAAAAACATGTCATATTAAAAGACAACCCAAGTTTTTTTTTCAGTGGCATATAATCAATGAACGTGTTCATTTTTGTATGGAAATTTGTAAGGATGAGAAAATTTTTGCATATGCCCAGCAAACATTTTTGTAGGTTTATTTCTCAACAAAATTTGTTATGAGTTTCAAATACATTATAGAATCATCGCATAAAACTCGAAAAAACAGCATTTACCTACTCAAACGGAGACAGCATACATTCATATTTTTAACTCCTGGCTTACACGATAAGATTTATACAAATTTGACAACACCTTATTCGTATATCCTGAAAGTATGCTAGAGACCGCATGCAAACTCAATGCATGCAAACCGTTGCCAGCGGCAATATTTGCTGCTTCTCTCATTTGACAAGTTTCCCAAAAGAACAATCTGATTTTTAGCAAACAGAAAGAACAACAAAATTGTTTGCTCACTCGAAAACCGCGCGGGAGAACAAATTTGCGGACATGGCGGACTTTTTAACATATCCGATTTATACCGACTTTAAGTAACGATTTTCACGATCGTTTCCCCTTATTTGGTAGGAATTGCGACTCGCATTAACAATGTTAACGATTTTAGCTATCATTTCTAATGCGATTTTATGTTTGCTGGGTGAAATCATCCAGGAAAATCAAATAAGCTTAAATTTAAATAAGTCTTTGATTAGATATTGATTTTACCTATTCTTAAGCTTCATTTTTTTCCAACATAAGAAGCAGCAGAGTATTTCACGAAAAAAGTTATAGCCATTTCGTTTGGTTTTAGTTCACATGATATGTATTGTAAGAACCAAAAAATATTTCAAAAATAAAAAAATTAGGAGCAGGAGGAGATTGAACAGACCAATTGTTGCACGATCCGATATTTTCTCGGGTTATGTATGGATCGAAATTTTTTTTTCCAAAATCACGGTGTTAAAATTGTCCTACTAACATTTCGTTAAGAAAACCGATTCCAAAAATGTTCTACTCTGACGTAAAACCTTATTTGCGGTTTAAGGAATGTTAAGGTTTTGTTTAACAATTAGCTCAAAAATGGCGCGATAAAAACAAGAAAAATTAAAACTGTCGTTAGATGCTTATTTTACAGCAGAAAATATCGTTTAAAGCCTCATTTCATCAAACATTTCAATTAACATGATTCAGTATTATTTTTGGGAAAAAGTTGAACAACTGAAAATATTGACAATTTAAGTCATTCAATGCCACAATAGGTAAGGGAACAACAATTGGCAAATCACCCTAGTTGTTGAAATGTTCTTTATTTAAATACTAGCTGATCCCATACGAACTCCGTTTCGCTTTCAACTTGGAATATGTCAAGAACAGTTTGCATGAAAGTCAATTGCCAAGCATTTTCCAGGTGCACTTTTGAATTCATTGTTAAGTAATAATTGCAAAAATATTGGACGAGCATTTTGTCTGTCGTCTGCTACTAAATTTGAAATCAGGAATCAATTGACCGTGCCAAAAAACCCGTGTATAAATTTCGACTCAATTGTTGCATAACAACGCAATTATTGCCAAAAAGATAAACCCCTTTCGGTTGCTTCTTATACAATATTTGATATCTGAAATCGATTGCCCTTCCCTCAAAACTCCCGTGTGCCAATTTTCAAAGCATAATAACGCCAATATTGATAAAAATCTATATGGACGACCCCTTTTGTCGACCCCTGGCAAAATATTTAACATTTGAATTCGATTGCATGTCCCTGAAAACTACCGTGTGCACATTTTCGTCCCAATTCGATGAATAATATCAACGATATAGCAAAAATATTGAAGGGTTAATATGGACGACCCCCTTTGCCGGCCCCGTACACTGAATTTAATACCTGAAATCCATTGCTCGTCTCTCAAAACTCTCGTGTACCAATTTTCATCTGAATCCGTTGTATAATAACGACAATATCGCATCAACAGTGAATAGTTGATATGGACGACCCCTTTGGCCGAACCCTGATTTTAGTTCGGATAAGTGAAATCAGTTGTTTGTCCCTAATAACACCTACGTGCAAATTTTCATCCCAATCCGATGTATAAAAACGTCAATATCACTAAAATACTGAAAATTTAATATGGACGACCCCTTTCGTCGGCCGCTTACTCTAAATTTGATACCTCAAATCGATTGCACGTCACTCAAAACTATCGTGTACCAATTTTCATATGAATACGATGTATAATAACGTCAATATCGCAAACACAGCGAACAGTTAATATGGACGACCCCTTACACATAATTTGACATCTGAAATCGAAATCTTGTCTTTCAAAACACTCATGTGCAAATTTTCAACACGATCCGACAAAAAATAACGTCAATATCGCGAAAACAATATTTGTCTTGTATGGACGACCCCCTTCAGAAGGGGTCATCCGAAAATCTAAAAACATTTTTCATCCTTCCTGGTCCTAATAAGCATCCATGCCAAATTTCAGACCTCTAGCTCTTAAGACGGCTGAGTCTATAGAGGACAAACAAACAAACAAACAAACAAACAAACAAACAAACATACAGAAATTGCTTTTTATATATATAGATTCAATTTTCAAAGAACACCTAGCTGACAGCCTACGGGGTCGAAAATCGATTCACAAATCAAATGTTCTTCAATGCTTCTGTAATTCATTTTTGATAGGCAATTCACTCTCGAAAACGAACAGTGATTGGCTCCGGAGTTTTTCTTCTTTCACCACACTAGTATCTATCTATTCGACTTTCCTCCCATTCAACCGAACGAGCGTGGGAGCTTTCTCAACCGGAAGCCAAGCAATATTCTCCATCCCGAAAGCTATAGAGCCATCATTTCCATCCATTCGAATAAACCATTCAGGAGTCGCTGTGATAGAGCATGAGGCGGATTGTGTAATTTTCGCTCCCATCTTTTAGAATTGCGGCGGCGGCAGGATATGGACCGTAATACTAGGACGTGCTTCACTTCCACTTTGAAGGTTCTTTACGACGAGAATGCACAGAATCCTCCATCTTCGGAATGCATTTCAGTCATCCAGAGCTCTAGGCTACTACGAGAGATCGACCGTTCCCTCGCAAAATGGACCCATAAATACATCCTCGAAAGAGACAGCCCTTAGATTAAATTGCTCATTCACGCCATTCTCAGAATAGAATGGCATCATACTTGGTTAGCATCTAAAATCTTTCGAGACAACAAACGTTTTGGTCGACCACCATATGACATAGCCCGGTTCGGTGGCCCCAGATGGCTCATTTTCTGGGTTTCAAACTGTCAGATTGTCTAACTCTTATTTGCGCCCCCAGCTTTCCCTAAGGTTGCACCACCGTTCACTCACTCATAGAAAGATTAGTGGAAAGCGAATATTAAGTTATCAACTCATTTCGGCAAAAGTCCGCCATCGCTTTGGCAACAAAGAGGAATGTTTTCTAACAACCCAGAGTAAGTAATCTGTTCCCCATTCTAGGTCATGGTCAAGTTCGTTTTTCCCCACAGAAGCTCTCTTCTGCCAAAATAAATTTTAAAAAAGATTCCCGGGACCAAAAGAGAAGACAAAATCCAATCTAAGCTGCAATTTCTGGCCGATAGCATTGAGCGGATGGCGATGAATATTCGTAATAATGATGCAGTTTTGTCCTTCCGGCTAGCAATTTGGAAGCATTTTTCAAGTGTCAAAGTGCCATCGCTTGCGACAGTTTTTTTTTAAATTTTTTTTTAAACTGTTGCCTCTTTATAAAGTTGTTGGGATCATTGAACGATATTTTGATAATTTCCCAGACTACATTTGTGTGTTACGCAGAACGTATCGAAATGTAAAAAGTTGGTCTACTTACAGTGATCGGCACAATCCACTCTTCGTGCTAATCTTAAAATGCCGATATTTTCAGTTTCTCAAAACCTTTTTGAATTTCCATGAGTTTGTCGAAACACTGGTAATTTCCAAATCAATTTCAAATTGAAAATTTATTTTTCACTAGCTGGCCCGGTGTGCTTTGATACACCTTCCAAAAATTATTGAAATTTGTGGTTCCTTATTACAACATTTGATTTATTCGCACAAAACTTTTAAATTCAATTTCAAAATCATTAAAATGTTTTATTGAAAAAAAAATTGCAACTTTTTTTATTTTGAAATTTTAATTAATTACTCTTTTAATTCCGTGTTTTAAACTTAATTACGACTCTGGATTTCTTTGCTTCATAAGTTTATAACTAATGCAAACATAGTTTTTATATATGGAATCTTCGTTGTCCCTTTTTAATGTGGAGAGGGTCTCAAACTATCGACGTTAGACATATTTTATCTTTTCATTCTCGAATCATACAAATTGTGAGAGTGACCCCCTCCCCGATTCCTATATCGCTAATCGAGCGCTCTTTCTTGTATACAAATACGATCCCGTCCCATGTCATATATATATGGCTTCAATCTTGATTAGTTCTCGAGTTATTCAAAAAATGGGTGACCCTTTCCCCATTTATATCTCCCCTCTTGCACGAAAAGGGGTCTCAAACCATCGAAGAAACATTGCCCGTACATAAATATGTATGCTCTACTGCCAATTTGATTCCATTTTCTTGATTAGTTATCAAAATATTTAAAAAATTGTATGAGTGATCCTCTTCCCACTTTTTATTGTTCCATTTCTTGTGCTCGAATACCCTCTCATGCCAAATTTGGTTTCGTTTGCTTTATTAGTTGTCGAAATATGCTATAAAATGTGTATCGTAGCCCCTCTTCCTACCTATTCCGTACCTGGAAGGACGGGATCATATCAAACATTCCGTGTATTCAGATACACTCCCATGCCAAATTCTGTTCCATTTGCTCGATTGTATGATTGTTCCCATGTCATGTTTGGTTCCATTTGTTAGATAAGTTCTTGGTTTATGCCAAACAATCGTATGTGAGCTCCCGTCTTCCCTTACTGTATCCAAAATTGAAGGAGAAAGAAGTCTCAAATAAGAAAATAACCATTTAACGTAACGAAATGCTTTTCCATGCCAAAGTTGTTTTCAGTAGCTCGATAAGTTCTCGAGTTATGCGAAGAATTGTAAAGGGGCCATCCTCTCTCCTTCCTATCACCCCACTGAAAGGAGGCAGTAGTACCAAATATTCAAAGAAACATTCCTTGTGCTCAAATATCCTTCCAAGCCAAATTTCGTTCCATTTGCTACGTAAATTCCCGAGTGACTTAAAAATTGCATGGGAGTACCCTCCTCCCTTGAGATTTCCCGACTAGAAGAAAAGAGGGTTCTTAAAATATCATAAAAAAATTTCTCATTATCAAATACCTTCCCATGCCAAATTTGGTTTCATTCGCTTGATTAGTTTTTCAATAATTCTGAAAATTGTAACGGAGCCCCCTCCCCACTTTCTATCTCCTCAGTAAGAGGAGTTCAAAATGTTCATAGAACTTTTTGTCGTACCCAAATATCCTTCCAAGCCAAATTTGGTTCCATTTGCTTGAATAGTTTTCAAGTTCTGCAATAAAAAAAGCTACGAAAGCTTCTTTCTTCTTTTCTGTATCTCCCCTAGAAGGAGGGAGGGGTCTGAAAGAATCATAGAACCATATCTCGTTTTCCAATACCCTTCCATGCCAAATTTGGTTCCATTAGCTTGATTAGTACTCCAGATATTAAAAAAAATATTTTTTTTTTCCTGAAGAATGTATTTGTTTTTCTGTTCCGTTTTAGCATGAATTTTTCTAGGTTTTCGCTCAAAATGCGGATTTTATCATTAGCAATCACAATACCGTTGAATCGCATGAAAAAATGATCCCCACCCTCTTTAGATTACTCATCACCTTATTAACTATGCACTTCCACTACAGAAGTGCTTTAAATTCAATTGAATATCACAGTTTCAGATGCCTCTCCTACCTCACAAATGGTAACTTTTTCTTGGTAAACATCCCAAATTTGAAGCAAACGTATTGGATCGAGGTGTTTGAAAAGTATGGTAAAAGTATGAATATAGGTGTATCAAGAGGGCGAAGGTGAAAATTTTTATGGGGACCAACAATAATGTGATTGCTGATGATGAAATCAAAATTTTGAGCGAAAAGCTGGAAGAATCCTTGCTAGAACGGAATAGAAGGAAAAAAACATTCTCTAAAAAAAAGGACTCAAGCCAAAAAGCTTGGAAAACAGTTGCTTTCTTTTGTTCTAAGAACTGTACGAAAAAGTCATTAGAAACTTTTAAAAATAGTTTACTCAAAAAAGGATGAACTTTTTTCTGTGTGCATGCAAGCAAAAGTTTGTTTACATGCAAAGTTATTCGAAATAACAGGTTACCTCTTCCGCCATATTGGTTGACAGATTTCTAGAATGATGACGTAGATGTTTTGGAAATTAGCGAGCATTGTACTGAATTTTTCGGTTTTTCATAAAAATCATTTTGTATGCCAGTAATTTTTACGCCACTGTTCCCAAATGCCTAAATTCCTTGATTTATAAGCTTCTTAGAAAAATAGGATATAGTTTGTGGTTCTGTGTGTTTTTACTGTATGTGTTTACTGCCACAATATCTGAATTTTAATAGAATTTGTTATTACCAGTAACGTCTTTCTAGTTTATTGTAAGCTTAAAATTATAAAATACAGCAAGAAAACACATCTCACAGTCTTAATGCATAATTTAACACGCATTTTTCGAGTTCGTTTATTGAAAATGGTAAATTTGATGAATAATTTTTACTCGCATCTATTTATTATTTGAGTTTCAGAAAGATTCTAAGCTTTTTATTGCATATGTTTCATACTGAAATCAATTGTTTTTCCACGAATTTAAGTTTCATTACGCTATATACTGGAAATTTTTACACAGTTGATGAAAAACGATGATTTATGTACGTTTCCTATGTAATGTATGCAAAATATCATAACAATTACGTCACCATGCTTGGCTTGGGTTAATTTCACGCTCAATGTACGGTACCGTATAATGAATATACCTACTCTGGTTTACATGCTTTAGAAGTGTTCTGCAATCAATTTGTTTTTTCATCTTTGATATGGTGCGTATTGATCTTGAAATTAGAAAGAAAATTCTGCATACTTGGTGCACTGAAAAAGATGTTATCTACAACCAAATCACAAAACGGTTCAAAGTACATCACACAAGCGCGAAAAATATCATCGACATATATGGCAATGAGTCGTTCTTGAAGGATCTGCCTAAATCTGGAAGAAAACCTGGTTCCAGTCAGCCTTAGTTGGATGCTAAAGTAGTCAGTCATATCAAACGTAACCGATAAGTATCAACGCGTGATCTGGCTAAAGGTTCAAAACCAGCGTTGGGGTGATTTTGAGAATCAAAGCCAGGAACTACTTGAAGACGAACAAGAAGCGGATGGTACCTAAGAAATCAGTAGAGCAACAACTTGAGCAAAAACAAGGGAACGGCAACTTTGCGATCGGATTCTGGGCAACAGCAACAGGTGCATCTTAATGGACGACGAAACCTGCTTCAAACAGGATTCAGGAACGCTTCCTGGGCCACAATTCTACACGAAATCGACGGACGAGGAAGCGGATGATGCCGACTGCACGGTTGCGATGGATAAATTTGGGCAGAAGGTTCTAGTATGACAAGCTATTTGTACCTGTGGTCTGCGGTCAAGTATTTTTTTCACAAAAAGTACAATTAATGCTCAAGTTTACAAGGATGAATGCTTGAAAAAAAATTGCAGCCTCTCTATAGAATGCATCAGTATCCCCCTCATTCTGACCCAGATCTCCAACCTATTGAATGATACTGGGCGATTGTGAAGAGGATCTTTAGACAGTTTCTCAGAGCATGGAAGAATTCGAGAAAAATTGGAAGGCAGCACTCAGGAAATGTACAAAAGTTGCTGTGCCATGATGGAAGGCATTTCATCAAAAGTGCGATCATACTTTAGAATCAGGCTTCATTTTGCTCATCTTGACCAAAGGGAGCAGTGAACTTTTTTGCTCCTAATAATTGAGAGTCGATTTAAAATCAGCATTTCTTTATCTGCTGCTGAGAGAGCGAAGAGAATTTTTTCTCTAACAAATGATCACTCTTCTATTTTCAGAGCTCTGTTGGTGTGTCACTCTGAAAACACCTCATCAGCGCTACGTGTGATCAGTGAAATGAATTGCTCAGTGGCAAGGGCATAGTTTCGCTATTCTCATCGGAGAAAAAGAAATGCAAATCGCATATGCAATATGGCCGTTTCACCAAATCTTGTGGACAGCTCTAATGTGTGATTGAACTGTCCTCTTTCTACATGGAGTTATGGAACATTGGCTCCTAGCATTTGTCAACCTGCTTTATTGCTGGAGACGTTCAATAATTCTGGCATGCTTTTTCAAAGTGTCCTATCTGAATTTGTAAACTAAGAAGAAAAAAAAGATTGAAACTTTTGGAAATTTCAGACATTTTGGGGGCCTTGGAGTTTGAAAAAATATATTTTTGATTCCTGACAATCACAAATTGAAGAATTTGACCGGCCGGAAGTAAAACTCAAATAACAAAAGTTATTTATTCGAAATTTAAAGCTCAGAGATCACTGACCAAGTGCTAAAATAAACCACAACCACAACTCTGTTCGGTGGTTGATTTCTCAGCCAGTAACTGAGAAGCTGATGAACATTTCTCCCTGCGTGAATGAAATTGGGTGACTGCATTTTTTAATGCTCTACAACAAAACGTGGGCTGGTGGATAGCTTTTAGTGTGAGAAAGCATATATCTCTCAGGCGATTGACAAGCAGATGAGAAAAAATGAGCAAAAATCAAAATAATCGAAGAAGTCTGTTTAAAACATAACTTTTCGACTTATGTCAACCATGATATTCTTTCTAATCATACTGATCTTCAATAAACCGGATAACAAAAATTAAAAGAATAAACTTGTTTTATTTTAATTCACAGAGAAATGTTGCTATAGAGTTTTCGATACAGCCCTTATATGACCCAAACCAATCATGTAGCCATCCCTTATTCCAAATTGAATTATTTTCTGAATTTTTGATTGTTTTTTAACAAAACGATAAACGAAAATGATGATTAGAATAAAAAAGAGCTATTTTCCTGTTTTGGGGTCAGCCTGGAACCCCCTCTCCCCCTTGAACTCAAAATATCACCAAAACTGTCAAAATGAGTAAAACAACGCAGGTTTCAGTGGTGGAATAGAGTTAATCTTTAATCACTTTCGTCAGTCTAGTCATTACATAACTACACAATTCATTAGCGATTGCTATTGTCACACTCTACACATATCATATTCCCTATCCGGGAAAGTACTCATTTCTGAATGAGTAATTCGATAAATCTACTCTTTCTTATCTGCCAATACTGCAGTGTTACTGTTAACCACAGTTTGAGTAGGTCTCAACAAACTTTTTGTGTCGATTTTTATAATGTTTCTATGTTTATTTGTGTAAAAACATCAACGGATCACATGTTGATCCTAATGATAACTTAATAAAATAATGAGTTAAAAACTAGTTAAATCTACAAAGTTCTCGAAACCATTAAAATTTTTCTTCGGAAAGTAGTCCTTGAAGCATTGTAGTCGAAGTACTTGGCGAAGCGGTTGAAAGTTCTCAAAATTCCAATAAGAGCGCTGTTGGCTCCGTAGTTATTCAGCCGGATGGGAACATAGAGCTGTAGATTTTGGTTCCTTAATCCTCGGGGTCGCACACTGAGAGGAATAGCCTCCAGCAGCATGGGAGCGTCAATCCTCGACGCAAGGAGATCTGCTACGACTAGAGCACGTGCAGCGTTACGACGAATTTGAAGCGTGTCTAAATCAATTAGGCGGCAACGGTTTTCGTAACTGGGTAAACGAAACGGATCTAACCAGTTCAAGTGTCGCAGTAGACTGAGTCGATTTGGGGTCATTTTTGAATTTCTCAAACCCTGGGGTCTTTAAAGCTTCGTTTTGGTCCGAAACTCATCCATGATTTTTTGCAGAATTTTTAAGTAACGTTTACATGAGTAAATTTCAGCTTTTAGGTTTGTATGGAAAAATTGAATATTTTGTATAGAAAAATCATTATAATTTTTGTTTCTTCTGTGGAACCGAGCTTGCAAACGGTTTTTGTGCCAATTTATAAATTTCTTACAGGAAATTTTCCGCTGAACAACTTTGTCGAATATCATTACTTCGTATGTTTTTGGACAAAAAAGTTATTAGCTGTTTAACAGGCGTATGTCTTTTTGGATTGATAAACCATGAATTCAATTGACACCACTGCTTGTGCTCCACGAAGTATGGCATGAAAAGTGGTCTTGCAGTACTTCGCTAGGCACCCAGCAGTGGTTTCAATTGAATTTCTTGTTAATCAATGCCAAAAGACATACATCTATTAAAGAGCTAATAACTTTTTAGTCTAAAAAGATACGAAGTTATGTGATTCGACAAAGTTGTTCAGCGGAAAATTTCCTGTAAGAAATTTATAAATTGACACAAAAACCGTTAGAAGGCTCGGTTCCACAGAAGAAACAAAAATGATGTTGATTTTTCAGTACAAAATATTCAATTTTCCCATACAAACCTAAAAGTTCAAACCGTTCAAAAACATTTGAGACGGAAGCCCAGATTCTTTCCGCTGATTTTTAACGTACTTCCAGAAAGATCTCGGGTTGGTCTTAAAATTACGCTGTAGTCGGTGGAGATAGTTCTGGTAGCAACGCCTACTGCCTTTTTTTTACGCCGTGTTCAGCTTGCGGTATTCTTCCTTTGTGCAGAGGGATTTGTGCTTGCTAAAGTTTCGAAGAGCACGGTTTTTTGCCGTCTTCAGTTGTCGCAGTTGATTAGTGACCCAGGGAGCTCGTGGGTTGGAGGGTAAGCTCCGTTTCGAAACATGGCGGTCAATTATATAGTTTAAAAAAGTCGCAGCGGCTGCATCTGGATTAGACATATCGAGCTCGTTCTCCCATTCTATAGAATTCAGGACGAGTGAGATAGCTTCGTAGTCGACGTTTTTGAAGTCCTGGTAGAAGGAGCGCATAGGATCTGGGAACAAAAAGCCGCCATCGGAAGGGCACCATTTCAAGCCAGGCATGTTGAAATCACCGATAACAAGTATGTCATCTTCGGGAGAGCAGATTGAGCTTACTTTGGATAGGCACCGCGAGAAAGACTACAAGCGGGTCACAAGAGCGATCAGGAGGCACGTACACTACGCATAAGTACAATTTCCGATCACCGAGATCAATGCGGGCCCAAAGAAGCTCCAAAGCGTCCCAGGAACTGTCTTCGATAAGTTGAGCCGGGAGTCTAAAGTTGACAGCAAGTAAAACTCCGCCTCCAGGGGTTTCGATCGCAACGGAACACTGCATAATCTGGGCCGATAATTTGACTGGATAAGGTGCGGTCATTTAACCATGTTCCGTAAAGGCGATGATTTCATAGCAGGAGCATGAACGTTCTGGTAATAAACATTGATGGGCTCGGATGTATCGGATGCAGAGCGAGAACGAAGATCCCTGGAAATGCAAATTCCATCACGAGGAGAAGGACAGTTCAAAATAGCGTACTTGCCTGAAATCGCAGGCTGGAGAACCCCTTCACCACAGACGAACTCAGGGCCGGGACGACTGTTGTCGCTGGCAGGAAACGGAGCGACTGAGTCGAAGGGCTCAGAGGTCTCCGTAGTTCCTGATACGTTGCGACCCGGTGCTGGAGGCCCAGTAGATGTAGCGAAGTCAAGATGATTTTGCGGGGTTGATCTGTGATGAATTGGAAACTGGATACACGAGGAAGATGTTCTCATCATAAAAGGCTGTAAAGGCCCATTTACAGTTCTCTTGAAAATAATCGAGAAAAATCATATTTCGCCAATAACTCAAAAAATGCGACAAAATTAGGTTTTGTATCATAGCGGAATCGATGGGGAATGGTAGAAAGATGAAAATCGAACTAGTCTCGTTGTTTATAACTTCTCAGAACTGTTTTTATTCCAATACTTATTCCAATCCCAATTTTTGACAAAATAAGATTTTTCACGTCCATTTTCACGAAAACTGTAGATGGGCTTCTGAGGTTGAAAGGGTTTAAGAGAAGAAACAAAATTGACCTTCACTCGTGTTTCCACTTGACATGCTAATTTTCCCAAAAATGTCACTGAGGCTATTGACGCAAAAATGAGCTGAAACTGAAGTGCATCTCACCTTCGTGCTCTGAAAACAAGGCTGCAACCTTTTGTGCCCAGAGTAAAACGTTATTGTTTTCACTTCAAATGGATTTTCATTCAAGCGACAACGCCCGGTCCATTGAGTTGATCACAGGCAGCTTAACTCTGCTGGATGCTGCACCCATCAACGATCAATGGCGCCCACCATTTCGTTGGAAATAAGCTAGTGTTATAATCCCCATTAACCGATCGACCGGTCATCGTGTCTCTACATATCAGGTCAGATGTTGGAGCCAGCCATCGTGGGAAAATCGTTCCGGAATTGATGAGATTCGCACATCGGCATCGGCGAACAAAAACACGGACGAACAGGGCTTTATTCCGTTCACCATTAATGGGGGTGTTCGTTTGGTGGCCTACCACATGGGAAACATTCGAAAGGTTTTTCCATCGCCCATCACCGAGTCGTAACTCAGGATTCACAAATTGTGCGCCAGGCATCGTCTCCACCGCTCGGTCAATGCAAATGTTTCTTCTTCACTCGAATAATGGGATTTCAAACAGGACCCAGTTGTTGCGCCGAAATGCAGATAAATGGACCGTTACTAGCTTTCCCGAAAGGTCATGAATAAATGGAAATTTGGTGGAATGAGTAATTGATTTATCGATTATCTCCTTAGCTATTGTTTTCTACCGGGAAGTGCATTGTGGGCCCCGCTGTTGGCCGATTCGGTATCGATAATTTGGGAGCTCTTCAACATTTTCTGAGAAACGAGATAACTACAGTTGGCTTATGGAATGATGCATTCTCGAAAAGTAATCCATTATTAAAACGAGCGATTGTTCAATCACTTAATCAAAAGTGGATTATATTTAGGAATCATAGCCAGAACACTATTAAAGATATTGATGAAAACCGATCGGAGCTATTTTTATGCCGAAAATGTGTTAAAACGTGCTTTGTGCCAAAGATGACACGATTGTTTTTGTGACTACTGGCAGAAAAACTCAAGCTCTTGAGCAAAATGATGAAGAAATTTTGTTCATAGATTTTCAACACATTGAAATGGGATGAAGTATCCCAGAAACAAGAAATTAAAAATTATATGCCGACTACCTGAGTTAGTTATATATAACTTGTTTATAACCTCCCGGTTCGTCCGAATCCTTCTGACGGTGCACCGGTCGGCATTGAATTTCATGGCGATGTCATTGTCATAGTTCTACTGCCCTGGGTTTGCCTTCATCGCCACTGGACTAAATTTTACAAATTTAGTGTCTCTGAGCTACTGAAATGGTCAAGTTAAATTTTATGGAAAAACGTTTAATTATTAAATTCATTATATTTGAGTTATGCTTCTTAGAGAGTGGAAGGCGATAATCGAAAGATTTCGTATGTGGTCCGCAATGTGTTTATTCTTGATAATTTTCATTAACACTTCAAATAACACACCATGTTGAGTAATACCTAAGCCCCGGATCAGTATCCTTTCAATTAAGATGCGTAGAAGATATAATTTCAATTGAGCTGTCTGCACCCTTCCCGTGAATGTTCTCCTTCGTAACTTCTTCTTTGGCAGGGATAGGTATGAAGGTATGTGACAACCCAGGCAAGCGTATCCTCAACAGGAGGACTAGAGCTAAAAAAATGCTTATTCACAACACATAACCGAGAATCAGGGCTTACCCAGTTTTATCGCACCTCCAAGCTTCATATACACGGACTCACTCGATTTCGGTGTAGCTTGCTAGGTGTGTACAGTACACAACATATGTAGGAGAGCTTCACGCTTGCATGAGTGCCAACCAACTTTATCTTGGCCTCCCCAATAATGCCGGTACCATCTTAATCCCTGCCGCCTTCGTCGTGAGAAAAGTTGCAATTTCGTCATGGAAAGGAAATCAATTTCGCAACAGGCACGGCAAGGATAAACTGATAACTCCACAAGAAGGATGTTACCGTAAAATTATCATCCTTATACGTTGTTCATCCTATTTTATGGCTGGTTGGAGCTATTAATTGCATTGAATTCTTAAGAGTATGTAGTAACCCTCTTGAGAAGTTAAGAAACTTTTAAGAAATTTAATATTTAATACAATTTAAAGAAAAAAAAAATAAAAAGGCCTTATCAAACAGATGAATTATTTTTTATGTAAGGTACACCGGGGGTTAGTGTGGACGATGGCTATTAAAACAATACTGTGAACTATTTTTTTCAAACATTTAAAGCAGAATGTTCAATAAACTTGCTTGTTATATATCCAATAACTGTGAAAAAGATCCGATTCCGACAATACTGGATGCTTAAAACGACTTTTTGGAAATTTTCACTTTTCAACTACGATGTCGAGTTGATGTGCATCTTTTTCAATTGCAAATCTCTCATAAACTAGCTTGCTCTTGAAGAAAAACTCTAGATTGAAACAATCCTTACATCCGAAACAACCAGTTAGGAAAAAAAGCGGCGGTTAAAATGAATAAAAAAGAGTTTATTTACAAAACACTAAAATTTTGTCTCTAAACTCTACCTGGCGTACCCTGGACGGCTTGATTCAGACTTGATGTTTGCACATTTTTTCAATTTTCTGTCTTTCATCGAATACAATTTAGCTAGATTTAGCATTCGGATCATGACAAATTTGGAAAAGTACTTGTTTGTTCTGGTATAAGTATATATTTTAGATAAAATCGTTTATCGTGTGTTGCAACATAAATTACACACAATAATCATTGTAAGATGCCTTACTCATAGCACCATGAACTTTTTTTCAAAATTCTGGATGGCTCGAGCAATAAAGTAACGTATTTAATCAAGAAAACACAAATTTGTCTCGGGTATCCACGATGAAATTGACACACACAAAATTGATTCGCAAAATTCGAGTTTTCATACAATTGCCATCAAATTTTTAGGGATTGAAAAATAACTATTAGGGTAAATGTACCTAAGACAACGGCTTAAGGAAGCTGTTTTCATTAATTCAATAGAATTGCCTCCCATGTTGATTTGAAACTGATATTTATTCATTGAACTATATTTCGAATACTGTTTTATGAAACTATGTAGGAAATAGATCAATCCATTACGTACTTTTGAGTCAATTTATGATTTATTTTTCTCATTCAAGTTCCTCCATTGTCGTACCAGGTCCCTAATTCCGTCGTACAAGGAGACCGGAATTGTCTCAATTTATTCCACCCTCTTCAGAAATACATTTAAAATTTTGCGGTTGCGGTTCATGCAATTAGCATCAGCTTACATCGAACGGATCAACCGCGCAGGATAACAGCAGAAGTTCTCTCGAGTAACCAGTCGCAATACGCTATGAAACTAGGATAGCTTTATTCTAAACAGGTCTACCATTGCTTGGCTAATGCATCTGCAGGCAGCAAAGTATTATACCTTCTATTCAATTCTACCGAAATTGTATCAAACTATTCCTCCCTCATGAGGGATAGATTTGAAATTTTGCGGTTGCGGTTCATACAAATGCGATTATTTACTTCGCACGGATCAACCGCGCAGGATAACGGCAAAGTTCGAATAAGATTTAAGTCGCAATAAAATAGACTTGCCGAGAAATCCCAAGGTAGCGTTTTTGTAGCTAGGTACCATTGCTTGGCTAAGGCAATTGCAGGCAGCACAATATTAGACCTTACAAATTGAATCCACCCTGGAAATGTATTTTCTACCAACACCCTCTCAAACGGACAGAGCTGCCATGATCCAAGATTTGTCTGTAAAATAAGATATTTTAACATTCAAACAGACATTTTTCACAAATTACATGGCACAAATTTACACAGTAACTGCATATATTTAAAGAACATCAACATTTTTAATAGTACTATATGTTTTTCTACGCAATGAGACTGAATAGTAAGACATTTGAGGAGAGGCAGAATCACACTTGCGTTTTGTCAACATGTGTATTCTTATGCATGTGGGAACCCTGGCGAAGGATATCGAAACAAAGCAACACCACGTTGATTCGTGTAATGCGCATTAGACTGGTTCAGCTCATCTATTCAAGTTTTTTTGCGAGCGATGAAAGTTTTTGCAAAAATGTTTTTTTTCGGAAATTGACGCTTCGTTATTCTCACAACAAATTTTTTGGAAATGACGTAGAGTAATCCAACTGAAATTAAACTTTTTGACTTTTTTCATTCAAATTGTAATATGTAAAAAACGACAAAACATCTTTTGTTTAAAAATTCACTGAGAATTTATAAAAATGCAGCAAACATGAGTCAAGTATTAAAACTTATATGGTAGAAATCAGAATATAAGCGGGTTTGATTTTGTTGAATTTTGAACGACTATATGTACAAAACATCATATCTACCGATTTTTTATACAAACTTGTATTGAGATCTGAACCAGAGACTCATGAACTCTTATCTCAAAGTATAAATGATACATTCATCTAAATTCTCTTGTCATTTTGACCTTCAACGAGATTTTTTTGCATTGTTTTTCCATGCATCGTAAAGATTCAATAAAAATCGAGGTTTTCGATCCAGGAATTGAATTTTTTCCTCGAATTGATCCCCATTTAGAGAATTTTCGAAAGCTGCTGAAGTTTTAGTTTTAGTTTTCAAGGATCTCTCAGCGACCATTCTGTAGAGCAAAGCGTTTGGTCGTATGTGAGATATTGCAGTTTGAATGCAAGAAGTTTAAAAAGTCTAATTTTCAAATAATTGATGTATCTCATGTTTCAAACACTTGAGAAAGGTTTAGTGTCATCAGATAATAGTACCAAAAATAATCAAATCTTAAAATATGAAATATTTTTGAAGAAACAATGTCATTGGAGTTGAATGTTAGAAATGTGAAAGTTGGAGATATTCTTGCGTGCACCCAATCGTCTATTTTATTATGCACGATACTGTTAGTAAATAATTTGTAAAACACCAACCACTAGCTAAAAAATCCATCAATTCTTTGATCATTCGAAACCATGCATTATAAGCAATGCTGAATACATTCAAGTAATTTATTAATATAAAAGACTTTTTGCACTTATCTCCCAGCGAATCAAGTTCCTAGCTTCAAAATAAACAAAATTACTATATTGTGTTGTGATTATTTGAAAATCCATTATGTTCATTCTCTATGAGTCCGACTGTGTTTAGCGAAAAATAGTAAAAATGAACCGGTCTAATTCCAATTCTTGCAAAACGGTTTCCTATTCCTGTCGCAAAATTACGACGAATTATGGGGCCCGAGCGATTCGATTTCAATCGAATATAGACAAATTTATATAGTTCAGATTAGTTTGAAATCATTTTTCTAATTTTATTTCAACACTTTTCTGTCGAATTTTATGATTTTGATCGTTATACGCATTGACAGGAGGCGATAAAACAAAGAAACACGTTGGGGGGATCACTAAGTTCGTTTTACAATATGGCGGAGTGCGTCGTTAATTGAATTCACTTCGCGATTTCAATATCAAATAAATTAAGAAATAGTTTTAAAAGTGACAAATTTGTGATAGAAAATAAATTCACAAGCTTAAGTTTATCATGTGAAGAAGCCAATTAAAGTGGAAAGTGATTTTTCGGCACTAAAACATGCATTCTTGAATTGCGACGAATCAAAGGGATACGACGGAGGAGGGTACACCTACCCTAAACTTCATTTTACCATTTTACTTGTATTTTATTTGCAGTCCATACGCAAATGCCCGCACCTTGGTCTTAATCCCTACCATGAGATTTTGCACAACCTGTGAATCGACCGTTTTTGCATGTAAACCCATACATTCTTCAGTTCCTCTACTGTTTTTAATACCTTAGGTCGTTTAAGAAGGTGCTGCTTCATAATCGCCCAGTACTTCTCGATGGAGCGGAGCACTCTGGACTTCTGGAGGCACTCTTTCATGTACACTTGTCCGTTTATCGTGTCCTGGAACACGAAAGGTGCACTCCGCTTCTCGCACGTGCAGATGGCTTGCCAAACCAGGAATTTCTTAGCAAATTTGAACATCTTCTGAGTGAGGACATGCTCCGGAACGCTGAACTTATCCTTGGCCGTGAAAATCAGGTTGCCGGGAATCTGTTTGAAGTCGGCCTTAACATATGTTTCGTCGTCCATGATGCAGCATTCAACTTTCGTCAGCATGTTGAGGTACAACTCCCTGGCACGGGTTTTGGCGGACTTGTTCTGCTTCTAGGAGCCGTTTGTAGCTTGAACGTTCGAAGCCCAGCCTTAATTTTGGCCTTCTGGACAAAACTTTGGCTTAGGTGCAGCTTCTTAGCCACATCCCGAACTGAGACGTTCGGTTTTCGGTTGAAATCCCCAACGAAGCGGTTGTGATTTTGGGTGTTGTACTGAATACTTTTTCTTTCACTTCTGGCCTTCCGATCAGTGGTCAATCGTTCCTCGAACCGCTGTTCTTTCGACTCCATTTCCGCGAGTCTTTAAAACATGCAGGATGTAAACAATGCACAGGACTTTAAAACTTGCAGGATGTGAACAATGCACTATGAACTATATCCACCCAATTTTTTTCATCAAATTCTACCAAACGGTTAAAAAATTAGAGCAATTTCATAGTGTGGCAATTTCATCGTGGATACCCTTCATCACGAGGCACCGTCGTCGCACAGTGGGGCAGACCTGACCAATCGATGGTCAAAGCCTCATAACTTTTTCAAATCAAATCCAACTGGTTTGAAGTCTTCTGATAAGTTGTTCATCTGACCAAAATTTTTAATTTGAGTAACTTCTTTCAAATGTGTTAAAAATTTATTTAGATAACTTTGTTTGGTTGATTTTTCTTAATAACTTGGAAGCTACTCAGTCGATCGGCATATAAATTTTCATGTAAGGGTTTTCAGGACTGTTAAAAATTAAATAATGTTTTGTGATCCCTCCGCTCACAAGAATGGGGGGCTCCAATACTAATGTTACCTGAATAGCTGCACAACTCTTGAATTAACAATGCAAAGGATCCAAATTTGTCAAGAGAGAAATGTAAGTAATTTTAACGCTAGTTTGGGACCAATTTCTTTTCTGGAAGAAGCAGATTTCATAAAAATGGTACAATATTTCTACATTACTAAAAACTAATCAAGCAACCACGAAAGATCTAACAACTGGTAGGAGCTTGACAAGGAACAAACCAGATTTTTTTTTTTATTTTTTTTTTATTTTTTTTTTTATTTTTTTTTATTGTTTTTTTTATTTTTTTATTTTTTTTATTTTTTATTTTTTTTTTTTTTTATTATAATTTTTTTTTTTTTTATTTTTTTTTTTTATTTTTTTTTTTATTTTTTAATTTTTTTTTTTTATTTTTTTTTATTTTTTTTTTTTTTCATTTTTTTTTTTTTTTTTTTTATTTTTTTTTTATTTTTTTTTTTTCACTACCGTTTTAAAGCGAATTTTTTTTCGAAAAACAAAAGTTTGGCAGTCTTATCAAAGTTAAAAGTGCAGTTTTGCCGCAGATTGTGGTTTTTCCTGCTGGAACGATTGTTAATTGCCGTTCCCCACCAGCCAACTACCGGCGCGAGTGTGCTGTTATCAATTTGTCAGCAGCAGCGGATTGGTTGCCGTTTTCTTCAACACCACCAAGGCCATTGTTTTCGAAAGGGTGCTCTTTGTTCGCTCTGAACATACGGGCTTGCGTACCGAGGAGGGCGTTCCGAGGATTCTGGTTCTGATTGCCGTGATCGGGATTTACAAGGAGGACCCAACATTTTGATATTGCTATCGCTATCTTCAATCAACGAAGGACGACTAAGTGGTGGAGCCGGTGCCGGACACCAAAGCTGATTAACTCGTAAAGAAGTGCTTGCAAGTAATCCTTAATTTATCCTTTTTTCACTGTTTCTTGTTCTATTTTTTCTCTTTATTTATTTTTCAAATATTGACTGCTTCGCTCATATTTTTCAAACGGAAGGCATTCGCGCTTCCGTTGATAAATATGAGGGAAGGCGGGGGGTTAAACCCGCCAACTGTGGATGATGAGAATGGCATCAGAGAGGATGAGGAGCACCTAGAGGATTCGGATGATGCTGGTCCTTCAGGTATGAATTTTTCTCGGATAGAAGATAATTTCGCATCATCCACGGTTGAGAGTAGAGCAACCCGTCTCCGAACTTACCCAGATGGTTCAATTTTCACTGGGCCTTGGGTGGTTTTTATCCGGCCCAAACCTAATGGAAAACGTCTTAACGTGGTACAGATAACCAAAGATCTGGCGAGGTGGCCCTCCGTGACCAGCATTTCAAAGGTGCGACCAGACAAGTTGCGCGTTGTAGTGGCTGACCGGAAAGGTGCAAATGAAATTGTTGCCAGCAAGTTCATTAACCTAGAGTACCATGTTTTTGTTCCGTCTCGAAACGTTGAGATCGAGGGCGTGATAACGGAAATGAGCCTTAAGGCAGAGTACGTTAAATCCAACGGTGTTGGTAAGTTTAAAGGCCTAGATTCGACTTCGGTCGAAATCTTGGATTGCCGTCAACTTAAAACTGCCAACGTTGTGAATGGAGTTAAAAAGTACTCGCCTTCAGCCTCATTTCGTGTTACCTTCGCAGGTACCGCCCTCCCTCACTACATTTTGATCGACGGAATGTTGAGGCTTCCTGTGCGACTCTTTGTGCCTCGCCCAATGAGTTGCAAAAAGTGCATTAAAATGGGACACACCGAGTCCCATTGTTGTAACAAGGCACGCTGCCCTCGTTGCGCAGAGATTCATGAGGAAGGAGCATGCTCAGCAATAGAACAGAAATGTGTCTATTGCGGGGGCTCACCTCATGACATCTCTGTGTGCGAGGCATTTAAGAGTCGCTGGGATAAGGAGAGGCGCTCTTTGAAAGAACGATCCAATCGTTCTTACGCCGCTATTTTAAAGAACGCTTCTCCCCCGACTCAACCTCAGTTAACTAACATTTTCTCAGTGCTACCAGTTGACAACGAGGACACTACTGATGAAGAGAACCCATTCGTATTTGTAGCGAACTCCCGGAAACGTGCCAAAACAGCTTCAAAGTCCTCCAAAGTTCCAAATAAAATCCCTACTATTAGTTCTCCAATCAGCGCCACTAAAACATCGGTAGCTCCAAGAAAAGAAAAACTTGTTCCTCCTGGATTCCGAACGACTTTTTCACCACCAAACTATACATCATCATCGGGGACTTCAGCCGCAGCGAGCTCTCCAACTGCTAACGCGGTTTTGTCAGAATCAGTGTCCCAGCCTGGACTTTTCAAGTTTTCTGATATTCTTAATGGAATTTTCTCGTTCTTAAACGTATCTGAATCCGTAAGGGGCATAATTACTACAATGCTCCCTATATTAAAGACACTTTTGAAGCAATTGATGCAAACTTGGCCCCTTCTTTCAGTGTTTATCTCTCTCGATGGCTAATTTAAGCCGAGAGGTCGGAGATATCACTGTGTTACAGTGGAATTGTCGCAGTCTAATCCCTAAACTGGATCCGTTCAAATATCTTCTTCATGAAACTAGTTGCGATATTTTTGCCCTTTCTGAAACATGGCTTTCTTCTCAATCAGATATTCCATTCCACGATTTTAACATTATTCGTTTAGATCGCAACGATTCATATGGAGGGGTGCTTTTAGGGATCAACAAGCGCTACTCCTTTTATAGAATCCACCTCCCGTTGTCAGGAGGAATTGAAGCTGTTGCATGTCATACAACTATAAGAGGTAAGGACTTATGCATTGTAAGTTTGTACTGGCCTCAGAGAGTTACAGTGGATCGAAGTCACCTAGAGGACCTGTGCTCAGTGCTCCCTGAGCCAAGGTTGATCCTGGGTGATTTCAATTCGCATGGAACTGTCTGGGGAGAACAAATTGACGATAGACGTTCTAATCTTATTTATGGCATTTGTGACAGTTTCAATTTAACTATTTTGAACACGGGTGAAAAAACACGGGTACCTAAACCTCCTGCAAGACCAAGTGCAATTGACCTCTCACTCTGCTCAAATTCATTATCATTGGATTGCCAGTGGAAGGTAATCCCTGATCCCAATGGTAGTGACCACTTACCTATCAAAATTACAATCACCAATGGGGTCATTTCAAATTCAACAAATATGGCATATGATCTCACAAGACACATCGACTGGAAAAAGTATTCGGACGCAATTATTTCAGCTATCACTTCCATGGAGGTTTTACCTCCGTTGGAGGAATATAACTTTCTTTCTCGTTTGATTTTTGATTGTGCAGTAGGTGCTCAAACGAAACCCATCCCAGGTTCATCTGTTCGTCAAAGGCCTCCCAATCCATGGTGGGACAGTCAATGCACCAAACTTTACGTCGACAAATCGAACGCTTTTAAAGTTTTTAGGAAACATGGAACCCTGGATAACTTCAACACGTATTTTTCTCTTGAACAGCAATTCAAAAACCTGATCAAGGGGAAAAAACGTGCGCATTGGCGTAATTTTGTGGGAGGTTTATCGCGGGAAACATCCTTAAGCACTTTGTGGAATGTGGCTCGGAGCATGCGTAATCGTTCTTCCACGAACGAAAGTGAAGAACATTCGCATAAATGGATTTTCAATTTCGCGCGGAAAATCTGTCCAGATTTCACACCGGTGCAAAAAATCATCCGAAGTTTGCCTCCGAATAGATGCGATCTTGATTCCGGTTTTTCGATGGTAGAATTCTCACTTGCTCTGCTTTCTTGTAACAATTCATCTCCAGGAGTTGATAAAATAAAATTCAACTTGTTGAAAAACCTTCCTGATGCAGCCAAATTTCGCTTGTTGAATTTATTTAATCAGTTCTTGGAGCATAACATTGTTCCCGAAGATTGGAGACAAGTGAGAGTTATTGCTATCCAAAAGCCTGGAAAACCTGCGTCTGATTTTAATTCGTACCGCCCGATAGCGATGTTGTCTTGCATTCGTAAATTGATGGAGAAAATGATTTTGTTCCGATTGGATAAATGGGTGGAAACAAATGGTCTCCTTTCAGATACTCAATTTGGGTTTCGAAGGGGCAAAGGGACAAACGATTGTCTTGCTTTACTGTCTTCAGAGATACAATTGGCGTACGCAAAACGTGAGCAAATGGCTTCAGTGTTTCTAGACATAAAGGGAGCTTTTGATGCAGTCTCAATAGAGGTGTTGTCAGACAAGTTGCACTCCCAGGGTCTGCCTCCTCTATTGAACAACTTCTTATACAGCTTGCTTTGTGAGAAACATTTGAACTTTGCTCACGGAGATCTTGCAATTAGAAGGAACTCTTACATGGGCCTCCCGCAAGGTTCATGTTTAAGTCCACTTTTGTATAACTTCTACGTAAGCGATATCGACAGTTGTCTCTCTGAAGGCTGCACTTTAAGACAACTTGCAGATGATGGTGTAGTATCTGTAACAGGAGCTACAGAGTCTCATTTGCACGGGCCTTTACAAGATACTTTAGACAGATTGTCAACTTGGGCTTTGGGACTTGGGATTGAGTTTTCTCCACAGAAAACGGAGATGGTTGTTTTCTCTAAGAAACGTAGACCTGCTCAACCTAAGCTTCAACTCCTAGGTAGAACGGTCACTCAATCGAGGTGTTTTAAGTATCTTGGGGTTTGGTTTGACACCAAGTGTACCTGGAGAACCCATATTGAGTATCTGAAAGGAAAATGCCAACAAAGAATCAATTTTCTCCGATCAATCACTGGCACCTGGTGGGGAGCTCACCCAGAAGATCTTTTAAAATTGTATCGAACAACTGTTCTCTCAGTGATGGAATACGGTAGTTTCTGTTTCCAGACAGCTGCTAAAACTCACCTCATCAAACTCAAACGTATCCAATACCGTTGTCTCCGTATCGCTTTGGGCTGTATGCCCTCAACACATACCATGAGTCTTGAAGTTTTGGCAGGTATACTTCCACTAAAAGATCGATTCAATTTATTATCACTCAGATTCCTCATCAGGTGTGAGATCATGAACCCATTGGTGATCGTAAATTTTGAAAGGCTACTTGAGCAAAATTTTCAAACCAGATTTATGTCTATATACCATGTCTTCATGTCCATGCAGGTAAATCCTTCTTCGTATTCTCCAACTCGTGTTTACATCCCAGACTACGACAACTCTTCTGTCCAGTTTGATTTGTCTATGCAGCAAGAAATTCGTGGGATCCCGGATTCGCTTCGTTCACTTTTAATTCCTAGAATTTTCGATGCTAAACATAGACACGTCGATGCTGATAAAATGTACTTTACTGATGGGTCTCTCATAGAGGAATCAACAGGATTTGGAGTATTCAATGATATCTTCAGCGCATCTTATAATCTTCAGTCACCATGCTCTGTATATATTGCAGAGTTAGCAGCAATTTGTTGGGCTTTGGACAGCGTCGCTTCACGGCCTGCAGGACACTACTATATCGTCACAGATAGTCTCAGCTCTGTTGAAGCAATCCGCTCAATAAGACCGGGAAAGCACTCTCCATACTTCTTAGAGAAGATACGAGTCACATTGAGTGCTTTATCAAGACGTTGCTTTGTTATCACCTTTGTTTGGGTCCCCTCACATAGCTCGATAATCGGCAATGAGAGGGCAGACTCTTTGGCAAAGGTGGGGGCGATAGAAGGCGACACGTATCGCCGTGAAATCGTCTACAACGAATTTTACTTCTTGGTTCGAAGAAACTCTCTTGTCAACTGGCAGCGCAAATGGGACGAGGATGAGTTGGGTCGGTGGCTCCACTCGATTATCCCAAAGGTAAGCCTTAAACCCTGGTTTAATAGGTTGGACCTGAGTCGGGATTTTATTCGTATATTTTCCCGTCTCATGTCCAATCATTATTCCTTAGACGCGGTACTCTATCGTTTTGACATTGCTGGCAGCAATTTGTGTAGTTGTGGCCAAGGTTACCATGACATCGAGCATATTGTCTGGTCGTGTGAGGTCCATCTTGTCGCCAGAACGAATTTAATAGATTCCCTTCGGGCCCGAGGAAAACCACCTAACGTTCCAGTGAGGGATGTGCTAGCTGTGCTGGATTTGGACTACATGTTTGAAATCTACCATTTTCTAAAAGCTATTGATCTTCGTCTATAATTCTATTTTATTTTCATATTTCCCTTTCTATCTTCTTTTTTCTTTAAAAAAAAGTGCTAAGCTAAGAAAACGATTGTAAAAACAAAGAAAACGAGTTTGGCTCCTTAAAACCTAATCGTATGAGCCGTTTCAAATAAAGCATTATAAAAAAAAAAAAAAAAGGAACAAACCAAGCAAATTGAACCAAATTTGGCCTCTGAGATTTTGAGGTACGTCAAATCGTTTATTATGATGGCTTGAAATTCACTCCATGCATGAAACGAATGCTCCCATACAAATCTGTCTGTTCCCAATAGACGCGGAAACTACTGAACCGATTTGCGTGAAACTTGGTAGGTGGAGGTATTTGATGCAGAAGAAGGTTCGTATTATGGTTTGCGACCCCTCCCTCTCTCATGTAGAGGGAGAAGGGTCTACCAAACAGAAGACAGTTTTTTGCATAACTCGAGAACCAATCAAGAAAATGGTATCAAATTTGACATAGGGTGGTATTCAGGAACCAGGAATATTTCTATGAATATAAGGTACCTCTTCCTCCACTCTGTGGGGTGATAGGAAGGTAGGAGGGGGGCTACCTTACAATTTTTCATATAACTCGAGAACTAATCAAGATATTGGAACCAATTTTGGCATGAGAAAGGTATTTGGATACGAAAAATATTTCAATGATTATTTGAAACCCCTCCCTCTTTCCAGTAAAAAGGGGGAGGGGGCCTGTTTCATATTTTTTCAAGTAATTCAAACACTAATAAAGCAAATGGAACCAAATTTGGCATGGTAGGGTATTTGGATACAAAAAATATTTCTTTGATTATTTGAGACCCCTCCCCCTTTCCAGTGAGGAGATATTAAGGAAGCAGTTTCACATAACTCAAAAACTAATTGAGCAAATGGAACCAAACTTGGCATGGGCGGGTATATGGGAACGTGACATTTTCTAATGATTGTTTGAGACCCCTTGCTTCTTCCAGGGGGGAGAAAGGAAAGAGGAAGGGGGGGGAAGTTTCATACACTTTTTACTGCATAACTCAAAAACTACAACGGAAAATGGAATCAAATTTGGCACGGAACAATATTTGGTACGAGACATGCTTCTATGAATATTGGGTATCCCTCACTCCTTCAAGGAGGTGGATGAAAAGGGGGAGGAGAGGTCTCTCTTACAAATTTCAGTATAACTGAAGAGCTGATCGATTAAATTGATCAATATTTGGCATGTGAGGGTATTTGGATAAGAGAAATGTTTTTTTTTTTAAATTGAAGCCCCACCTTTTTAGCGGAAAGATATAAAGGGACAAAGGGGGGCTTCCATACAATTTCTTTGGCATAACTCGAAAATTAATCGAGCAATTGAAACCACATTTGGCATCAAAATGTATTTGAATACGAAAAATACTGTTATGAATTTTAAGTTCTCACCCCTCCATTTAACGGGGAGAACACAAGGGGGTAGGTACTCCCTTTCAAGCTTATGCACAACTTAAGAATTTACTACGCTAATACAGTTGCATTCAAAAAAGAATGAAATCGCGTGAAGCTGCGCACCCACATTCAACTTTGACGAGCTGCCATTTCTCTCTCGATTGATATTTTTTCATGAAAATTTCACACAATCTAGTTCAACTATCCAACTAACATTCTACAAAATTTGAAGTCTTTACAATGACGGAAAACAAAGATAGAGCTATTTCCGTAAAAAAGGGAAATTTGGAATTGCTTCACTAAATTTGCTGTATCTTCGACAATTTTCATTGAAAAATCATGAAATTTGGTCCAAAGATGTAAAAATGTTTGATCTAATACCAGGCTAAGTTTCGTCAAAATTGATGAACGTGATCAAAAATGGTGCCGGGTAGAAAATCAGGTTCATTTTTGCCCAGCAGACGATTTCATTCTTTTTTGGACGGATGTTTGTATGGAAAACATCGTAATCCATGTATTCTTGGTTTTTTCTTTCACAAAATCAAAATTTATCAGAAAGAATGTTGTAAATTGATAAAAATCGCCCGGCACCATTTTTTAATCACGTTTATCGATTTTGATGAAACTTGGCCTGGTATTAGATCAAACATTTTTACATTTTTGGACCAAATTTCAAGATTTTTCAATGAAAATTGTCAAAGATACAGCAAATTTAGTGAAGCAACTCCAAATTTCACTTTTTTAAGGGAATAGCTGTATCTTTGTTTTCCGTCATTGTTAAGACTTCAAATTTTGTAGAGTGTTTGTTGGATAGTTGAACTAGATTGTGTGAAATTTTCATGAAAAAATTTCAACCGAGAGAAAAATGGCAGCTTGTCAAAGTTGGAAGTGGGTGCCTAGCGTCTCGCGATTTCATTCTTTTTTGAACGCAACTGTAGTTAAAACCAAAATTGTCATGGGATTGCATTTCAATAAGAGAAATTTTTCTATGTGAAACAATTCCGTTCTTGCAGTAGGATGATAGAATTGGGAATATAGGAAGGGGAGAGGAAAGCTTACAATAAACTTTTTTTTACAAAATCCGAGAAATGGACAAATCTTTACATGAAAAATCATTTTGGTATGATTCTATGATTATCTGACACACCATCCTCCTTTCAGTGAATAGGTACATGGGAGGAGGGAGGTGAGCCCAATACAATTTTGTTAGCATAAGTTCTCCATTTATGCAAACGAAGCCAACAAATGGAAACAAATATGGCATGGAACGGTTACGAGATATGTTTCTACGATTTTTATAGACCCTTACGCTTTACAGTGTAGAGAGAGGAAGAAAGGAGGGGGATTCATATACATTTTGTTGTAAAGCTTAAAAACTTATCCACCAGTGGAACTATATTTATTATAAGAGGATTTTTGGGTACGAAAAATGGGTATGATTATTTAAGATTACGACCTCTATTCAGCAGGGGGTGAAGATAAGGACAGGGAGGATGGGGCTCTTTTATCAGTTTTTTAGCATAAATTTAGAACATATCAAGCAAAAACAACCATATTTTTTTAGTTAGATTGTTTGCGTGCGGTTAATTTGAGACCCTCCTTTTAAAGGGCGATGCTTAAGGAAACAGATTAAAATTATTAGGTCTTTAGCACAAATTTATAGATCAAGATTATTAGTTTAATTTAAATATTAGTTTAAGTTATCTTTGTGTTGTAATCCGAAACTCCAGCTGCAGCGCTCATTTTATAGCGGTTGCTTATGAATTCTGTCATAATTTGACTTAAAATAAACAATAATAATTGAAATAATTTCTGAAAATATCATTTGATTTTGAAAGGCGTAGCAAAGTACACCGGGTCAGCTAGTTAAATATTAAATAAACTCAGCAAACAAACCGAACTAAAGTTGAGCATTAAGTGGCCAATTTTTTTTACAGAGGCTACCGCAGAAAAGAAATTTAAAAATGATCGATACTCTAATATTAACTCAACTCAAAACCAGATAAGGGGGCATCCATAAATTACGTAACGCTCCTAGGGGGGCAGGGAGTAAGCTCGAGCGTTACGAATTGTGACATAGCAGTATGATAATCAAACTAAAATCCGCTTAAAATTTGCAAGCTTCAACATGATTGAAACTGGTTTATAACCTTTCCTATTTGAAGATTCTGAGATAGACTGTATCGAATATCTGTGAAATAACCGTTGGAAAACCGAATATTATGTACATTTACCCCTAAGAACTCAATTCAACCTTAAAACGGAAATTTTACTATTTTTTTCAATTGATTTGAAAAAGCCATTTTGATTCTTCCAACGAACAATACTAAGTGGAATATATTTTGCATGTTCCTTGAACAAAATAAAGTAAACAAGGTACATGTATCATCAGTTAACAAGCACAGAGCAGCTCGTAATGAGACAATCAATTTATTATACAGTTATCATAAATGAAAACTAAGGAGCGATTTGGATAGATATCAATTCCGTTTAGAAGACCGTTGAAAATTTTTGTTAAAATTTTTATTGTTTGATGTTATCATCGACAATTCATCGCGGCGATTAACCAGTTAATCAACTAAAATTTTTATTTTACCTTCGAAAATCAGTATTCAAAAACATGATAAGATGGTGGGGGGGGGGGGGGGGGGGGGGTAATTATCAGCGTTACGTAATTTTAAGAGGGGGGTACGTCAAAGCGTTACGATTTGTGACATACGGGGGGGAGGGGGTCAAAAAAGTGCATTTTTTGCGTTACGTAATTTATGGATGCCGCCTAAGCTTGTAACCGGTTGGTTACAAATCGTTTGATTTTTGTTTTCATTTTTGTAGTATTGTATATTTAGCTCTAGAAAATTCATGTTCCTTGTCGAGTCTCACAACAAGATAGCACCACAGTAGGCTACATTTTACTGCTGGCTGCTGTCAATTCACAGAGGAGGAAAAGGAGAAAAGAAAAAGAGAACATGGAAGGCGAAAAGGAAGCTTGCTTCAGGAAAATTCGCTCTCTTCTGTACCAGGCGTCCGTGTGTGTAGTCAAGTTCCTGTTAAGTGTTTGTGAACGTCTACGGAATTCACCCGGATACCGGATTGTCTTCGTCACGGCTCGGCCCGCAGACCCCTTGTGGTCTCGCGCCTAACACGTAAAGGACCAGCATCTTCGTCCTCGGGTTCTGCGGATCCCTAACTCTAAAGGAGGACTTCCCTTCTCGGCCTGTCCGGATACGGGGCACTCTCGTGGGCAGGCCGATTAAAAGCCAAAGAAGGAAGACGCCTGCAACGACCGAGTCCAGCAACGCCCGCTGGCGCCGACGGTTTCGGCACCCCGTTGATACGCCCTTAAATCGACGGCCCTCCTGCTTCCGGAACTGGATTTCCGGAACTGCGACGTCGCGACAGAACAGCAACAGCAGCAGCACATCACGGTTAGTGAAGCAATTACACGCCACACAAGACACAGAACATTGTTTATACACACAGACAACACGCCACAAGAAAACTTTAAATAAAAAAACATAGAAACATGAAATTTTCCGATTTGTTGTATTTTACCCGAAAAGTCCTTGGTTACCCAGTAGCCAGCCGGCCCTGAGGTTCCGTACTCTTAGAGTACCTTGCCTTGGCTGGTCTAGCCGCTGCTTTTCTATCCGTAACAAGCTAGCGAGAAGATGTTGGAAGAAATATTTCTTTCACCAGGTTGGCTTCTGCTGTTTCTTCTTCTGATCGCAAATTCATTTCTGTCACCATAGTAAGCTGATGTGTTGGAACAGATTTACGTAAACAATCAAGTAACTTATCTACGTTTTGAATGATCTGAAGAATCTTTAAAATTTACTGAAGGTCTTCCTCCTGAAGAATCAATAATTGTATTGTAGGGTATTGTATATTTTATTGTAGGTAATTGATAATTTCATATTTAACTTCATTGATAGCTTTGTCCAAACTTATTTTAGTTTGAAGCCAAAGATTATTTTTCTCAAAAAAGAATGTATCTGTGCGGTTACAGCGTTTTCATTTTTGTTGTATTTTGAGTATTCTCATGTTATTATTTTTCTCACAGCTTTTTTTCTTTCACAGGCTATAATCACCAATTGCTCATTTTTTTCTAGAACGTAGATTATTGCTTTATTCTAGGCCTTGTGACTGCTCTTATTGAGCATTTCAAAAATGTCTCATCTCCGGAACATTTTGAATCAAACCTCGGCAAAAAAGTTGAGAAAAATTAATCAAACTTTCTTCAAACCAATATAAAAAAACTCGTGCACGATGTCAGAGCTCAGTAACAGAACAAAAACATTCAGATAAATAAGCCATAAACTCCTGTCTGTACCTTATAAAGCATGGATCACTACAAATCTGGACGCGTTAAAACGGGTCTATCTCGGAGCTATGTAAACGAAAAAAAAGTTTTGTAATCAAAATGTAGGGTTTTTATTGCATTCAAAGAAAAAATAAGAAAAAAAATATTTCGATGTTTTTTGATAAAATTTCGAACTTTTCACCTAGAACTCCTCATCAAAGTTTGGACACCCTATTCACTGACCTCAGCGTCCATTTTGTTCCACAATCTCTTCATCTCTTTTGCTTCCCGAGTCGTCCTACCATTCTTCTTCATCTTTTGCTTGACAATTGCCCAAAATTTTTCAACAAAATCCACCCGTTGGCCGAATACCACTGCAGTATCTCCTAGCTGTACTGGCAGCATGCCAAATCTGGCGAAAACTTTACTGGTCTTTTGTGAGATCTATTGTACGAAAAAGAAACATTTTTTAAGGCACTCCTCCTTGTACATTTCGGAGTCCATGGTCTTGTTTTTCACAAAAACCGGGGTTTTTCGTCGACAGCTGCAAATACCTTGCCAGATCAAACACTTTCTTGCCTTTCTTGCCACTGCAGTGGCTTTATAAAATTTTTGGCCAGGAAGCTGCCCAAAATCCATCTTCGTGTACGTTTCGTCATCCATGATTATGCATCCGTCGTACTTCGTTGGAATCTTGTTGTATAACTTCCGAGCACGTCCTTTGGCTACTAAATTCTGCTTCAATGTCCGGTTTGGTTGCTTACTGGCCCGATAGGATCGTATTATTTGCGGAGACTAATCCTTCTGATGGTGTACCGGTCGACGTTGAATTTCTTGGCGATGTCGTAGTCCGACTACCCTGTGTTTGCCTTGATCGTTCTCAACACCTTCAAATGCATTTTTTGATTTTTAGGTCCACTATAACGCTTGGTATGAACCTGCCGATCGATAGTATGCATCTCACGGAAACGTTTGAGAACGCTGCACACGGTTGATTTGACCATTTTTAACGATTTTTTTTTAACCCGACCACGTCGGTTTTTAACGTGAGTGTCCAAAATTTATTTTCGTCTCGCGGCTTCCATCACGTGTAACTTTTTTGGAACAAAACGAATCGTAATGAAATTTTCAGCACTGACAGAGGAAACATTTCCGAACAAAGTACTGTCAAAACATTCCAGATCCAACAACTAGGAGCGCAATGGTATAATAAACAGTGCGTCCAGATTCATGGTGATCCATGCTTTATAAGTAATGGATCAAGTAGGCTGTTGCTGAATATGGCAGCAATTAAACAAGGTTGCATTGCTTTATTTTTGAATATCCAAACGTTCAGTGCGTAAATAATTTCTATTTTATTGGTGCGTTAAACTAGAAGATCTATTTTTTTCCCTTTAAACAAATGTTGTAGAGGTATTTCATAGAGAAAAAAATGTCGAATAAAAAATTATGTTAGTTAACAGATGCTAAGCATCTGACCGAAGACGATTTGAGAAGGTTATAGAAAGTTTATATTCCAAAGAATCTTATCTGTAGATATAAAAAAACAATAAAAAAAACGGAATAGTATTATCAAAATAATTAAGAGGAACATAAATTTTCAAAAAAAAAAAAATTAAATGAGCTGAATTTCAAAATCGATTGTGTTCAAGTTCTTCTGGCAAAAACATTATCAAAAGCAATCCTAAAAGTACGAAAAGTGTGTTTCACTAAAACGAGAATAACTTTTAAATTGGTAAAAAGTGGCAATTAATTTTTGTTTTGTTGGAAAGCTGAGACTTCAATTGAAATGTTTGAGTAGGAATGAGAGTGGGGTCTCGTGGGGTAAAATTTTTTCCAGGTGTCTGAATATGATGAAACTTCGTAATTTTATAACGTTATACGTTTGTGCTCGAAAAAAAATTCGATTTTTAATTTTGCAACCTCAAATAAATAAATTTCATTATTCTTAACACTTTTATTTTTTATTTAATAAAGAAATAAAATTTTAATGGAGAATTTTTTTTTTGTTTTTGCGATAAAATGCAGCAGCATAAAACCCCAACTTCACCTACGTAGAAAATTGTATTAAACAATTAATTTTATGATATGTTTGACATATTTATTATCGGTGTAAAATTCTGAAAAGCATAAATTTTCGATGAATTTTCGAAATTTACAGAAAAGGGGTTTTGGCCAAGCTTTCATAGGTCTTTTCATTGTCATCATTTTTAATTGTAAATATCTTGTTACAAAATCTCAAACAACAACGATTATTAATTTTTCACTGGTAAATTTTAAGACAGTCATCGACTTCAGTCTGATGTTTAGGTATTCATCACAGAATAAAAACCCGATTTAATACACTTAACAGTGGATTGTAGCCTTTCTTCCAGTCTTTAAATTATATTTGGATACACATGACACAAAATAATAAATAAATGATTGATTTATAAATTCTGAGTAATGATTAAAGTATTTCGAACGTATTAAATCCTTAATGAATTTAAGAAATAAAGATCCAATTTTTTTAAAAGATAAAAGTATTTTGAAATAATAAGAATATTCACATAAAGAATATAACATTATTGTAAACTAATTGAAAATTTTTGAATGATTGAATTCTGGAATATCTTGTATGATCCCGTTTCTATGACATTATAATGTTTGAATTAAATCATAGGAAACCAGCATTTGCAACGCCAAGTGGAACTGAAGTTTGGAAAAACTTATACTCGTAAATATTTAATATACCTATTTGTCTTTAAAAAATTATCAGGAAACTACTAGATGAGTTGATCCTAGTATCACATTACTTTTTTCCAATAAGATTCTAGTTCCACTTTACAGCATGAGAACAGATCGGTAACAATATTAGGAAAGGGCGGATGCTGTTTCGAGAAAATGGCGTTTAAAGATGGACAGCTCCATAAGCTAGGTCTAAGAATGTACTTTTAGCCCAGCTAATAACTCTATTTGTTTGCATTTGGCGCATACGCCCTTTGGAAAAATCGAACCAAGATTTTAAAAATAAATGGAAAAAACACGTTGTATATTCAAAGGCGGTTTTCTCTTCACACCACCAGCTTTTAGCGACGTTTGTGTGAATATTTATTTCGCCTTAAGTTATGCATGTAAAAAAATACTTCTCTTCTTCTTTATGGTCAGCCAAATTTTCAGCTAAACTGCCAAAAAGAGATACTCAAGGACCGTTCTAAAACAGGTAATTGAATTTGAATATTAACTTAATCGACCAAGTTTATTCAACTATGAAAAGATTGACCACTTTTTCTTTTTCAAAAATAAATAATTTTCATTTATTTATTTTTGAAAAAGAAAAAATGACCAAAGCGACATAATCGACAAAAATTAAAGTTATACTCTTCATTTTTAGACCTCTTCTAATTTATAGATATAAGATCATAATGTCATAGAAACGGGATCATACAAGATATTCCAGAATTCAATCATTCAAAAATATTCAATTAGTTTACAATTATGTTATTCTTTATGTGAAAATTATAATTATTTCAAAATAAGTCTTATAAACAATTTTGAATCTTAATTTCTTGAATTCATTTAGGATTTACTACGTTCGATATATTTTAATCATCACGCACAATTTACAAATCTATCATTTATTTATTATTTGGTGTCATGTGTATCCAAATATAGTTTATAGACTGTAAGAAAGGCTATAATCCACTGTTCAGTGTATTAGATCGGGTTTTTTTTTATTTTATCAGTTTTGTCAATTTTGTCAATTTTTTTCATTTTGTCATTTTTGTCAATTTTATACATTTTGTCAATCTTTTTTGGTCAATTCAGACAATTTTGTGAATTTTGTGAATTTTGCGAATTTTTGATTTTTTTTTATTTTGTCATTTTTGTAATTTTTTTCAATTTTGTCAATTTGATCAATTTTGTTAATCTTGCCCATTTTGTAAGTTTTGTCAATTTTGTCAGTATTGTGAACTTTGTGAATTTTGTCGATTTTGTCAATTTTGTCGATTTTGTTTATTTTGTCAATTTTGTTTTTGGTTATCGTGGTCAAAACGATTAATTCTGATCTATACGCATGTTCAAAACAAAAATTCCCAAATGCTTTCAACTCTACTCTGAAGGTTTTGGTGGCGCTACTGTTTGTTTATTATCTTTTATTGGCTTCAGCAGAGTTTGAATAGACTCTCAAGCCGTCATCGTCTACGCTAGACACCAACCCCAACAACAACAACGCAACAATTGCACAGGTTTCTCAATGCGAACGAAAAGCTTTGATCGCGCAACGTAGAATCTCAAGAGAAAAAGAGAAAAGGGAACAAAAAACTAACCAAAGAGCTTAAAGCTCGAGAAAATTTGTCTTATTGGATGCAATTTGCTTCCACGGGCGAAATTCTCTCCTGTCGTTTGTGCTTAGAAAAAGCTTCCTGAGCACGAACGACACGTGAGAAGATGAGATGGTGTGCGCAGCGTTGCCACATTGAAATCTGTATTTTCGAGGCAAAAAATCTTTTTAATCTGTATAAAATCTCAAAAAATCTGTATTAAAATCTGTATTCAAAATTTTGATTCCGGATACTAACATTGCATACGGTGACCTTTTTTATAATGCGTGGCGCACTAATCTAGTTGCCCTCTTCATTATTGCGAACTGCGATATTTGCGCGTTCTTTCAAATCAGTAGTAATCTTGTGATTTTGCTACATGCAATCCGCTTTTTGGTTTGTTTGTACAAATAAATGCGACTTCGAAACATTGCACGAAATCCAATTTCCAGTACAACGAACAAAATACATATCCGCTACTGCTACATGTAGAAAATAAGGTCACGCTAACTTTAAAGTGGATATGTTTCGTAAAATACAACGATCTTTGTCCATCCGGGGTTTAACAATCAGATGGGATTTGAAAATTGTGTCAATTGTCTCTGATCAGTTTCTGTATTTAGTTGTAATCGCTGTATACTGCAAGAAAAATATTCACAGCAGCTGAAGTAACTCAATGATATTGAACTATAGGTACCATTAAAAGTTCCATTTCGTGTAATGCAATGTCTGATCTTGGTATATGATTTTCGAACACAGGTTTGAAAACTGTTTTCTTACCGTTGCATTGATGCAGTTCCGAACTATAATCTGGAGGATTTGTCTCATTTGTGAGCATGACAATTGATGGCTTGAACGTTGGATCATCAAAGGAGATTATTCTCGATTAACTCAAAGCATAATCAAAATATCATAGAATTTTTTTTCATTTGCTGAAAATCTGTATAAAATCTGTATAAATTTCCAATTATCTGTAATCTGTATATACAGATTCTTGGTTTGAAAATTTCAAAAAATCTGTATGTTCACTGAAAAATCTGTATATGTGGTAACGCTGGGTGTGCGTACCCTGAGAGTCTCTGAGAAATTTATGCTTGAGGATCTATCGTTGGGCGAAGGAAGGATGAGACTTACAATCACTATCGAAATATTACGAAGTGATAGTTAACCCCCTATGCTTTCGGCATCAGGTAATTTAATGCATTTCCAATTGCGAGTAGAAGCTGCGGACTGAAGCATCAAAATGTTTTAAGTCCGAGTTTGACCGCTTGCTGTTCTGGGCATCCAATCATGACCGATATGCTCGTTATTTTTCGTCAGAAATGTCATGTAGTCAATCTTGTCATTTTGATGAATTTTGTCGATTTTTTCGGTTACAACAATTTTGTCATTTCTGTTAATTTGTCAAGTTTAACAATTTTGTCAATCTTGTGAACTTCGTCGATTTTTACAATTTTATCCGTTCTGTCAATTTGGTCATTTTTGTCAATCTTTTTAATTTTTTTAGTTTTGTCAATTCTATCGTACTTGTCAATTTTGTCAATTCTGTCAGTTTTGTCAAATATGTCAATTCTGTAAATTTTGCGAATGTTGTCAATTTTGTTATTTTTGTCATTTTTGTTTAATTTTTTCAATCTTGTGAATTTTGTCAATCTTTTCCGTTCTGTCAATTTTGTCTAACTTTTGACATATTGTGAATATTGTCAATTTTGGAAGTTTTATCTATTTTCTATTATTGTGTTTTGTGAATTATGCAAATTTTGTCGATTTTGTCAATTCTATCAAATTTTCCAAATTTGGCAATTTTGTCAGTTTTGTTTTTTTTTAAATTTTGTCTGTTTTGTGTTTTTTTTTCGATTTTGTCATTTTTTTTTCTTGTCAATTATGGCAAAATTCGTCAATTTCTTCGAATGAGTCAGTTTTGTCAATTTGGTCATTTTTTTTTCAACTTCATCAATTTTGTCATTTTGTCAATTTTGGTATGTGAACGGCCCCCAATTTCGTCAATTTTGACTTTTTTTGTCAGTTTTGTCAATCTTGTCAATTTCGTCAATTTTGTCAAGTTTTTCAATCTTGTCAATTTTGTCATTTTTGTCAATCTTGTAAATTTTTTTGGTTCTGTCAATTCTGTCAGATTTTTCAGTTTTGTCAAAAATGTCAATTTTGTAAATTTTGTGAATTTTTTTTCGAGTTTTTCATTTTTGTTTAATTTTGTCAACCTTGTCAATTTATTCAATCTAATCCGTTTTGTTAATTTGGTCAAACTTTTTAAATTTTAACGATCTTGTCAATTTTGTTAGTTTTATCTGTTTTTTTTTATTTTGTCAGTTTTGTCTATTTTGTCATGTTTGTCAATTTTTTTAATTTTGTCCGTTTTGTGATTTTTGTCAATTACGTCAATTTTGCCAATTTGGTCAGTATTGTCCATTTAGTAGACTTTGTAAACTTTGTCGATTCAATTCTGTCAGTTTTGTTAATTTTGAAAATTTTATGAGTTTTGTGAATTTTGTCGATTTAGTCAATTTTTTTTTTTAATTTGGCAATCTTGTCAATTTTGTCAGCTTTTTTCTATTTTTTTGAATTTTGTCTATTTTGTATTTTTTTTCGATTTTGTCAATTTTTTTCTAGTCAATTTTATCGATTTGAACTATTCCGTCATTGTCTATTTTGTCATTCTTGTCAAATTTCTCAGTTTTGTCAAGTCTGTGAGTTTTGTCGATTTTGTCATTTTTGTGAATTTTGTCAATTTAGTCAATTATTTATTATTTTTTGAATTTTGTAAATTTTGTTCATTTTGTAAACATTGTCAATCTTGTCAATTTTGGCAATTTTGTCGATTTCGTCAATTTTGTAAATTTGGTCAGTTGAGTCAATCAAGTATATTTTGTCAATTTTGTCAGTTTTCTAATGTGTCAATCTTTCAATATGCTCAATTCTGCCAGTTTTGTAAAGTTTGTCATTTTTGTCAACTTGGTGAATTTTGTCAACTTTTTAGTTTGGTCAATTTTTACAATTTTTTCAGTTTTGTTTACCTTTGCAATTTTTTAAATTTTTTCCATCTTGTCAATATCGTCGATTCTGTCAGTTTGGTCAATTTAGTCAATTTTATCATTTTTGTCAATTTCGTCATTTTAGTCAACATTGTCTATTTTGTCATTCTTGTCAAATTTCTCAGTTTTGTCAAATTTGTCAATTTGGTCAGTTTTGTTAATTTTGTCAATTTTGTCAGTTTTATCAAATTAGTCAATTTTGTCAATCTTGTCAATTTTGTCAATTTTGTCAGCTTTGTCAATTTTGTCAATTAAGTGCATTTTGTCATTGTCAATTTGGCCAATTTTCTCAATTTTGTCAATTTTCTTCGATTTAGTCAAGTTTGTCAATTTGTCAATCTTGTCAATTTTGTCAATTTGGTCAATTTGGTCAATTTTGTAAATTTCGCCAGTCAATTTTGTCAATCTTTTCAATTTTGTCAATTTTGTAAATATAAAGAATTTTGTCGATTTTGTCTTTGTCAATTTTGTGAATTTTGACAATTTGGTCATTTTGGTCAATTTTGTCAATTTTGTCGATTTTTGTCAGTTTTATCAATCTTGTCAATTTGTCAATTTAGTGAATTTTGTCATCTTTAATTTAGTTTTTTTTTTCAATTTTGTCAATTTTGTCAGTTTTATCAATCTTGTCAATTCAGTGAATTTTGTCGATTTTGTCCATTCTGCCAATTTTCTCGATTTTGTCAATTTTATAAATATTATCAATTTTTATGATTTTTTTCAGCTAAGAGAATTTTGTCAAATCAATGAATAAGCCAAGTTTGTCAATTTCGTCAATTTGGTCAATTTGGTCAATTATGTCAATTTTTGTCAGTTTTATCAATCTTGTCAATTTAGTGAATTTTGTCGATTTTGTCATCGTTAATTCAGTCATTTTTTTCAATTTTGCCAATTTTTTCAGTTTTATCAATCTTGTCAATTTTGTCAATTTAGTGAATTTTGTCGATTTTGTCATCTCTTTTGTCAATTTTGTTAATTTTGTCAATTTTGACATTATTTTCAGTTTTGTTAATATTGTCAGTTTTTTCAATCTTGTCAATTTAGTCAATTCAGTGAATTTTGTTCATTTTATGACGATGGTCAATTTGGTCAATTCTGCCAACTTT
The DNA here is from genome assembly GCF_029784155.1 of Uranotaenia lowii. Lineage (NCBI taxonomy): Eukaryota > Metazoa > Arthropoda > Insecta > Diptera > Culicidae > Uranotaenia > Uranotaenia lowii. Next base: position 132,727,704 of record NC_073691.1, on the reverse strand, counting down.
CTCGATTTTATCAATTTTATTAAGTTTATCAATGTTATGATGTTTTCAACTAAGTTTATTTTGTCAAATCAATTAATTATGTCAAGTTTGTCAATTTCGTCAATTTTGTCAAATTGGTCTATTCAATCAATTTTTTCAATTTTGTCAATTTTGTCGATTTTGTCATTTTTGTATTTCGTCAACCTGGCGAAAATGGTTAATTCGGAGTTCTTTCCTGTTTCTTCAACTTAGTCAATAATGATTATTAGCTTTTTAGCATTATATGCATGTTCCAAAAAAAAATTCCAAATGCTTCAAATTCCAAATGGAGGGCTTGGTGGCGCTACTGTTTGGTTGTCATCTTCCATTGGCTTCAGCAAGTGAAAGTTCAGATTGACCACCAAGCTGTCATCGTTTTTCTCTAGACACCAACCCCAACAACAACAACGCAACGTTAGATCTGAAGAGAGGAAGAGAAAAGGGAACAAAAAACAAGCCCGAGAGCTTAAAGCTCGAGAGGATTCAGTAGCATTTGTCTTATTGGATTTAATTTGCTTCCACGGGCGAAATACTCTCTTGTCGTTGCTGCTTAAGAAAAAGCTTCGTAAGCACGAACGGCACGTGAGAAGATGAGAGGATGTGCATACATCGTCCGCGTACCCTCGTTGTTTTCCCCTTCTCAAAGCAATCTGTGACTGAAGTCTCGAAGTTACTATCGCTTTCGTACCATGCAGTGTGGGCACGAGGTACTCATCAACTACTTCAACATTTTCGGGGTCGTACCCCTTAGAGAAATCTATTTTTAAGTTCAACAATTCGGAGCCTCGGTTCCGAAATTTTTGATATGGTTCGGTTTCAAACTGAACCATTAAAATGAAAAAAATTAACCATCGGCCGGAAAGTTTTGAACTATCGTCCTTCTCCCACATGGTTTCTGTCACGATGACATCAAACCTGAGTGGGAGTGAAGCCTATCTATTCTCCCTTCCACACATCGACATATTTATACTTTTAGACAGCAAGCGCGTATCTATGACGTCACGTATAATTTGACGTCATATTATCGATAATCTCGATTTTAGTGATTGCTGGTTGTGGCTAGCAAGCCAAATTGACACGTTTTTTGGAGAGATGATTTTTGATATTTACTATGAAAAAAAATTTTTCAAACTATTTTGTATTTTTTCCTTTCTTTTATAGGTTGAAAAAGAAAAAAAATCAAATTTTTCAAGATAAAAATCATTTTTATTGTACTGCTCAGTTTCACAAAAACGTCGAGAACAAAGTTTACAAAAATTCACACAAATACACACAAATACACAGACATCATCAGAACTCGTCGAGCTGATTCGATAGGTACCTATAAAGGTATATCTAAGACCCATAATTAATGATCTCCCAAATCGACCGATAACTATACCTTTCTGTAAGAAAGGCAAAAAGATGACTGAAGAAATTTGAAAATTTCCAAACGAAGAACGTGCTTGTTATGGCACAACAACGTGTCTATCTCTCTTTATCGCGCGAAGACACCATTCTTCTGTAAGACAACGTTCTTTTTCCTTCCCATTCAAATTATGTATACATCCTTCGCCTCCAAGCCATGTCGGCTAAAGATGACATTACGTTGAGTTTAACCTTCTTCAGTCAGTTCGGTTCGGTGGCACCTTCCCAGCTGCATTGCCTTCGTTTGGACGAAGTTGATATCTGTGTTTTCACACTCTGGAAACTTTTTCCTGTTTTTTTTTTCTTCTGGTGCTTACACGGAAGGCGCTCAAATTTCATCCGGAAGTTTCTCCCTCAGGGAGATCCCACCACGATACGGTGTCGGAAAATGGTATGTACGTGTTCAACTTTTGAACGGAATCATAGAATTACATTTATTGCTGTTTTGTAGAGGGTTGCATCGTGTCACGTGATAAGGGCTTTTAAGTCACATTAGCTACCTCTTTACTACGAATGAAAACTCTTCAAAGATCTCTCTCCCGGCAAAAGAGTTTTAAATGGTCTGTCGCTTTAAGCCCAGGTTCAATCCTTTCATCTCTAAACTAAAGTAGATTTATTAACACCTATAAGTCAATAGAACCATTTGAAAATCCGTGACTAAACTCCCACCTTTTCCAAGCATTACTGAAACTGTCACCATCATCAGGTAGCTACCTGCATGCTTTGAGCACGATTTCAAGCACTAAGAGCATCGTTATTTATCTCGGAATGGGCGAGAATCTAAAAGCCGCGGTAAGCTTTCTTAGTGAGGAAAAAAGGAAGCAAAATCGATGAGACCAACGTCAACTGGATGACGACATTTCCATCCCGCTGCTGTTGTAGTCTTCTACACATTCCTAGAGTTGGTCACGTCCCGTTTTGTTTTTTCTTTGCTTCACTCGAGTATTCCGATTAGGTTGGATTCCTGCCAGATCAATTCTTCCTATCTTACCCGTGAGAAAATTTTGGCAGATTTTTGCTATTTTATGGTTTAGAATGACTGACTGACGACCATGACTTAGGTTGGCAGAATTTTACCACGCGTATCTTGGCCGGACAAATCCGAGCGATTTTATTTGAAAACCTGGCAAAATCCGGGCATTTGAATTCAAAATTTTCGAACAAAAATACGGAATATCTCAAAAAGAGTCATAAAAAACTTGAAAAAAATAATTTTTTCATCAAAACTTATAAACAGATTTCAAATTGTGTTTTTGGCTTCCTAAAAACATTTTATAATGATTTACATAAAACTTGCTCAGTGAAATTCGTTTTGGACGCATAAATTTAAAAAAAAAAACAAAGTAAATTGTTTTTTAAGTTTGATTTTGGCAATTTTTTCAAATGTCCGGACAAACCCGATTAAAACCGGGTAATCTGACAAGGTTAACTATAACGGAGAACGTGGCGCGGAGCTATTTCACGTAAGCACTTATGACCAGAATAAATTTCTTTCAGAAAAAGCCTTTAGCAAGAAAACATGCAAACTATCCAAAACAATTTAAGCGTGTTTGATCGAAGAGCTACCGGTAACTGCAAACAGATCTCAAACAACTTTTGTTTTACAGAAATATTTCACATCTGTCTGAATTTCTGTCTGTCTGTCCGTCTGTTCCCTATAGACTCGGAAACCACTGAACCGATTTACGTGATACTTCGCAGGTGGGGGTATTGGAGGCCGAGGAAGGATCCTTTAATGGCTTGAGACCTCTTCCTCTAACAGGAAGGGGAGAGGAGGTCTCCCAAACTAAAGAAACATGTTTGCATAACTTGAAAACCGATCATGCAAGTGAAACCAAAATTTGTATAGGAGTGTATTTGGTTACGACAAATGTTCCTAAAATGGTTTGGTACCCTTCCCTCCTCCCAATGGGGAAATAGAAAACGGGGAGGGGGGCTTCCATAAAATTTTTACCACAACTCCAGATCTAATCATGCAAACTCAACCAAACTAAGCTGGTGGGGGTATATGGGTGGGAAGAATATTTTAAAGATGGTTTGAGATTCCTCCCTCTTTCCAGAGTGGAGATAGAAAAGGGGGAGGGGCTTCCCATACATTTTTTTTGCAAAATTCGAGAACTTATCAAGCAAATGGAACCAAATTTTACATGGGTGTTTATTACGGGTACGAGAAGTGTGGGTTGGGGCTCCACCCTCTTCAATTGGAAAGAAACGAAGGGGAGAAAGAGGTCTCCCATGCAATTTTATGCATTATTTGATAACTAATTATGCCAATGAATCCACATTTCACATAGGAAGGTATGAAGCTACGAGTCAAGTTTCTACGATGTTTGAGATCCATCTGTCCTTCCTCTGGGTGGATATAAAGGGGGGAGGGTGTCTCCCTTTTATGTATTACTCGAGAACTAATCGAACAAAAACAACAAAATGTTTCATGGAAGTTGAGTCGAGTAGGAGAAATGTTTTTTGTTATGTTTACAGACTCCTACCTCTCTCCAACGGGAATAGGGAACGGAGGAGGGTGGTTTTCATACAATATTTTTGAATCACTCGAGAACTTATTATTCAAATAAAATAGCTGAAGGTATATGAGTAAAAAAAAATTATGATTGTTTAAGGCTTTTTCTTGACTCGATAGAAAAAGGGAAGGGGAGCCCTTACACATTTTTGTAAAATAACTCGAGTGCTCATCTAGCAGATAGCAACAAATTGGTAAGAGTATTTAAGTACCAGAAATATTTATAAGATGAATCGGTTTCCCTCACGGGATAGGAAAGAAAGATCGGTGTCATGCGTTTGTTTGGATAAATTCAAGAGCTCATAAAATAAATTTCACAAAATTTTTAATTGGAGAGTATGAGGGTTCTCTGATTATTAAAAAAACCCTTTTCATCATCTAGTGAGGGATAAGAGGAGGGTAAAGGATCTCCACAATTTTGTGTATAACTTGAGAATTCATCCAACATAATGGATCCAAATTTGAAAGAAAAAGTATTCGAGTACGAATTTTGTTTGTATATTTTTAAGTAGAGATTCCATACAGTACAGAGTCAGGAATGATAATGTTTTATCGCATAATTTTTAAAACATGTCAAGCTTATAAAACCATATTATACATGAGAGGCATTTAAGACTTACTCCTTCTTCCAGCGGAGAAACGGGAAAAAAGAAAGCATGTATAGCTCGAAAATTTATCAAGCAAATGGATCCATCGATATGAAATGTGATGTTGCCCCACATTGCAGAGGAGAAAGGAAAATAAATTGGCTTTGGTGTTATGCCGATTTTAGTAAACTCTATCTATAGGCGGATTTGGGTGAAGATGGAAAATTAAAGGAGAGTGAAGTATTTTGGGACAACCCTTTATTTTCCTCTGTGTATTAGAATAAATAAAAACTATTTGATAAACGTATTCTACTCTTGAAACGTATGTATAGAAAATAGGATAATTTTCCCTATGATGTTTTTTGATTTTTTTTTTCAAATAAAGGGCGAACACCGGAAATATCATGCCGATTTTCTTACAATGTTTAGAATCAAATCAAAATTTCAGGGTAGTTTTATACATACACTTACTTAAAAAAATCAAAAGAAAAGTTAATCGATGAAGCTTTGAGTGTAGAATTGAACGCATTTTCGCTTGATACCCTCCATCAAAGTCTTTACAGTGTAATCCGGTACCAGTTTCTCAGTTTTTTTCATTTTCTTAACATGTTCTTCTTGTCTTTGACTGTCTTCTTGCTCTTCCGAAGTTCCCGCTTCATAATTGCCCAGCACTGCTCCACTGGGTGTTGCTCCGGACAGTTGTCATTTGGAACAAAACTGGACAGAATTGGCCTCAAACCACTCCAGGACATTATACCAAATCTGGCCAAAAAAGCGGAGCTTCGTCGTGCTGCTGCAAGAACGGCAAAAGGCGCGTCCTGAGGCACTCAGATAGGTAGATCTCGCCATTTCTGTGCCTTTTGTCACGAAAGGCTCAGTCCACAGTTCTCAAGAGTAGATGCCCTGCCAAATTTAAAGACGAACTTCGACATTTTCTTCTTCTTAAATTTGTCGTCCACATCGAACTTGCTCTTGCCGGTGAAAATTCAACTACGGAAATTGCTTAAAATCGGCTTCTATATACGTTTCGTCGTCCAGCACACAGCAGCCATATTTTGTCAGCATCTTCTCGTATAGCTTCCGTGCCCGAGTTTATGCCGTCGATTGTTGGTGCTCATCGCGGTTTGGGAAGTTCTGTACCTTGTATGTATGTATGTAGTCCAGCTCTCTTCTTTGCATTCTGGATGTAGCTCTGCGACATGCCGATCTTTTTAGCTAAATCATGGCTTGAGACGATGGGATTTGCTTGAATCATCCGCTTCACCTTTCCCTCCGTCTTTATGTTCTGCGGTCCCGGTTTTCTTCCAGCTTCTTTGCCGTGGTCCAACGTCAACCGCTCCTGAGACCGCTTCAACGGACGCTTCCGGAGACCGCTGGAGACGGTTGAACGGTTCAACATTTTTCAAAACTGCCGATGTGACAGGTCAGCAAATTCCAGGTGTTTGGAGTTCTCTCCACTCGCGTTGGTTCACCTCCATCTTTGTTGAATCGAAAAACACGACTTCTAAGTTGACATCATGTAATCAATACACATCAATGAGAAAGTGTGGAAAATTGGGTTGATTGTTACCGAATGGTTAAAAAAGTTATGCCCTGTTGAATGTGTCACAATAATTTCGTGTTCGCCCACATAAAAACAGCGCAGCGTTAATAAATACAGTGAAACCCGATTTCGTTACGCACCAATGATATCTGCGCCTGATTTTGTCTCCTTTTTTGACCCGATTTTGTAACTATATTTCATTGGATGTAAAAAAACTCAGATTTGAACCATCTCCTTTTGGGATGATTATTAAAAGGTATTGCGTCAACATTGTTATACAACATGATAATAGAAACGATCAAAATAAAAAAAATATAACGACACATCAAATTATTGATATGATCAACAAGCTTGTTTTTGGCCCCTTGGAGCCAAAAGGTTGTAAGTGCGTAAAAGCATATTTCGAGGAAAGCACTCGAAAGGTTGTGTTATTCCAATTACCATATACCAATTACCATTTTTCGCAAATTTGTATTTCTCTTTCGAGCGCAAAAGTATTTAAATAAAATCACCAAACAAAGTTTAAAAATGAAAAATCGGTAAGCATTATAATCTTAAAATAGACCATTTTAAAATTTGATAATATTTTTATGAAAAAGAGAAGCTCCTCATTAACTAATCAATTATCAACTAACATCACACAAAAAAAGGCACGCTACTCTGTTAAGAAGACGCAACATAACATAAGTAATTATGTTTTCTGATTAATTTCAACAGAATAATTAAAAATAAGTGCACTGTATTAATTATCCCTTCTTGGTTCCGAAAACTCTATTGAGGAAATAAAACACACACTCAAACTATGGAATTGATTATTGTTTTACTCAGACGTCCAAACTTGAGTTTAGAAATCTGGAGATAAATCGAAGATATCTGAACACCGAATTCGTGATATTTTAATTTGATTTTTCGATATTGTCTGTAGATAGGTTCCAAAATATCGAAAACATATTAATTCAGCCCAATATAACAAAGCTCTCAGAAGTTATTAGCGCTTTGAAAAACGATATGGTTAAAGCTTGTTCAGTCTTTACCGGTAGATTCCTTAAACATATTGATCTAGCTTTAAAATATTGAGAAATTTGAACAAATTACCTACAACATGAATTCGTCACTCACCATCCGAGTAAGATGCAACATTTGTATACCCCAGCACTTATTCAGATTTTAGTTTTATTAAATGTTATCAAGTTATTTTTTAACGATAACAAAATGATTATGACATAATTTCCCGCATCTCAAACTATTTTTTAAAGTTTTTGATTCTCATATAAAATATTCAAAATTGAGCAAAAGATGAACAAATTCTTACATTTTCCGATGCCTTAAAAAGCTTTACCAAATGACGAAATGGCTGAGTGGTATCTCCTAAATATAAACTTTATATTAAATTCATTATCCAATACCAACACTGTTGGTTTAAACATATTTTTCAGAAAACAACCAATTTTTTTGAAAGAAATTTTTATTGTTAATATTTTAATTTTATCCAGCCAAACATTTATTTTTATTGATCTCAACAAGTAGAATTTTGTGTAGTATTTTTTACCCTTAATGTATGCAGCTTCCATATGTTTTTTTAACAGCTTTAGGTATTGACAGAAAAATGCAAAATTTATTTCAAACCAATACTAAAAATTACTGCATTTGGTTTTTATCCATAATGACCTCTATGGCATCACAAGTATAAAAAAACTCCAAATTTGCATACGTTTTCATTAGATTCTTCTTTAAAAACAAAGTTTATTACAAGTTTATTCTATCAACGTCAATTCTATGTCCCATCAATCTTTTGATGCATATGCGATATGATTATATGTGCCTGTGGAATAGATCTATTAGAAACAGATATTCATGAATCCAACTTTTAAATGAGCAACTGATGGTAAGAGCTTGAAAAGGGATGTTACATTGTAAACGAGGTTTTTATATGTGTCTCGCCTCAACAAACACTTCTTATATTAACACGGTAGATTATGATTGAATTTTTCATTCCAGGAAATTTGTCTGGAGCTATAAACCCGCATAAGTACAGCACCCTATGCCAAACAATAACGAAAGTCAGCCGAAACATCAACAACAACTTTAACGACATCTGGAATTACGACATAGCTACTTTTATAGTCGCTGCCGTGGGAAAAACATAGGGTGTGTTAACTTAGCCTTGGATGAGGAATATTCCCGATTGCGGGTCTCGTTTTCTCGTCTACCGCCTTTCCTTTTGCCCTCCTTTCCACGGATCAGAAACCTAGTGTTGGTTTGTGACCATCAAGCTTTCCGAACGGCTGCATGTCAACTCTGGTTTCCGGTACCGGAAACGCAAATCGTTTTGACTCGTACAACTCAAGATGAAGTGTTTGATGGCGCCAGATCGTGCAAACACGCCGTTCAATAATGTTCAATTCCCTGCCGTGTACCTTCTTTGGGATTCGTTAACAGTAAGTTTTTGAACAAAAAAAAATCTTTTTATTGCAACGTGATTTATGTTTTAGAGGTTTTTTCATGTGTAAAGGAACAGCAGATCGATGTATTTTTTAAATAATATTTATTCCTCTGAAGATAGATATTCAAAACAGGTAATCATAAAGAGACAAAAATCTAAAAATTTTTACAGTGTTGAAAAGAAAATCGGCCAGCGTAAAAGTGAAATACCTCGCTTAAAAGCTTGGGCATGCGAAAGGGTTTTATGGATTTACCCATACCCGGAACCCAAACGAGACACAGCAGCTTGTTGACTTTACTGTGTTGACGATTTGTTGTAAGGATAACCGGGAGGTTGCGGCAATCATTTTATTTTATGTCGGCACCTTTACGAAGGAGCAGCAGCAATCGCACACCTGCTAGCTAGCACACCTTTGGGATCGAAACCAATCATGACAGTCTTTTGGGTAAACAATTTAGCTGCCCCACCGTAAGTTACGGGTGAGGGAAAACTCCAACGGGTGGCTCCATAGAGACTATACCAAATTTACTTTGAGGGAACAGCTGTAAATATTTGTGCTGTCTGCGTTTGTAATCGTCCATTCTAATTAAGGAGTAAATAATATCAGAACATTTAATGAGTGCACTGTCCAAGAAATTTCATTATTTTATTTGGTGAAAAAAATCATTGAGCCGAAAGAATACAAAATTACAAAAAAGTAAAAAGCATTTGAAAAAACCTTTATTTATTTGTTATTTTTTCTATATGAAAAATTTAATAGGAATGTCAAAAACTGGAAAATTGAATAAAATTGATGACGTGAAGCTCAAAACTTCTGATATTACTCCATTATTTTTTTTAATGAAATGTCAAGGTATACCTTGTACAAAAAAAAATGTTCACTTCAAACCACCTGTTGACGATTTGAGTTATTCTAAAGTATCTTAAACATAATTCACGATCAGGGAAATCCACTCATTTTTAAGTAATTTTTGTAATTTTGTTTTGTCATTTTTGTTGTTTTTTTTTGTCATTTTTGTCATTTTTGTCATTTTTGTCATTTCTTACATTCTTATCACTTTTATCGTTTTAAAATTTTTATCAGTTTTTTTATTTTTGTGATTTTTGTAATTTTTGTCATTTTTGTCATTTCGGTCATTTTTGTCATTTTTGTCATTTTTGTCATTTTTGTCATTTTTGTCATTTTTGTCATTTTTGTCATTTTTGTCATTTTTGTCATTTTTGTCATTTTTCGTCATTTTTGTCATTTTTGTCATTTTTGTCATTTTTGTCATTTTTGTCATTTTTGTCATTTTTGTCATTTTTGTCATTTTTGTCATTTTTGTCATTTTTGTCATTTTTGTCATTTTTGTCATTTTTGTCATTTTTGTCATTTTTGTCATTTTTGTCATTTTTGTCATTTTTGTCATTTTTGTCATTTTTGTCATTTTTGTCATTTTTGTCATTTTTGTCATTTTTGTCATTTTTGTCATTTTTGTCATTTTTGTCATTTTTGTCATTTTTGTCATTTTTGTCATTTTTGTCATTTTTGTCATTTTTGTCATTTTTGTCATTTTTGTCATTTTTGTCATTTTTGTCATTTTTGTCATTTTTGTCATTTTTGTCATTTTTGTCATTTTTGTCATTTTTGTCATTTTTGTCATTTTTGTCATTTTTGTCATTTTTGTCATTTTTGTCATTTTTGTCATTTTTGTCATTTTTGTCATTTTTGTCATTTTTGTCATTTTTGTCATTTTTGTCATTTTTGTCATTTTTGTCATTTTTGTCATTTTTGTCATTTTTGTCATTTTTGTCATTTTTGTCATTTTTGTCATTTTTGTCATTTTTGTCATTTTTGTCATTTTTGTCATTTTTGTCATTTTTGTCATTTTTGTCATTTTTGTCATTTTTGTCATTTTTGTCATTTTTGTCATTTTTGTCATTTTTGTCATTTTTGTCGTTTTTGTCATTTTTGTCATTTTTGTCATTTTTGTCATTTTTGTCATTTTTGTCATTTTTGTCATTTTTGTCATTTTTGTCATTTTTGTCATTTTTGTCATTTTTGTCATTTTTGTCATTTTTGTCATTTTTGTCATTTTTGTCATTTTTGTCATTTTTGTCATTTTTGTCATTTTTGTCATTTTTGTCATTTTTGTCATTTTTGTCATTTTTGTCATTTTTGTCATTTTTGTCATTTTTGTCATTTTTGTCATTTTTGTCATTTTTGTCATTTTTGTCATTTTTGTCATTTTTGTCATTTTTGTCATTTTTGTCATTTTTGTCATTTTTGTCATTTTTGTCATTTTTGTCATTTTTGTCATTTTTGTCATTTTTGTCATTTTTGTCATTTTTGTCATTTTTGTCATTTTTGTCATTTTTGTCATTTTTGTCATTTTTGTCATTTTTGTCATTTTTGTAATTTTTGTCATTTTTGTCATTTTTGTCGTTTTTGTCATTTTGTTCATTTCGGTCATTTTTGTCATTTTTGTCTTTGTTGTCATTTTTGTCATTTTTATCATTTTTGTCATTTTTGTCATTTTTGTCATTTTTGTCATTTTTGTCATTTTTGTCATTTTTGTCATTTTTGTCATTTTTGTCATTTTTGTCATTTTTGTCATTTTTGTCATTTTTGTCATTTTTGTCATTTTTGTCATTTTTGTCATTTTTGTCATTTTTGTCATTTTTGTCATTTTTGTCATTTTTGTCATTTTTGTCATTTTTGTCATTTTTGTCATTTTTGTCATTTTTGTCATTTTTGTCATTTTTGTCATTTTTGTCATTTTTGTCATTTTTGTCATTTTTGTCATTTTTGTCATTTTTGTCATTTTTGTCATTTTTGTCATTTTTGTCATTTTTGTCATTTTTGTCATTTTTGTCATTTTTGTCATTTTTGTCATTTTTGTCATTTTTGTCATTGTTCGGATGACGTAAGTGAAACCACCAAGATTTGATAGCCGTAAGCTTCAAAGCTAAAACATAATATAAGCCTTTTAATATTAATTCAGCTGATAAATTAATTGAACTTACATTTTAGTGTTCACAATACTTCGAGCGGTAGTGTAATCTGGACTATCTCGAGCTGAACTCGAATTTTAACGTCGATACTAAATAATTTGTAAAGTTATCATATAACGTAATTTAGGTAATTTAATCGTTGGACTTACGATGAACTATCCGATTGCTACGTATCTCGTGTGATACTTCCAATACGTTAATCCGAAACGTCTATTTGCCTTCTTTGGCTAGTTTCTTTAAACTTGCTGCACAAATACTGCTATTAATGTAACGCAACAATTGTGCTAACGATTTCTGCTAAGCTGAATATTAATTATAGGGTATTACTGATATTGAAAATGCCGCCGCCAGTTTCACGTTCTTCTTGACATTCCTTTTAAGTTCCGCTTCGTAGTCGGAGAGGTGCAAAAGTTCAAACCGTCGTAAATCACAACTTCTGACAGAACTGCTGTTATCGTTGTCAAGCACTGTGGGCCGCGTGAACATCCCCCCACCCGTGCATTTCCGACGGATCTGGAACGTTTTCTGCTGACCCGGGCTTAACCTCGAGTAGCGCCAACTTTACCACCGGTTTTAAACTTTCACCGTTGGCAGTCACCACATACGCCTTTCGCACTTGTCCATCGGGGGCTTTGACGACGCTAGAAACGCGACCTCGAATCCAACCGTTCCGTTTATTTCCGTCTACTACGAGCACAAGATCTCCTGGTTCCAAAGGTTTCACCGGCTGGAACCATTTTGTTCTTCGAGTTATAGTGGGTAGATATTCTCGAACCCATCTGTTCCAGAATATGTCTACTAAATTTCTAGAGAGTTTCCAACTATCTCTGAGCACTGTTCCTTCCGGTTCCGCCAGGCTCATCGGTTGGGTGATACCGTGTTCACCATACAACAAAAAATGGTTTGGTGTAAGTGCCTCAGAATTAGCCGTTTCTAGGGGTATATAGGTAAGAGGCCTGGAATTGACTATCGCTTCCGCTTCGAGCGCTACTGTCTCCAACACCTCATCGCAAGGATTTTGCGGGTGTTTCGAAATTCCCTCCATAGCCACTTTAATAGAACGAACCATTCGTTCCCACGAACCACCCATGTGAGGAGCGGCAGGTGGGTTGAAATTCCATCGTGTGGTAGAATTGGTGAATGTCACAGCGCACTCCTGATGAATGTGTTTTAGCTGGTCCGCGAGGATGTTTTTCGCTCCTTGGAAATTGGTTCCATTATCGGAGAAAATTTCTGCGGGTGAACCTCTGCGGGCAATAAATCGACGAAATGCCAGAATACACGAACTCGTTGTTAAGCTGTGTGTTATTTCAAGGTGTACTGCTCGTACCGTTAAACAGGTGAATAGTGCAATCCAACGTTTGACCAAGCTACGACCTTGCTTCACTAATTGAGGTCCGAAGTAGTCAACACCCACAAAGGTGAACGGCTTGACAAACGGAGTAAGTCGAACTCGGGGAAGTGGTGCCATTATCGGCGGTCGTGGCTTGGCCTTTCTGAGTATGCAAAGCTGACAATCCGCGCTGACTCGCTTGACCTGGGCTCGGAGTCCACATATGAAGAACCTTTGTCGCATTTCGTTCACTACTGTCTCGTTGTTCCCGTGTAAGTAGCGCCGATGATAGCTGTCAATGATAAGGTTTGTCAGACGGTGCCTTTGCGGAAGTATAATAGGATACTTAGCTTCGAATGGGGTGAAGGGAGCTGCCCCAATCCTGCTGTTCATCCTTATGACTCCGTTCTTGTCGATATACGGTGAGAGTTTATATAACGGGCTCGACTTTACTATCGGTGGTGCAGTATTAGTTCTTGGATTTTGTTTGAGTGTAGCATATTCATCTGGGAACGCGTCCATCTGCGCCATACGCCAGAGAAGATTTTCCGCCGCTGCATATTCATCAGATGTTAACAAACCCAGTACTCGATTTTTGCGAAATCCGTTAATAGCTCGAACCAAAAATGTTGCTCGACGAAGAAGGGACCTCCAACAGGAGAACCTTGTAAAGTCAATCGGTGAATTTGGAGCTTCTCCGTGGTGTAGAAATACGGCGCGAAGTTCATCTTCTGTGTTAAATTTTGCATTGTGGTGGGTCGGCCAAAAAGATTCGTGTTGCTTAAGGAAATCCGGACCTGTGAACCACCGATTTTGGGCGTTGAAACTTGGACCAATTCCCCATTTAGTTGCCTCGTCTGCTACGTTTTGTTTGGTTGGAACATAACGCCATTCGTCGACGCGCGTGTTCGTTAGAATTTCGCCGACTCTGACTGCCACATATTGGTGAAATCGTCGGCTATCTAATCTCAGCCAAGCCAGTACTGTCATGGAATCCGTCCAAAAAACGCGTTTATTGATCGGTATATTAAGCGATGAACAGGTATCGTGACCGATCCGACTTCCGAGAACACCGGCTTGGAGTTCTAGCCGAGGTATGGACAACGGTTTTAATGGTGCCACTTTTGTTTTCGCTGTAACTAAAGACACTTCAAATTTGTCTTCAATAGCCGCGCGCAAATAGGCCACTGCTGCGTAGGCGGCTTCACTGGCATCTACAAATATGTGCAATTGAATCTCAGCTAAATTATCGACTTTAACACCACTGAAAAAACAACGCGGAACTCTAACTGTGTCCAGTTCTTGTAACAATTGACTCCATCTGGTCCACTTTTCAGTCAGCTCAGCAGGAATTTCGTCATCCCAATTGGATCCGAACTTCCAGACTTCCTGCATGAGTATTTTCCCATGGACAACAAAGTGTGCCACTAAGCCCAACGGATCAAAGAGGCGCATGATCGTTCTTAAAACTTGACGTTTAGTTGGTGAATGTTGAAAAACGTAGTTCTGAATGTCGTCGTATATAGCAGTATTGAATGAGAAAATGTCGTCCATTGGTTTCCACAGCATTCCCAGAACACGTTCTGCCTTTTCTGGATGATCCAGTCCAGGTTCAAGATTCAAAGGCTTGTCGGTTGAACCATGAACAACTCCAAGTTGCTACAAGACTTCGGGGGAATTAGATAGGAAGTTTCTTATCTCGAAACCGCCTTTTAGGTGAATTAATTTCACTTCATTCACTCTTCTTATTGCTTCCTGCGGTGTATCAAAGCATTCCAGATAGTCGTCGACATAGTGCAAATCGATTATTGCTTCTGCTGCTTTGGGGTATAGTGAAGCATGCTCTTCTGCATTTTTATTCTTCACGTACTGTGCCATACATGGTGAGCAAGTAGCTCCAAATGTTGCTACATCCATGACATATATTTGTGGAGCATTATTAGTGTTGTATCGGAACAGAAATCGTTGAGAGTGTTTATCAGCCTCCCTGATCTTCACCTGGTGAAACATCTCTTTTATGTCTCCGGATACTGCAATACTACGCTGGCGGAAACGTAACAAAATAGTAGGCAGGGATGTCAGCATATCAGGGCCTTTGAGGACCATGTCATTAAAGCAGATCCCGTTAACCTTTGCTGAAGCGTCCCAGATTAAGCGGACCTTATCCGGCTTCTTCGGGTTTCTGACAACGCCGAGAGGTAAATACCACACTTTATCAGGATTTGCCTTCATTATTTCGTGATCGGTCGCAAGATGAGCATAGCCTTTATCGACATAACTTTTGATTTGGTCATGAACTATTTGCTTCAATTGGGGATCCTTCTCTAAACGTTTTTCCAGACAAAGCAGTCTTTTTTTTGCCATATGAATGCTATCTGGAAAGCGGGGAGAATTATATCTCCATAGTAGACTAGACTGGCCCAAATTTGTATGGGATGATTTTTACAACATTTTTTCCAACGCGGCACCCCCTAGATTGGTGCATTTAGGTGAAAAAATGACATTCTGAAAGTTTCAGGTCATTTGGCAGAAGCACGAGCTGGCGCAAAGGACTTGAAGTTTGTATGGATTTTTTCAGCAATATGTATGAAAAATCGACATACTTTCACTCTTTGTGCTCTAAAATATGTTTGCAGTATGCTAAAAAGCTCAGAATTTCAGAATTTGTAGTTCAAACAATGACAAAAAAGTTTGTAGAAGATAGTGACGCGATACGAGTTGACTGTGATGAGTTATTTTCAGTTGAATGTGTGATTTTTTTCGCATTTCATCGATATATCGTAAACGGTGTATAGGTGGATTATCAGTACAAACTTGATCGCATTGTCACACAATGAGAATAACAGATAGAAAGTTGATGAATGCAAGAAGGTCTAAATGCCCCTCAATAATGTTTGTCAGAGCTTTTTTCGCAACTTTGCCGAGGACACAAACTTTCTATTTGTTATTTTCATTGTGTGACGATGCGATCAAGTTAGTGCGATTATTAGCCCGTTCACGATATATCAAAGAAATGCGAAAAAAATCACACATTCAATTGCGGATAACTCATTACAGTCAACTCGTATCGCGTCACAATTTTCTACAAACTTGTTTGTCATTGTTTGAACTATAATTCCTGAAATTCTGAGCTTTCTAGCATACTGAAAACATATTTTAGAGCACAAAGAGTGAAAGTATGTCGATTTTTCATACATTTTGCTGAAAATCTCCATACAAATTTCAAGTCATTTGCGCCAGCTCGTGCTTTTGTCAAATGACCTGAAATTTTCAGAAAGTCATTTTTTCACCTAAAGGCACCAACCTAAGGGGTGCCGCGTGGAATATAAGAATTTTTTGTGTTATGGGCCAGTCTAATAGTAGACTTGTCTCGAATCGATCTCCTATTCTCTTGGTATGCTCCTTCAAAATTCTCAAAGCTCGTTCGTCGTGTACTGAATTCGGAGGTGGCGATACACTTGTCAGCTGACTTTCGAAAAATCTACCCATCTGATGATGTAGTTCATCATTACTTATATTGTCTGTCGTATGGATATTCAGCTGTTCTATTGCGTTAGAATTTGTAGCATGCTTTCCGAAGACACACCACCCAAAACGTGTTTTAGAAGCTATTGGGTCATTATCCCGTCCCTCGCGAACTTTTAATGATACAAGCATTTTAACATGTTCGAGACCTACGATCATTTTCGGTGCAACATTCGCATAACTTTGCACAGGCAGTCCTCTCAAATGTGGGTATAGCTTTTGCATTTCTTCATAATTAAAGGATTGTCGTGGCAGCTTAAGCTGTTGCACAGTTCTGACATTATTCAACGAGAATCGTGTTTTCAACCCTTTTCCTCCTACGCACAGTGATAAACGCTGGGATCTTTTTTCCTCCCGTGAGATATTGCCAGTCCAAGTTAGGCAAAAGGATTCTTCTGGACCACTTATTCCGAGCTCAGTTGCTACTGATGCCTCCAACATTGACGATGACGAACCATCGTCTAAAAATGCAAATATTTCCACACATTTATCGTTTCCTTCCACCACCACAGGAACATATCGAAATAAGGAAAGGGAGGTGGTACTATGATGGTTATTGTGCTCAACAAGCCTCGTAGAATCGATATTTAGTTGTGGAGTTGGGTTAGGAGTGTGTAGAAGGGGATGATGCCGGTACCTACATCCGTTAGTACCGCACTCTTTACTCGAGCGACAGGGCCATCTTTTATGACTCGCGAGACATGTACGACAAAGCTTCTTTTGCTTGATGGCCTTCCATCTTCCATCCAAGTCTAATGTTTTAAACTGATTGCACTGGTTTATTTGATGATCGATGTCATTACAATATCCGCACTTCCTTTGCGAATACTCAGGCCAGGCACTTTCATTAGGCTTACGTTTCCACAGTTGTAGTGAGCGTGATTCCGAAGACCTATTTTCGATTGTGGAGATGCGTTCTGGAATCTTCTCTTGCTTCTCTTCTTCGGAATCGGTTTCCCGATGAAGGTAAAACCCTTGACGGTTGGTTTTATTAGATCTATCGTGAAACTTCGCACCAGCTACTGGAATGACAACATCAGCTGTGACTGCTGTCAAGTCTGACATGAAGGTGCTGAATGTTTGTAGATTAACGACTGTTTCCTGCCTTTTAAATCGCGCCCAATCAACCCTCATTTGGGGGGGAAGCTTTTCAACCAGCTCTTGAAGCAGTAGTGGATTATACAGGTGATCATGTAATAGTGCGACAGTCATGTGATCCACCGTGTTTTGCACAGCCAACCCGAATTTTATAATTGAACGGAGATTGTCTTCTTTTGGAGACGGAATTCCACGGAGCTTTTGTATCATTGCATGTAAGAGGATCTCTGGTCTGCCGTAAAGCATGTGTAAGATTTGAATTATCTGTGGAACCGATTCCGGAATCAACAGCTTACTACCAACAGCTTCGCGAGCTTCTCCTTTTAAACATCGTTGTAGTCGGTCTAAATTCTCGGCATCACTAAATCCGCATGACTCCGTAGTGTTTCGAAATGTACCAAAAAATAAGGGCCACTCCTGGGGATCTCCCGAGAAAATGGGCAGGTCCTTAGACATTACATGACGGGCAGCAAGTTGAACATTAGATGGTCCGAAACTTTCGCCTTTCCGTGCTACTTTCAAACTACTCGAAAGATTTTCCCTGCAACCTTCATTCACTAAGCTTGGACATTCCAATGATTGGGATAATAAATTTGGCCCAGGTGAGCCTTTATTTGGCTGAGAACTGAATTCTAACGAGCCAGACGGGCGGGCGCGACCCGGATACACGGAACTGCTAGGGATAGGTGCCGCATTTCTCGGATCTGCAATCCAAGTGACGTCATAAGTGTTTGGGCGTGAGTTTGATGTTGGTTGAATTGGGTTCCATACGAGACTAGGGGATTGTTTATTCATAGATGCCTGACAAGTTCCTGAACTGACTGCTGTCACATGTATTTGGCGTGAAATCTGTGGTTCACATCTTTTTTTCAAATCATTGATGGTCGTAAATCGATTGTCAAAGGTCCACGCGGAGTTGTTGTTGCCAGACACAACAGTTGTTCCAACGTGTTCATCAGATATTGTAGAAAAATTCTGGAGAATTACTTCTTCAGCTTGGGGAGTAATCCTGTGCTCAGTTAATTCCAACCCTTTAGACACTTTTGCGTGAACGATCTCTGATGTATTGCGTTGAGCTGGGTAGGGACGATTGAAGTATGACATCCTAGTATTTCTTCTGATATTACCGATTTCTTTTGAAAGTAAATTATAACTGGATCTTGAAGTTTCCAGTGACGAATCAATCCATAAATCCTGAGGTTGAATAGTGGATACTGGAACCTGTGGTAGAGCTTCAAAATTGGGGATGTTCAGTATACTAGATGTGTTGTTGTTCTGGTTACTTCTTTCTTCAGATATTGTGGAAAGAAACTCGCGCTTGTCTAGCGATTTCTTCGTTCTTGTATCCAATGCAGCAGTTGGCGGTAGAGAAACGTGTACGTTAGCAGCTTTCATCTCCGT
The DNA here is from genome assembly GCF_029784155.1 of Uranotaenia lowii. Taxonomy (NCBI): domain Eukaryota; kingdom Metazoa; phylum Arthropoda; class Insecta; order Diptera; family Culicidae; genus Uranotaenia; species Uranotaenia lowii. The sequence goes on along the minus strand of NC_073691.1, from coordinate 132,708,837 downwards.
TGACCCAGTTTCAATCGCTAAATCAGTTGCCTTTACTACAAAGGGATTCGGAACGCTCACTCTTGGCACCAGACGTGATGCAGAAGACGTATGGACCACTGGGCGCGAAATTGTTAACTCTGCCAAGCTTTCAATGACGTTAGGAGTTAAAACAGTATTTTGTACTTGAAAAACCGGGGTGTTTTGTGGAGTGGATGTTGATGATGCTGGTAACCGAATATCATGAGGTGTTTCATTACATAGAGCTACGTTAACGTTTTGAAACAATGCACTTGTCTGAGAGGACGGTTTGGAAGTTATGGGTGCTGGTGGAAACTCTAACTGTGGGTGTTGTCCCGACATTCTTCCAGTTCTATTTATAGTCAACCAATCCTCCACTTTCTCCCGACTCTTTTGGCTGATCGACGCGCTCTTGTTGCTAGCACTTTCTCCTGAATCCCTTGTCAGAACATCATACTTCCGATTCAAATACTCAGTAGCTATTTCCTTTTTCTTTTCCACAAATTTCTTTCTTCTGGCCTGTTGAAATTCTTCCTCTTCTTCCAGATCCTTCAGGGCCATGGCTTTTTCCTCCTCTAGCCTCAATAACTCCGTGTCGACACGGATGGACCGTTGACTACTGTGTGAGCCTGCTTTTGAAGCACCTTTACTGCGAGATGATATACTCTTGCTTTTACCAGGCTGGCAGTTCTGGCACTTCCAAGTTTTATCGGTCCCTTCGATGGAACTTGTCACCCCGGCACAATCGTAATGGGCCCAAGCCGAACAGTTATCGCATCCAACCAGATTGGCAGCTGAGTCTGGTTTGCTGCACATGAAACAGTTGTTTTCCATTCCAGACACAGCTTCGTTTTCCTGTCTACCGGTCATCTCGAATCCGAGATAAAATCTTTGAAGAATGTTCGGATGACGTAAGTGAAACCACCAAGATTTGATAGCCGTAAGCTTCAAAGCTAAAACATAATATAAGCCTTTTAATATTAATTCAGCTGATAAATTAATTGAACTTACATTTTAGTGTTCACAATACTTCGAGCGGTAGTGTAATCTGGACTATCTCGAGCTGAACTCGAATTTTAACGTCGATACTAAATAATTTGTAAAGTTATCATATAACGTAATTTAGGTAATTTAATCGTTGGACTTACGATGAACTATCCGATTGCTACGTATCTCGTGTGATACTTCCAATACGTTAATCCGAATCGTCTATTTGCCTTCTTTGGCTAGTTTCTTTAAACTTGCTGCACAAATACTGCTATTAATGTAACGCAACAATTGTGCTAACGATTTCTGCTAAGCTGAATATTAATTATAGGGTATTACTGATATTGAAAATGCCGCCGCCAGTTTCACGTTCTTCTTGACATTCCTTTTAAGTTCCGCTTCGTAGTCGGAGAGGTGCAAAAGTTCAAACCGTCGTAAATCACAACTTCTGACAGAACTGCTGTTATCGTTGTCAAGCACTGTGGGCCGCGTGAACAGTCATTTTTGTCATTTTTGTCATTTTTGTCATTGAAAAAACCCAAAAATTTGTACGGACTATGTCACTTCTGTTGGCTTTTCTTGAATATTTTGTTTTCTTATGTCAAAAAAATTCTTTTGTCAAAGAATGCTGAAAAATTCTTTGGCTAAAACTCTGCCGAAGACGTGAAAGCGGTTGGAGTGCGAGAAAAAAAAGTTATAACGCCCCAAACAGAGCAGCACTGACAGAATTTTCGTCCAATTTTCAGAAATATCACTTTAACAAATAAATTTTCGAATTTAGAGCATTGAAATGAATGATCGTCATGAGATTCTCTATCTTTTACAAAAAGTGAATAGGGTTACCAGAAATTTACAGTCAAAGAGTTGCAAAAAGTATACAAAAATTGGGTGAAGCTGTCTTTTTTTTCAGCAATGTTGTAGCCGGTGAATTTTGCACTTTTTTCCTGCTCCAAACATTAGAATTTCATTTGCATTGCGTGGGAAAAGAATGTTCAGAAAGAACAAAAAAGGTGACATTCTCCGAATAAATTTTTCATACAAAATTTCAAATCAAAATCCTGGTACATAAATCTTATTTTAGAAATATGCAAGAATTCTGTCGTTGATTTTGACCAAAACGGAAACATTTTAGAAAACAGGATTTTTATAATTCGAGCAAAACGACACACCCTATTGTACATACGTTCACAACACAGCCATATTCATTTTCATCAGCCCAGAGTTTTCGATACCATGGAAAAAGCATATTAAAATGTTGTTGACCTGTGTACTGCGTAATAGTGAAAAGTAAAGCTTTTTGAAAAGTAAACTTATACAGGAATTGAACCATAACTTTCGTTGAGGCCTATTGAACAGACAAATATTGTATCCGATGATTGCAACTTGATTCGAATTAAGATAAAAAAGTAATTAGGCTTCAAAAGTTGGCTAACCTTTTTAAGGGAAAACCTCATTGTTAATGAGTCGGGCGTTCGAACATTTCGACACAGTATTAACCGTGATGAATACCGCCCTTAAAAAAATTAGCGCATTTTTGAAGCCTAATAGCTTTTTTATCTTGATTCGAATCAAATTACAGTCTTCAGATGAAATATTTGTCATAATTTGGGCTTCAAGAAAACCTTTTTTCAAAAGAAATCGGCCGAAGGGAATCAAAGTTACTGATGCAAAACTGGTTTTTCATGTTTCTCCCGAACAAAATGTCTCAAAATCCCATACAAACTTTAGACGCGTTGAACGACCCCTTTCCGTGATCCGATCTGGCCCAAATTTGGCATAAGATCTTGCACTAGGCCTAGTATCAATGTTAACCTGCAGCGCATAACATTTTACAGGTTATGAATTTCCCATACAAATTTGGGGAAGTCTACTGTACACCCGAAAACCAGGTTACATAGAATTTTTCCCTGTCTTCTTTGAATGACTGAAACGTATAGGTACCAGATGAACATGCAATCATCAATTTTCTGTTAGATTCAAAATGAAAAATCAGTAATCCAGTGACAACGGATCGCAACAAACCCACGATGCATTCAAATGAATGTTCCAATGACGACATTCAATTTTCACCAATTACGCCTTCGAAGAACCCGCAAAACTTCCAACATAAACGGTTATAAGCTCAATGATAACATTTGTGTGCTTCGAATAAACTTCTTCCTTCGAGTAGCTAGTAGAATGAAATTTCCACCCACGCTTCCCAAATCCAACAGACATTCTTCACCAGGTTTGGCTATATTGTTCCCATCTGCCAAAATATACATGAGCGAGTTTCTCGAGCTTTTCGGCAATGAAGAATATGTGCTGCCAGGTGGAAAACACAGCGTCCACCACAATTTGTCTAGCCTTCCTCACCTTCTCGTCCTTTTGCTGTCGCCAGATTTCCGATGGGTGTGCTTACGGTGTTGATTAGAGCCAAATTTACAATTCCACTCACGTTTCCTCAGGTCTATGGCTCTCGTGGGATTTTGGCTTTTCTCGTCACACAAACACAGTGAAAATGTTGACTCATTTCGAGTGGTTGCTTGAAGGCATCTTCTATGATATTCCTATTTAGACTATTTTTGTCAGTTTACCATACAAGAGGATGTGTTTATTTATCTTATTATTCAAAAATGAATTCAAATTTTTAAGACACATATATGAGAGCACGAAACGTTATTTACAATACGTTGAGGATATGGTCGACCTCGCTTATTAAAAGCGAATATCAGATTGAATCGGCATAATCCATTATTTTTATAACACGATGGATAATTTAGTTCAACAATTTTGGAACGGAATAATTGTTTTTGAAACTGCCAATTCATATGACCTGACACGTAAAAACCTGCATTGCATCGAACAGAGGGAGAGTTCGAGGTTTCCATCTCGGTGTTAATTTAAGCGACTATATGAACCTACGGATGATGGTTTAGTGGGAATGAGGAATGACGATGGTGTTGCCCATTTTGTGGTTTGTTGCTGTTGAATAATGAATAGCCACGTGTGGGTGGTGAAAGCTCTAGATTTGTTGATTTTGGTGTACCGACATATGATGCTCTCAAACCTTAAGCGTTTGGTCAGTGGTTGAGTACTTTAATGGTTCATACTTTGATTAAATTCGAAATATTTATAAAGTGTAAAGTGGAAATAGATGCATAATGGACACCCTAAGGAGACGTTTATTTAACCAAAAAGTTTCAGTGTGCATCACTGTTTCACGATTAGATATTAAACAAGTCTATTCGACATCTGGCTTACTTAATTACTTAATGTTTCCGCGCCGATCCTCCGGTGCATAGGGCCGTGGTAAAAGACCTTGACGATCCGGATCCAGATCCACAGCAATCCTAGGTTTGGTGCACAATCGATCGATCCAGTCAGAATCTCATCCATTACGATTAGCGGTGATAAGATACATCCCTGTTTCACTCCAGCAGTTACTGGGATTGTATCGGACAAAACACCGTCGGGCAAGACTTTGCACGAAAATGCTTCTTATTGTGCTTCGGACTAGTTTCTCTGGGACTCCTCGTCGCTTAAGAGCCGCCCAGATGTTCTCATGGCTCAGATCGAAATCCAGCTTGTTGCCGTCGAAGTGTAGCGTCAATTTTCTCGTGGATCCTTTTCAGGGTCACTTGGCAGAGTACTTTGAGGGTTGTACAGATCAGCGTTATGCCTCGCCAGTTACCACACTCTGTCAGGTCTCCTTTCTTCGGGACCTTCACGAGGATACCCTGTATCCAGTTTGTCAGGAATGTTGCAGTATCCCAGATGTCAGCGAAAAGACGGTGCAACATTTGTGCTGACAAGGCCGGCTTTCAGCATTTCAGCAGCGATGCAATCGATCCCAGGTGAGCCAGCTGCGGGTTCTGTTGGCCATCGCAATTGGTGACTCGAAAAATTTGTTCGAGGGGCCCAGTCTATCGTTTGAGCTGATCTGTTCGATCGGTCAATAACTGACCTGCTTGGTCTTTCAGCGGCATTCTTGCATTAGTCCTTGCACCACTAAGGCGGCGAGAAATTTCATAAAGTAATCGGATATCTACATTGGCGGCGGCTCTTTCTTCCTCTTCGGCAAGGGAGTTTGTCCAGGCTCTCTTGTCTCGTCTACAAGCTCGTTTAACTGCCTTTTTCAGCTCCGCATATCGTTAGCGGGCGGCTCTTTTGGCTGACTCGCTACATGCCTGCTCAATTCCGACTTTCGCCTTTCTCCGATTATTGACCATCCTCCAAGTTTAATTCGACATCCATTCCCTTCTTCTTCCACAAACTTTACCGAGAGTACCATGGTTCACCATTCTTGATTCAATAACACTGATCTTCGACTGTTCCTTCTGCCGGCAATTCCGAGGCTCGGGACTCTAGCCGTTCAACGTATACCCTTTTCACCTCTGGATTCTCCAACCGGCGGACGTCGTATCGACACCCCACTTTCTCCTCGCGCCGATGAACACGCGCAACCGTCAGCGTTGCTGAAACAAAAATGAAAGAAACAATTAGTATCCGATTTAAAAACGTAGATCCAAGAAAAATTTAACAGAAAAAGTTACAATAACTCCATCCTGGTTTCTGTCACTATTCACACAATTTTACGGTATTTCAAATTGTTGCCATTGAAACACCATGAATTAAAAAAAAAAACATTACAAAACTCGATTCATATGGCTTGCAAATCAATCATGCTCGGCTTTCAACGACGTCAACGATCTGTTTTTATTTTTCAAATAAAGAGAAAAGCCCATGGCCCATGGAAATCGATGGTTGTTTAGAATACCGACAAGCAGCCCTACACATTCGATGGCACCCGACCAGGGCCATTAACAACGATCGGAAAACGTTGAAATGGTTGTTTGTAGCTTTAGCTTGTTCCATCTGCTCCTGGGTTAAGATTGAGAGAAAAGTGGCGTCGCTGAGCTTGGCTTATCATCTTCTCCCTCTGGAGCCACGCCGAAAACCGATTTTGAACTCAATTGACTAGCACGCGCCCCTAGTAGCACAAATCTCTATAAATCCTAGGGTGTACGCTTCTAAAAACGGCTTATACTCCATTCATACCGCAGCCAAGCTCGCTGAAAGCTGGTAAACGGTGCAGAAACTATAGTCACATGGAAATGCTGCGGAAAGAAACCACGCTAATGGTGCCTTTTTATTGCGTTCAGCAGATTTTTTTTGTTCTTTAGAATTTCGAATGGATTCTTGGAAAAGTGTTTTATATTACAAGCGAGACGTGAGTTACAATTATTGAAAAAGAATTCCCTTTTGTGAGTGCGTACGGAAGGTACAATTCCACTTTTCAGCAATGGTTTTGGAAGCAAGCAAAGGTTCGTTAGCAATCTTAAAGCCAGTATTATTGCGGTAAACGATTTACTCGAAAAATTTTTATTACAATTCATCTTGTAATCTTTGCTTGTCCTTATTCCTTAGGGATGCATTTTGGACCACATACCCACACTCAGCTATTAAACTTGCTTTTAAATATTAATTAACGTTTAAAGATGGGTTCAACAATATGAATCAAATGTTGCACAATATTTCAATCGTATGGCAAAAATTGCAATAAATTGAAGAACTTTCTTAACTTATCATTGAGTCGTCTGAAGCAGAGAATCATTGCGTTTTGCAAATTGATTCCGAAAATGAGTCATTGGGCACAAGAAACTAACCAGTATCTCACACTATAGAACAAATTTCGATGACAATTTTCTTTCGTAATTTTCAAAACGATATAACAGCAGGAGTCCTCAAGTTGATATTCTCTACTTATTGACAATTTATAAGTGGTTGTTGCACGAAATGTTCAACAAACAAGTGAAAATCGAAGCAACGGAAATGTTGAAGACAGTTGGTTAACGAATGAATTGACGTGAACTAAACTTGATTGAAAGAATAAAAACGGAAAAGTTTAAGTGAGCTAAATATACGCATAAATCAGTCTCTGTCAAAAATTTAGCGGAATTTGAAAAACATTTATTAAGTCAAAAGGTGGTCCAAAATAGATCCGAGGGAGGTCCAAAATAGAGACATAGTGGTCCAAAATACCGACCAGAAATATTATTGAATAAACAAGTTTCTAGGCTTAAATCTTGTTCGACTGTAACAAACGACAAACCCCGGTTGTAACGAACGCGATGATAACAAACTGAGAGTTGCGGCATTGCGGCGAGATAAACTTCTAAGGTAGAAATGTTTAAGATTTTTTGAAGAGGATCTGCGATTGCTTCGCCTCCTCTACATAGTCAGTCAGTGAGCCTAGCAAAAGTCTATCCGATCAGTTTTGAGCTTTCTACACAAATTGCCCTCCGCTTACATTCTTCACCACCTTTTCACTTCTTCTACGAAGCGCACTCGCCTCATCTATCTAGCTTTATTCTTCGAAATATCTCAAACATTTCTACCTTAGAAGTTTATCTTGCCGCAATGCCATTAAAATAATATAATCAATAATTATATCGGCGATAAAATCATAAATTATTTCTGAGTTAAGAAAATTAGTTAAACAGTATTTGCATTATAATTCGAACATATGTTAGGACAAATATTGTAAGAAAATCAAAATGTGTAATCCAATGTAACTTAAATGTGTAACTAGTTTTTAGGAATTTTTTAAATACATAAATTAAAAAAAAAATTAAAGGGAGCTAATCTGAGCGATCACACATCACTATTTTGTTCGTTTGCACTGCAAGTGTTCCTCTTGTAGGGCGAACCACGCTTATGCTACTAATGTATGGTGGTAGATGCCACTCATGTCTCTACCACTTCGTAGTAGCACGAGCCCGTGCTGAACAAAAATTTGACATGTGATGATAATGTTTCTAAATAAATTCTACCCGCTCATTTTCACAATCTTTCATTTCTTCTAACTTTATATTCATCTATAAAATTTCATAATGCTAAGGACATCATTTTTCACCGATAAAGCCGATAAATTAAATATCAAACATACATTACGGTGCTTAATCTCTTCACGAAAGATGTAACGTATACTCAGGGCCGGATTAAGCCAGGGGCAATTTTTCTCGGGGGGCCCCTATGATTCGTTTTTTTTTCAAATGCTATCCCAGAGAATACAGAACAATTTAAACGTGTAAAAGAACTGGAGATGTGTTCAATATATTCTCTTCAAATAGCCATGTTTTCGTTGTAGACGTTTGTTCCTGGTATCTTCAAATAAAAATTGTTCATTTATCAAGTGCAAACATTGCGGAAGAGTTTAGAAATTTCTCAAAAATGAAGGTCGATTGGAGCTTCTAAAAGTAAAATTTTATTCTCAATTTTTTAATACTCTTATCACCAACTAAAATTCTCTGATTTAGAATAATAACCGAAAAGATATTTTAAATATTTTTCATTTCATCATTGACCGTCGAGAAATTTTCACCTTATGACAAATGGAAAGTTTTATGAAGATTTGAAACATAGAACACAAAATTAAAAAAAGGAAAATAATTAAATTCTAATTTTATAGAGATACAGATATAAGAGTTGAAGAATTCAAAACTTCAAACAAGGTTATTTTCACAACCACAATTCAGTGCCTCATAAAGGGTGATACGGTCAAAATTTGGTCAATATCAACTTGACGTATTTCTTTCAATTTTGCATTTAGAAAAACCTGAACACTCCTCATTTTGAAGATGTGTGTGTGAAGAATGTTGCTCCTATTTTGATTTTGGAAATCACTCTTCAGTTGTCAAAATGCCGTCCAAGGAAGAAGAGTAGCGTATCAAAATTTTGCTCGCGCATCGCGAAAATCCGAGCTACTCGCACGCACACTGGAAAAATCGCTAAAAGTTGCCAAATTAACCGTTACAAATGTAATTAAAGTGTTTGGGGAACGTTTGTCGACAGCCAGGAAATCTGGATCAGAGGAAATCGAAAACCGGAAGCCACTTAGACGACAAAGAGAGTTGCCGGTAGTTTCAAGCGAAACCCTAACCTCTCTCTCCGAGATGCCGCAAATAAGCTGGGTGTATCGTCTACAACTGTGCATTGAGCCAAAAAACGAGCCGGACTATCAACTTACAAGAAGGTAGTGACTCCAAATCGCGATGAAAAACAAAATACAACGGCCAAAGCGCGATCCCGGAGGCTGTACACGACATGCTGACGAAGTTTGACTGCGTGGTAATGTACGACGAAACCTACGTCAAAGCCGACTACAAACATCTTCCGGGACAGGAGTTTTATACGGCAAAAGGAAGGGGAAAGGTAGCAGATAATTTCAAACACATGAAACTGTCAAAGTTCGCGAAGAAATATCTGGTTTGGCAAGCCATCTGTACCTGTGGCTTGAAAAGCAGCATTTTCATAGCTTCCGGGACTGTCAACCAATAAATTTACGTGAAAGAGTGTTTGAATAAACGTATTCTGCCTTTCCTGAAGAAACACGGTTGTTCCGTACTGTTTTGGCCGGATTTGGAATCTTGCCATTACGGTAGAAAGGTCATGGAGTGGTACGCCGCCAACAACGTGCAGGTGGTTCCCAAGGACAAGAACCCTCCCAACACGCCAGAGCTCCGCCCAATTGAGAAATACTGGGCTATTGTCAAGCGGGACCTAAAGAAGACCAAAAAACTGCTAAAGACGAGCAGCAGTTCAAGGCAAACTGGCTTTCTGCGGCGTAGAAGGTGGACAAGGTGGCTGTTCAAAATCTTATGGCAGGGGTTAAGCGTAAGGCCCGGCAATTCGGATTTGGAAAAGCGGAAGCCTAACTGAATATTTTTCCTGAATTTTATACTAATTAAACTTGAAAAAGAAATTTGATTTGATTTTTTAAATAAAAGATGTCACCGATTTACACGCGTTTTCCCTTGACCAAATTTTGACCTCATCACCCTTTAGCTCGATTATTGGATTCTGGATTTTGCTCAATGTAGATTTTTTGCAATTTTGATGCATACTAGTTTGCATGTTATTGGTTTTTAGAATAATTTTTTATTATACACCTCCACCGCTACTCTAGTAAGGATCGCTTTAAAAATTAAAGAAGCCCACAGATATTATCGAAAATCAAATTTTCAAAATTAGTTCAGTTTATCACATGTATCCGTCCATATCACCCTTTAATGTGTTACGATGAGTTGATTGAAAAAAAAAAAATGAAAAAAATACAATCTTGTTATGATATATGAAAAATAAATCGTCCCAACTGGTAGCAGACATCCAGCAGCAAGACCGGGACTTTGATCCTCAAGAAGCTACACGTGTTGCCTACCTTCAGGGTTAGATACACAAAAAGGGGCCATGATTTACGGTTCACCAGCTCTTGAAACCATCTTACTGGTCTGTTCTGGTGATCAATAGGACGGCAAGTAAGGCGGTAGACCTGCCAAAAGAGCAGAGCACCATCGGGTTTGCACAACAATGGATCTCGATTGGCTTTTATGTAACTAAAATGCCACCTCTTACCGCTTCCCCCCATTCACAGAAGAGCCCGAAGAAGTCCTCAACCGAGACGTCGAACCAAAATGGATCCCCGCTGAATTTCTCCCAAGATTTGTTTGTTAGTTTGGCGCTCATCGCGTTTCTTTGCCTTTGAAAGGTTTCGCGTTCCGCCCTGTTTGACTGATGGGTCCCGGGTGCTGCTGGAGTTCGAAAAATATTGCTTTCTGTGTCGCGTTCAGCTTTTTTTACGAAAGCTTATTTCAGAGAAATCATTCATTCACTTTTGAGCGTAATGCAACGATAAGTTTAATTAGAATTGAAAAAAATGCTCAACTGCTTTATTAGCAAAATTGACAAAATTTCCATAATTGACAAATTGTCATAATTGTCAAAATTGTCGAAATCGTTAAAATTGTGAAAATCCCAATAGTCAAAATTGGAAAAATTTAAATTAATTAAAATTGTCATAATCATCGAATGGCTTCATCTCAAGGAAAAGTAAAACAAATTTCTGTAGCATTTGACAAAATATAAAAAAGCGGTTAGCCATTAGATTTGAAAGTTTTTTAAAATTCCTCCCATGTACACTAAGCTCAGCCATATTGAGCAAAAAAAAGCGTTCCGCATGGTTAACGTCAATCACTTGGGTAACGTGTCATGATTTTAAAATGAATTCCAGGTTTTCATTTTCTCTTCAACCTTCAATAAAATCATATACACATACACATCCAGAAATGTGGGAATATCTGACTGGAGATGCAAGTATGTACCTATATGAAGATACTTGACTCGGCTGCTGATGATTTTCAAGCCCCACTTCAAACTCAAACAACGGAATCCTGGATTAAGCCTTTTTTCATCGTTTCCTCTTCGAAGACGGAGCCGGGCTGAATAATCTTACATGTTTGCTTCTATTTGCATTTATATTGTAAACGTTTATTCATTTAGAGTCCTTGTTAGCTCAGGACTTTCTATATGAATGAAGAAATCGGTAGTGAATTTTTCACAGGACGAATGCGCCAAATGTAAACAAATGAAGTTATCAACTGGGTGATAAAGTATGTTTGGAGACTTACATTTTTATGTGCAACGTTAAGAGAAGGGTATTTGGTTCTCGAGAAATAAAGAAAACAAAACAAAATTTTTTTTTAAAGCTTATGGTGCTGTCAAACTTTGAACGCGTTTTTTCTCGAAACAGTGATGTAAGCGCTTTCGTCGCATTCAAAATTCGATACCGAAATATTGTAAAAGACGAACACACACATGAAGGATCTCAGTGCAATTTATGTTTTTTTGAAAATATCTAATTCACTAAACACTACAGGCGTACGTTTTTGATGGATATGATGGCTAGCATCTTACAAATGCTCAAACCACCAGCCCATAGGAAACAAAAATTCTTGCCGTGTTTGAGATTCGATCTCATGACCACTGCTTTAGAAGTCTAGAACGCTATTCTTTAGGCCACGGTCGGCGGCGTAAAAGTAATACCTTTATAGAATGAAGGGTTCTCCATCTCATACATTTCGTTTCATGCTCTCTATTCTAGAGAGTCACTGAGCTGGGATCATAGCAAAATAATTGGACAAAGCATTGTTTATCTCAGAACACCGATTTTAGGATTTAATATTTGATTCAACTTCAAAAAATCAATTTATTGTATACGGACTTGGGAATTTTGTGATCAAAAGTTTATAAATGTTAACTCAAATTAAAATTTTAAATAAATTTAGACTAAAGAGAAGATAAAAATTCGTCCTTGATTCGATCCGATAATGCATAAAACATTTTCCACCATATCAAACCTCGATGGCTGGGTGGCTGACAGTTCTGTTTCCGTTCGCGTTTTTGCAACGAACTGACAGTTGGACATGAAATCTCGTTATGGAACACGCCATGCCAAACGGGAATCGCGGTCGGAATGGTTCTCGATGTGAGTCTCTTCATCCGCGACCAACTACGGTAAGGGGCCCTTTTTATGCAATTGAAAAAAAAAGAGAATTCAAAAATTTTTGGATTGAGAAAAGATTGTCGTGGAAAGTTTAGGAGTAAAATTTAATTGAAAAAATCCTAAAGAAAACAAAATTTCTCTTACCATAACTGTTTTATACCATAGTTCAGCAATTTCAGTCAGCTCACTAGACGATGGTTTTTTTTCCAACCCTCATCTGCAGCATTTTGATTGAGAGAAAAGCCCAACATTGTCCCACGACATCCTTCTATGGCAGGCATCTGCCAGAATGGTGTACATATTTAGAGAAGTTTTCTCACTGGATGATAGACCAAGGTAGACGTTTGGTCCCTATCACTGGGTAAACCCGAATCAACATTTCAGCGGCGCTTTTTAGAATTTTCTATCAATTTCTCTTTCGGTTGAACTCGAGCTTAGATTGAACTTAGTGGGATAGATTCCACTCGTAGGTTGATAATATTTTGAGGCTATCGTTTATTTGATTTGATAAAAAATTATTACTCACATCACACCCTAGTTTCGTAAATAGCCGGAAAAATTAGGGCTTTGCGAATCGTTCAAGAGAAAAGTGTTGTTCATCGACCCTCAGTTGCAGTGATTTTAAATCATTGAACGGTGAATTTTTTCAATAAGATTTTCTAATTTAGGACATTTCATACTAAATACGAAAAAATAACATTTTATATGTGACAAATTTAAGCACCCTGTACTCGTTTAATCTCGACAACATCATTGATGATCTTGGGAGTTTAGCCAAACGAGTCATATTTGGTGAACTGGGAGTTCATTTTTGCCCGTTTTTTGCCTGTTTCAGTACACTTGTGGTGTTAAAAGACCAATAAAATTGAAAATCAAGCAAATGGATTCGTCATTAGTCATTAACAGGAATAGTTTTCCTGATTAAATTATCTCTCACATCGTGAGATAGTTTTTTTTTGAAGTTTTTGATTTACATAGATAATTTAAAAACCGTTAAAAGCTTTACCTGATTGGCTTAATAATATCATCTACTAACATTCTATTGCTTTTACAATCCTATTTATACCAAACCCTGTTGATGTAAAAATATTTTTCGAACAATCACAAATATATTTAATTTTCATTACACGGTTACAGACCAAGTAACACAGATTAAGCTTACTAGCATTGGGATGTTTTATTATGGTTTTATTATGGCATTTTCTTGTGAAGATTGTTTTTATCGTGTTTAAACTATAATAAAACACGAACTTAGAAATCTTCAAGCTTTCTTTTGCATGTTTTATAATAGCACTCAGTGCCTGATTATCAAACCGCCATAAAACTTTGTGACAGTTCTCGATCAAGATGTCAAAACAGGACACGTTCAGATTTGATGATACATATTTGAATTGGAATTCCCATTTTTACACATTTTTGATAAGTTATGTGTATTGGTTTTGAGTTAAAATAATAAAAAAATATATACCTATACAAAACTTTGAAAACTTCGAATTACCGGAAGTGGAACGAATATCTCTACAATATGAGTATTGAGTGAAAGAGCCCAAATAGTAGGAAAAAAAATATGTTGCTTCACGCCAACATTAATCCAAGATGGTGGCTCCGGCTTTTATTTTCAAAGCTGTAAATTACTGAAACTATCACGAAACCTTCACAAATGTTATTAGGTGAAGGTATTAAACGAATAGAAGTCGAATATCGCTATCCGTCGCCATCTTAAATTCCAAGATGGCGGCTACCACTCAACTTGAAAATGCCGTAAATGACTGAAAATAACAGCATAAAACCCTTACAATATTATTATTATTATTATTATTATTATTATTATTATTATTATTATTATTATTAAGTTTTATTCATCGAACATTTTGTTTTAATGAATTATCTATACTAAGGATCTATACAAAACAATTAGATAACACGAAACAATGAGTTAACGGGATCTACTTCTGTAGCTGCTATGCTCCCCCAAGGTGGTCCTTGGAGAGGTTTGGCACTATGGTTGACAAGATGGTGGATGTGCTAATGGGGAAAAGCCCCATCGTTATTGCTGGCGACTTTAACGCGTGGGCCGTTGAATGGGGTAGCCGCCTCACAAACCCCAGAGGTCAAACTCTTTTAGAAGCCCTGGCGAGGCTTAATGTGGATCTGGCCAACGTAGGGAATACCAGTACCTACCAAAGTTGGAACGGGAGCGAGTCAACCATAGATGTCACCTTCGGTAGCCCGGGGTTGGTAAGCGACTGGATGGTGAGCGGGGCCTACACGAATAGCGATCACTTCGCAATTCGCTATCGGCTAGGCTCAAGTACGCGGACAGGTAGACGCGAGTCTCGTACAGGAGAACGCCTCTGGAAGACAACGCAGTTCGACCAGAACGTCTTTGTCGAAGCGTTGCACTGGGAGAGGAACCTGGACAACCTGTCCGCGGAAGAACTGACGAGGGTTCTAGCTCGCGCTTGCGATGCTGCGATGCCGAGAAGGGCCAAGCATAAAAGCACTAGGCCACCCGTCTACTGGTGGACGGAGGAAATTGCGGGTCTGCGTGCCGACTGCCATAGGGCAAGGCGCAGGATGCAGAACGCAAGGACCCAAGAAGAGCGAACGGAGCGTAGGCCACTCTTCACAAGCGCGAGATCGGCCCTCCGCAGGGCCATTAACGCAAGCAAGAGGGCACGTTTCAAACAGTTATGCCGTGACGCCAACGACTGTCCATGGGGTGATGCCTATCGGATAGTCATGGGCAGAACTAAAAGTGGGGGTGCACCACCTGAAACGTGCCCCGATAAACTGAGAGTCATCATCAATGAGCTGTTCCCACAGCACGATGTTACCCGCTGGCCAACAGTCCCGTATGACTGGGACACCAGCGCCGAAGAGAGGATAACGGTGGAAGAATTTCGCGAGATCGCCAAGTCTCTCCAACCGAGGAAGG
The DNA here is from genome assembly GCF_029784155.1 of Uranotaenia lowii. NCBI lineage: Eukaryota > Metazoa > Arthropoda > Insecta > Diptera > Culicidae > Uranotaenia > Uranotaenia lowii. The sequence goes on along the minus strand of NC_073691.1, from coordinate 132,693,589 downwards.
CCCCCGGACCGGACGGCATTCCGAACGTCGCGGTGAAGGCCGCGATCAGGGAATTCCCCGATATGTTCCGAACATCGTTGCAACGATACGTGACGGAACGGGTGTTTCCTGACACGTGGAAACGGCAGAAACTTGTTCTTCTGCCAAAGCCGGGTAAGCGTCCAGGAGACCCATCGGCATATCGGCCGATCTGTCTACTGGATACAGCGGGTAAGGTCCTGGAGAAGGTGATTCAGAACCGACTTCAGAGATACACGGAAAGTGAGGGCGGACTCTCGGGGAAACAGTTTGGTTTCCGTCGAGGTCGCAGCACCGTAGATGCCATCCGCTCGGTCATCGAGGTAGCGGACAGAGCCAGGCTGACCAAGAGGAGAGGGCTCCGCTTTAGCGCGGTTGTCACTCTGGATGTGAAGAACGCCTTCAACAGTGTCAGTTGGACAGCGATTGCGTCGTCGCTCATCCAAATGAGGATCCCGGCATATCTGTATAGGCTTGTGGAAAGTTACTTCCACAATCGCCAACTGCAGTATATGACCGGCGAGGGTTTGCGAACACAAGAGGTTTCGGCGGGTGTTCCACAGGGGTCAATTCTCGGCCCGGTACTGTGGAACATCACTTACGACGAACTCCTACGAACGAGCCTCCCATCGGGAGCCGAACTCGTAGGATTTGCAGATGATGTAGTCCTCTTGGCGAGGGGCTCCTCAACAGCGGAGGTTGAGCTACTGGCCACGGTAGCTATCCAGGAAGTGGAACGCTGGATGCACTCCAAGTGCCTGCGTCTAGCCCACCACAAAACCGAGATGGTGCTTATCACCAACCTGAAATCACCCCAAACAGGTACCATTGCCGTTGAACCGTGCAACATCGTGTCTAAACGCGCAATTAAGTACCTAGGGGTGATGATTGACGACAGGCTCAGCTTCACGAGCCATGTCGAACACGTGTGCAAGAGAGCGGCAATGGCCACGGCCGCACTCACACGAATGATGCCGAACTCCTCGGCTATCCAAAGCAGCAAAAGGCGGATCATTGCAAGTGTGACCACTTCGATCTTGCGGTACGGAGCAGCGGCCTGGAGGCAGGCCCTGGGAGGAAGCTGTAACCTGCAGCGACTTAGCAGCGTTCAGCGGCTGATGAACCTGCGGGTTATCAGCGGATACCGGACCATGTCGTCCGAAGCCGCCTGTGTAGTAGCGGGTGTTATGCCCATCTCGGTTTTGCTAGAGGAGGATGTCTATTGCTACGGCAACAGAGACACGCCCAACGTTCGAGATCTCGCCAATGAGGACTCGATGTCCAACTGGCAGCAGCTGTGGGACAGCTCAACGAGAGGAAGGTGGACCCATCGTCTGATCCCGCACATCGGGAGCTGGATCGGAAGAAGGCACGGTGAAGTGGACTTCTATATGACGCAATTCCTGACTGGTCATGGATGCTTCATGAAGTACCACTACCGGTTTGGACATGTGGCTTCGCCATATTGCCCAGATTGTGGTGACGTAGAGGAAACACCCGAACATGTGGTGTTTGTCTGTCCGAGGTTTGCGGCGGTACGTACTTCCATATTTGCCGCCTGTGGGCCTGACACGACAGCAGATAACGTTGTACAGAGGATGTGTGCGGATTTCAACACTTGGCACGCGGTCAGCGATGGGTTCACCCGGATCATGACTGCCCTGCAGAGGAGCTGGAACCAACGGCAGTCCGCGAATGGTGTAGGATGACTCCATCGGCGGGGAGCATCTGAGTAGTGTGCGTCCGATCCCTTGATCGAAGCTTCAAAGATAAGACAACATCTTCTGCGTAGCGGAGGTCAGGGGTGCGCCGCGAACGTGTGTAGGATACCCCAATGTCGGGGGGTATCCGAGTAGTGCCGCTTCCTAAGAGGGAAACTGCGGGGATAAGACTTTACCTTCCTCGTAGCGGATCTCGAGGGAAGAGGGTTAACCACTGTCGGGGGATACCCACGGGTAGAGAGGCTCTCGACGCCGGGCGAGCCTCTCGAGTCGGTGTAGGATGTCGTCACCGTCGGGAAACATCCGAGTCGTAGCGTTCCAAGTCCCGAATGTGTGCCGTGACAGGCGCGAGTCCAGGATAAGCTGCTCTCGATTTGGCACACAACGGGCAGGAAAATCCGCGGGCCAAAAATCCTAGGGTTGCCAACCAAGGGGGATAAAGAAGACCGGACAACGGTCGGAGTAGACTGACCCCATCGACGGGGGGCTGTCGAGTAGAGTGCGTCCGACCCCACGGTTTGAAGTTACAAAGATAAGACAATACCTTCTGCGTAGCGGATGCCGTGGGTGCGCCGCGTTCGTGTGTAGGATGCTCCACCTTCGGGGAGTATCCGAGTAGAGCGGTTCTCAACGACAGAAGCTGCGGGGATAAGACTTGACCTTCTTCGCAGTGGAAATCGTTGGGAAAGGGTTATTCCACGTTCGGGGAATACCCACGGGTAGAGTGGCTCTCGACGCCGGGCGAGCCATTCGAGTCGGTGTAGGATGACGTCTTCGTCGGGAAACATCCGAGTCGTTGCGTTAAGTCCCGCGCGTGTGCCGTGACAGGCGCGAGTCCAGGATAAGCTGCTCTCGATCTGGCACACGACGGGCAAGGTGTCAAACTTCGAACCCTGAAGATAAGAGGTCGGGCTTCGAGTCGTTAGAGGAGAGGTCAGGCCTCAAACCTTCAGGCGGAGAGGTTTGCGTGGTCAACCCCGAGTCTTTATGATAGGAGGTCGGGTCCCGAGTCGTAAGAGGAGGGATCAGGCCCCTTACCAACAAGAGGAGGGGTACAAGTGGTCACCTCGAGTCATTACGAGGAGAGGTCAGATTTCGAGTCGTTAGAGGAGAGATCGGGCCTTGAATCGTGCAGAGGAGAGGTAAACCTCGAGTCGATGCGAGGAGGGGTCGGATCTCAAGTCGTTAGAGGAGAGATCAGGCCTCAAGTCGCGAAGAGGAGAGGTTTGTGTGGGAATCTCGAGTCATTGCGAGAAGATGTCGGTTCTCAAGTCGTTAGAGGAGAGTTCAGGCGTCGAGTCGTAAGGATGAGAGGTTTTGCTGAAAGTGGTCTCGTTAATGAGTATTGCCTTTGAGCGCATTAGCGCGAATAGACCTCCCACTATTGAAGCATAGTGTACTAAACAGTTCGAGGTGGGAACCAGGTCTGCGGCCCCAGGTGGAGTTTAGGGAGTAGGGGGTATACACGGAGTATATCATGAGTCTGCCCATTGTACCCATGGACCCAGAGTAGCAAACTGGGGGGATGCGGTGGCTCGCCGTGCCTTGGAATACAATCCGTAAACCGGGATTTACCACCTGTGGTTACCAACTAAAAAAAAAAAAACACGAAACAATGAAGACTGGCGTACTCGGTTGATGAATCGGCTAGATGGCTCCCCCAATTGATGTAGATGCTCAGCAATCTGGAACGTACGCATCATTGCACTCACTGGTTCATTATGGCCGTAAGATGTTCGGTGGGTTCGATTCGATAGCAAAGAGTGATGACGTAAAGTCCTCGAAGGAGCATTAAAGTTGATTATTCCTAGCAGGTTTGGCAACTGAATTTCTCCATCAGTATTTTTGCGATGAATGATGCCTGTTGAGTTTTTCGGCGGCGTTCCAATGTTTCTAATCCCAGAAGCTGGCACCGGTCGGAATATGCGGGAAGGTTTTCAGGATTACGCCAGGGTAGATGTCGTAGAGCGAATCTAACAAAGCGCTTTTGTACACGCTCGATTCGCAAAATCCAACATAACTGATAGGGAGCCCAAACAATTGCAGCATGTTCTGTAACTGACCGGACAAGTGCGCAGTAGAGTGACTTCAAGCACAATGGGTCTCTGAACTCTCGTGCTACTTTGGAGATGAAGCCAAGCTGACGATTCGCCTTTCTTATAACTGAAGTTCGTTGACTATCGAACGTAAGCCGAGCATCGAGGATAACTCCAAGGTCGTCAACTTCAAATACCCTGTCAAGGCGCTGGTTATCGATGTTATAATCATATAAAATTGGCGTTTTCTTTCTATGGAATGTTATCACGGAGCACTTGGAGACGCTGACTGATAGCTTATTAAGTCTACACCATTCACCAAAGTGATCTAGTAAAGATTGAAGGTGTGCACAATCGACAGTGGATTCAACTGGAACGAATAGTTTCAGATCATCAGCATATCCTATTTTGGTTCCAATTTCCAAGCTAAGGACCAAGTCGTTGAAAAACAGAACAAACAGTAAAGGTCCCAAATTGCTCCCTTGCGGCACGCCAGATCGGTTAGTAAATGGAAATGATATGCTATCACCAAATTTAATTCTAATACACCGCTCAGTGAGGAATGATTTCAACCAAGAGATCATGTTGTCATGAATACCGAGCTTACACAGAAAAAAATAATGACTATTACGTGTCACTGAAAATGGTTTCCTGTAAAATAAAACAACCTGTAAATAAAAAAGCATGCATTTTTAAATGTTTTTGTTCGAAAGTAAAGGAAATCCATTTATAATTATTAAAGCAAATTTCCTGTAACAAAAAGGAGCATGCCATTAGCCGTAATTTCACAGGTCGAAAAAAAAATTACGTGTCGTGATTTTGTGCCGTCCAATAATTTTCAGTCGCACATTACAAAAATCAAGTGCAACTGGCATACCAGTTCGGCAAGAAAAAGCAAAACGTCAAAAATAGGTTTTTCTTTTGTTTTATCTCGGTTCGGTTCTCGTTTTGTGTTGAAGCAACTCCGGCAGTTCCCCGCTGAAAGAAAATCCATCGTCGTGGCAACCGGCTCTATCGGCGATATTTGCGAAAGTGAGCAGGGAATATGGATCGGAAACGGCACCGGTCAAATTACCGTTACTTTGTTCCGACGGAAAGCGCGAAATCTGAAAGCAACGATGTAATCGATCTTCCGAATGTGCAGCAGCGGCTAGGCTTCATAGATCTGCATCCGATAGAAAACGCTGTTTGAGATGTTTATTCGCAATTTGTCGGTTTGTAAAATTTAGGAAAACTGGGGAAATTCTTGTGTGCTTCTGTGCAGGCTCTCAGGTAAGATTCTTCCTTAGCAGTGGAAATAGCAATTGTGTATGAACAGAATATTTTTGTTTGCAGAAAAACCTATGAATATTTATGAAAGTCACCACCGCAAAAAGTAGGAATGCTTCGGATTTCATTGTTCTGGGTATATTCGCACTGCATATTGACTGACCAACAAACTCGGACAGCTGCTTCTAAGAGGAGAAAACCATTTGATTTCCTGCTGGATTCAACGTTGGCGGTGTCTTTCTGTCTTAATCCGGGAATACTGGCTGGCTATTTCCACTAAGTGACGGTATCACAATCTCTCCAGGAATAACAGTCTTACTGCAGGTGACCATTTGCCCTATTATGCATTTCTTAATCTTTCACAACTATAAGCCTAGTCTAGTCTACGATTTCTGATACTTTTTTCAAGGCAAATATCTTATGAATGGCATTACGTTCTGAAAAAGGTGATCCAATTCCCATTCCTTAAGCCAACATTCTGGAATAATCAATTCTCAAAAATGATTCGAACTTTTAGGTTTAATCTAAGATGATCTTTTTTTTCCGGGATTTTCATCCCTTAGGATGATTCATCCCTTAAATCTAAGATGATCCTTGTTATGAATGTAATCAGTTCCTGATAAGCCATCTTCAAAAATAGTGTAAAAATTCTTCGTTTTTATCAGCATTAACTTTAAAGAATTTTAATAGTGTTGTGATAAACTACTTTGTCAAACATGTCACTACACGATTCACCGAAGAAAGTTGTCCCTCGAAGAACGATGAAATCGACTTCGAATAGTAATCAAATTATGAATAGCCTCCTACAGAGAAACAGGACATGTCGTATGCAAGTGCTAGATAAATGGTACATAAAATATCCTGCCCTGACATATCTGTCGTTCGATCACTACTTTAAGTCGATTTCTAGTAAATTTTAGTCAACTTGACGATAAGAGCACTACTAAAATTCGCTTACAACTTTTAAAGATATATTCGTCAAATGGTGAGTTAAAACATTGAATCTGAATACGCCCAAGGGTAGACCTTCTCAAAAGGGACACACCAACATATTGGCTTCACTTTCTGTTAAGGAAAACGCCATAATCCAGAGTGTGATACAATAATTTGTAAAGTTGTCCTCAAGAAAATTTAGTTTATCATCAACGATTGAAAATAATAATTACTGTTTCATACGTTACAGGTTGATGCGAGTTTGGTCAAAGATGAATACTCTTTTTCGTATTTTCCGAATTTATACTACGACGTGGCAAACAACTTTGTGAAAGTATAGCAACGATTGCCGATATGCTTGTGTTCAATCAGCCACTGCCAAGATTTTTTTCAAACTCTGCTGATATGTACATATATAACACATGCTATTATACCCACAAGTTCTATTTTTGGCAAGGCGTTATTTTTTTAAATTTTTATTTGATTGTAGAATAAATTATTTGAACCATATTTTTTGACCATTTTTTCCTCCGAAAACCATTTTTTATCTATTTAATATTTTTCAAAACAACGTTAAAAATTCGAGCCTAACCAATTAAATGAACTAACATTTTACAGTACTGTAATTTAAAACCAGACTGTAAAATAATTGGTTCCTTGAAAATTGAACGACCTGTAATTTTTTTTACGACCTGTAAAATTATGGTAAATGTCCTGCTCCTTTTTGTTACAGGATATTTGCCGTAATTTTACAGTAAATAATTTTTGCTGTGTAGCTAGCTTAGCGAGTAAGATTCCGTGATCAATCGTATCAACATGAGCATTAGTTGAAAGAGAAAGAGAACCAGTAGAAGTGAAATTTCGTTGTCTGACGCCATCTTAAATTCCAAGATGGCGGCTTCCGCTGAACTTAAAAAATGTTGTAATTGAATTAAAATCTCATGAAACCGCAACAGTATTGGTATTGGGTAAAAAGGCTAAACATCATGAAATCCAAGTTGACGGCTTTTGCTTAACTTAAAATGGCTGTAAATAAAAAAAAATTGGTATTGGGAGAAAGGGCTTAACAAGAAGAAGTTGAATTTTTCCTTTCCGACGCCATCTTGAAATCTAAGATGGCGGCTTCCGCTGAACTTTCAAATGCTGTTAATCACTGAAAATCAGATGAAACCCCCACAATATGAGTATTGAGTGGAATTGCTAAACTAGTAAAAGTTGAATTTCGGTATCCAACGCCATAATAAAATCCAAGATGGCGGATTCTGTTCAACTTTCAAGTGCTGTAAATGATTAAAAATTGCATGAAACTCCCAAAATATGGGTATTGGCTAAAGACTGAACTAAAAGAAGTCCAATCTCGCTGAAGGACGCAATCTTGATATCCAAGATGGCGGCTTCCACTGAACTTTAAAGTGCTGTTAATCTCTGAAAATCACATGAAACTTCCACAAGATGAGTGAGTATTGAGTGAAAGGACCAAACAAATAGAAGTCGAATTTCACTATCAGAAGTCATCTTGAAATCCAAGCTGGCGGCTTCTCCTGGACATTAAAATAACTTTTATCACTGAAAATCAAATGAAATTCCCACAATATGAGTATTGGGTGGAAGAAATAACTATTTAGAAGAAGTTAAACTTCGATATCTGAAGCCATCAAAAATCCAAGATGGCGGCTTTCGCTTTTCTTCTCAAAGCTACAAATAAGGGGAGGAGCGGGCTATATGCGCCTATTAAGCAGAATACTGATTTAATCAAATATTACATCGAATGTGTGCACAAAAACTATATATACATGAGCAGACATCTGTTTTCTATACCTTGGAGTAATTTTTGTGTTGAAATCTCCTTCCGTTTTTGAGAAATTGATTTTGTTATAACTGTTGTCAAAATAGCCGAACCTCAAACCGTGCGGGCTAAACGCGCCTATTTATGTTTTAGGCAAAGTTTCTGTTTTTTGGCAATATTTCCTTATAATTTCATTGAAAATGCTAGAAACTTATAACTTTCATACGACAAAGCTGAAGTTTTATAAAATTCTAAGTCTTCTATAACTTTATAGAATGAACAATATTTCGGGTTGCCATAATATGGAGGAATTTCATTCCTAAGATAAATTTTATCAAATCTGTTTTGAGATCTTCAATTTGCTCCGAAGATATTGATTAGAGCTAAGATTTGAAGTTTGAATGATAAAAATCATATATTAATTCTATTTAACCAGTTATTTAAGGGTAGCGGCATTTTACAAACATGATGAGGGGATACAAAAACACTCTCTTATTCAACTTTTCCATCATGGGCTTGTGATATAGCTCAGTTGGCAAGTCTGTTGCTTCCTGAGCCGATGTCCGCGAGTTCGAGCCCAAGAGTAAATATCGAACACAGTTGTACCGGAGAAGTTTTTCAATATTTGTCTGCCAACTGGAACGTTGATAAAAGTCGCGAATGCCATAAAAATGGTAAAACGACTATAATCGAAACAAAAAAAAAAAAACTTTTCCATCATTATTAAACCATCATAAAAGCTTAAATTTGTTTCACTTCTAAGGTTCATTTGAATAAGAAACAAAAACCACCCAACTTTTTGTTTTGAGCTTCTTTACGTATAGTTTTTAAAAGTCAAAATATTACATCAAAAAATATCAAAACCTTGTAAGAATTTTTAAATATTTTTGAGTTGGTTTATTCATAAAATTCTTTCTTGCCTTATGTTCAAAACGTATCACCCTCGAAATGCATTGATTAGATACAGTGAGCGAAATAAGAATAGCACCACTATGTGTTTTGCTTGTTAAATTATCAATGCTTGAAAAATACGAAAATGTTCTTCCACAGTTTGTTCAGAACTGCTTAACGGATAAATCAAGCATAAGTTTACTTTTTTTGGACGTAGCAATTGGCTTTGAGGACCAAAAATGTGAAAAAAGGGTGCGAAATAAGAATAGCACCAGTTGAGTTTTTCAACAAAAACAAGATAATTTTTCAAAATTTACTGTGTAAAAGTGAATAATAATGCTTCTACGAATTATTTGAATAGATAACTGCATTTTAAGGAGTTTTCCAGAATTCCAAAGGTTTTAAAAGGGGGTTTTAAGAGATGCTCCTCTAGCGTTAAGGAATTTGATGTTTGAGCTGTAATTCTTTACCAAACTACTTACTTTCTTCATAAAAATGACGTGAAATGATGAAACAAACATTCGGGATTAATTTTGAATCAGAAAAAAATAGGTTGGAAATCAAAAACTTTGATTTTGTTCAGTAAACCACACTTTTTCCAGTTTCAAGTCGTAGATGGCAGCACTATCTTGCAGTTAAAACCAAATTTAGTCTCAATATTGATTTTCCATTTTATTTAGGCCCATATTTATCATTTTGAGGTATTTTCCCATCACAGTTTTGTGGAAGTTCACGATGCAGGAAGCTTTTCCGGATTTGCAAAAGAATCACCAGCACAAAAATGTACAGCCGAAACAAATCCTGCTCATCTCAACTTCCGATTCAATTGCAAATCATACCAATAATACTGCTAGCCGTCTTATACACCAAGCTCCATCGCAAAGTATAACTTTATTCTGATAATCGGTCCAAAACATTCACTTTTAGTGACCTTGATGCAATTCTATTTCTTTTTTTTTGGATTTAGTGATCTTAGAATTTCCAAAGCGTTCACACGATACATGTATTTATTTCTTGACCAAAATAATCCAGCACTCCCTAATTAATCCCGGATATTCGAAAATGGGCATGAATTTGGTTAATTGGCAGGATAGTGCTGCCATCTATGACTTAAAACTAGAGAAATAGTGTTTGACTATTAAAAACTATTAGTATTTTTGAATTCCAACCTGCTTTTTGGATTCAAACTCAGCCTCAAATCTATGTTTCATCATTTTGCATCATACTGATGAATGTTAATGAACAAATCAAGCAGTTGATAAAGTTTTAAGGCTTATATATCATATTCCTTAACGCTAGAGGAGCATCTCTTAACACCCCCTTTTAATACCTTTGAAAACCTTTAGAATACTGGAAAAAGTAAACTTTTGCTTAATTTATCCGTTAAGCAATTCATAACAAACTGTGGAAGAAAATTTTCGTATTTTTCAAGTATTCATATTTTAACTAGCAAAACACATAGTGGTGCTATTTTTATTTCGCTCACTGTATGTTGTCTTGTCAGCCATTTCGTCAAACGGCCGTAGAGTCATTTAACCCGATAGGCCCATTTAGGAAACCTTTCCCCTACCATAAATCAAATGAAACATTAACAATACGGGGCTTAAGGTGAAAGGTGCCAAAGACAAACAGGGTCTGAGTCTTCTAGTTAAGCCATTTCACCCATTACCGATCCAATTCAGGCCTGAATTAGCGCATCGAGTTTTAATTTTGTATGGAAATTCGTATGGGAAAACAAAATTTTTAACTCAAAAATCGCCAGAGATGTACTGAGAGTTCCAAAAAATTTAACTTTGGTTGAAAAATATTCCTTGATTCTTGCAGTACTATTCATGTGAACAAAGCAAAAACCTAACTTATACTCTTGAAAAGTTATTTGATGCTATAAACAAATATTTTAAAAAATATTTTTTTTAAAATTTTTTTTCTGCTTATTTGCAACCTGTGTAACCGTAGGATGGAAATAAAAAATTTTAAAAAACGGCTTTGCATTGCCAGAGAATTTATTGATTCATATAACCTTTGCAAAAACATTTCATGCTATCATTAACAGCTCTAGCAAACAAAATCCGCAATTTTTAAATACTTTTCAATGGATATAGATTATTTATTTTGAAATGGTTATAACTTTTTTCATCAAATTCTTAGCTGCTTTTCATATTAGCAAAAAATTAAGCTTAGAATAGTCAAAACAAAAAATCTAAGACCGACTTCATTTGAAGCTTATTTGAATTTTCTGGATGATATATGTACAGTGGTGTTCGAAATAATAGCAGCGGCTCGGAAATTGTTTAAAAAATTTAGGCATTTTTCTGTATTGTCACTTTTATTTCAATTCTCTCTTGGATTAGTAAGCATATTAGTGGTACGTAAGAAATACAAAAGATTTAGGATCTGAATATCAATTGCAGGCTGAGAATAATAAAAAAATGATTTTTGCCCTGTTCGAAATAATAGCAGCAAGAAATTAAATTTTTTTTTAAAACAAATTATGAATTCATACCAAGTCTTTCTCTATGTGAAAGTCATTTGTGACATCAATACTTCGTAGTGTACCCGTTATTTCTGATCACTGTAGCGCAACGGCGTGACATAGAGTCCACAAGCTTTTGGCACCGTATGACAGGTATTTCTGACCATGCACGGCGAACTACAACCCATAGTTGCTCTGCATTTGTCGGCTTTGCCTCGAAAACTGCCTTTTTGATGTCTCCCCACAAATTTTCGATAGGATTGAGGTCCGGCGATTGAGCCGGCCAATCCATCACATCAACGTTATTGTCCCGGAACAACGCTTTTACTCGTCTGCTGGTATGTTTCGGGTCATTGTCCTGTTGGAAGACCCATTTCAAGGGCATTTCCTCTTCTGCGTATGGTAGCATGATATTCTGCAGAATTTCCACGTAACCAACTGCGTCCATGATACCTTCTATACGATGGATGGGCCCAACACCGTGGTACGAAAAACATCCCCACACCATGATTTTGGCACCACCATGTTTAACTGTTTTCACGGTGTACTGGGGTTGGAATTCTGCACCTGGAGGACGTCTGACGAACATTCGCCTACCGCTGGAACCAAACAGCTCTACTTTGCTTTCATCAGTCCACAAAATGTTACGCCATTTTTGGATGGGCCAATTGACGTGAGAGTTGGCGAAGTTCAAGCGGTTATGAATATGTCGTGAAGTTAGTAGGGGCACTTTCCTCGGGCTTCTAGCTTGCAATTCAGCTTCAATCAGACGTTTTCTTACTGTTGAGGTACTGATGGGAAGATCCAACTCTTGTTTCAGTGCTCTTGATGAGATGTGTGGTTGCATTTTCACCAATCGAATCATCTTCCGGTCAGTTCGTGAAGCTATTGCTCGCTTTCTGCCACGAGTTTCACCCTTTACCTTCCAGTGCAATGCGTTGTATACCTTTTTCGCAGAACAGTTAAGCAGTTCCTGAACTTCACGATATGTTTTTCCGCTTGCAATCAGTCGTTTGATGTGATTTCGTTCTTCGAACGTACAATGCTTCGAGCGACCCATTTTGCTGAAATATTACAGATTTTCGGTAATGTCTAATCAACCAAAACGCATCATGGAACCTTTATGTCTCTTACCACAACAAATTCACATCGAAAACTATGGATTTCTTCAAAACTTCAACGATTTAGTGCACTTTGTAACCTGTGCTGCTATTTTTTCGAACAGCCCAAGAACGATATGTTTTCAAAATGGCAACCGAATAAAGTAAACAAGTGCGTAGTGTATCGAAATAGTCGAGCGTTGCACTCACCACTCATCAATACACTAACGTGTGTAACATATGTTAGCAGAGGACAACACTCATACAAGTACGCAGTATAATTTGATTCTCTTCACTTGCGCTGCTATTATTTCGAACACCACTGTATGTGCAAAAATTTCTTCTTTCATACAAAACTAAAACGCGTTGCGCTAACTCAGGAATCAACCAAATCATCTCAAATTTTACACTGATGCTTGGTGACCCAAAAGGCATCGAAAAAACATATGGGAGCAAAAAGTTATTTTTTACAGCGGTCTAATAATTATACTTACAGTGATCGGCGCAAATAAAAATCCACTTTATGTTGAATCTTGAAAAGACAATATTTTCAGTTTCTCAAAATCGTTAAGAATTCAAATGAGTTCTATGGAAAGCAGGTAATTTCTAGATAATTTCATAATTACAATTTTATTTTTCAGTTATTAACTTAACTCAGTAGCAAGCTGTTTGAATAAAAAACCGCTATATCAAATAAACAAGAAGTGGATATTTTATTCTGGCATACCCTTAAAGTATACATTTATATAAACTGATAGCAACTGAATCAAGAAAAAAAAAATTAATTGTTAAATGGTCTTGAAGTTATCCTTACAAGCCATGATAGGCAATTTAGGTGATCAATCCGGGTGTATCCTATGTATTAAGTATTGTAGTCTTTTTAAGTTTGAATAAATAAATTAATAAATAATTAAATAACTAAATAAATAGATAAATAAATAAATAAAAAATAAATAAGCCGTATGAAGTTATATCCATACTAAGAGACTCGTTGTAACGGGTACACCAGCTACTAGTAAAACCAACAACAGAAATTCCTTTATAACCTTTAAATAAATTAATTAAGAGCCATTTAGAAACTAAATAAAATGAAACAATAACAATCAAATTAATTATTCATAAAGTACCTCCACTTAGAACTTAAAATTAATATAAAGATTTCGAAAAATAAAATCAACGAAGAAAGTTGAGCGAATGAATCCTCCTGCCAGGTACCACCCTAATTAATCATTAACCGAATCATCATTAACATCAAAAACGCGCCTGTAGATGTATTCGATCACCCGACACATTTTTGGAGTAGAAAGTATGGTTTAGAGAGTCACCTTCCAGATGATCGCCGACTGCAAGCTTGTTGTGCACCAGGTGAATGACCTCTTTCGGGATGCCTTTGTGCACCTAGGTTTGGAAGAGAAAAGGTTTGGTCTTTGGTCTCGGGTTTGGAAGGGGAAGACAAGGCTGCATTGTAAAATCGCGGAAAAGAGAGTTGTTTGTTTAACTTCTCGATTAGGTCTTCGTATCGGGTAGTTCCGGTACGAAGTTGAACTAGATCAAGAAGGCTGATTTCAGATGCGACTTCCTGAACCACTTAATCGTGAAGTTCAGTTGGGTAAAGACCGTTTAATTCGCGTGCTCGCAGTTAAGTTAAAGGCATCGTAGGAAAGTGTAGTGTCAAAAAAAAGCACAGGAAAACAGTGCTTACTCAGTCAGATTTGAGAAGCCCACTACAGCTTTCTCAAGCAGCCGTTTCATCAACCGTCGATCCCGCCGTGACGATCCGGGAATCTGCCGAGACCACCTAGAAAGCTACCAGGAACCGCCGGGACGAAATATCATCTCTGGAGCGTGCACGCGGCAGTGCCAAGGGTATTAGCATTTGCACCACCCCCACAATATTCTTCGATTCGACGAAATCTTCGACCAGCTGTGGCAGCCGGGAGATCTCGGCAAAAAGTTTCGCTGAACGCATGGGATCACATTGGATCCAACCACGCGTTCAGCCATAATCACCTGCATAGCTGTTCATCATCTTTGCCGATAGCCCGTCACCAGCACATCTGCCGGGAGAACACATCGGAGGTTCACCGCACTTGGCAGCAGAACCGGGGAAACCAAAAACCCCCGTTAGTATAAGGAAATAACGTGAGTACTCACCTATGGCCAACTTTATTTATTAGCGATGGTTCGCTCATGTACATGTACAATTCTTATGAACGGCATGCAACTTTAGCCGCTTATGTTGCAATTTGAAAATTTCATCCTACGACGATAATTTTATATGCAATCGACGTAGTTCGGACTGGCGAGCCGGAAAAGTAGCCTATTTCCACCCCCGCAAAGAAAATTCAAACCATTTGTATGGGGAAAATTTCGACGATCGAGCGCACCGTAAAGGAACGAAAAACCAAGCGTCTCCACCAGCACTAACAGTAGAAAATCGAAACAGACACACAAAATTGTAAAACGAACACACGACAATAGAGGCCGAATAAAAAAGGATCCAATGAATGTACCTAACTAAATCGTCTCAGGTATTTTGGACCGGAAACACTAGAGGGATGATGACATAATTGGGGCATTGGGAAGGGGGTCACAGGTTATTCGTTGTTGCTTTTTATTCGTTTACTGCGGTGATTGGCTGCGAATCCAATCACGGTCTTTTCTCATCCTGAGCAGGTTAAGAGGTTGGGAATTCGTCCGTTAGTTTTCAGCTTCTCTGGTTCAACTTTTTAGCGAGCAACGAATAATCCCCCTTTCCGTGATTTTGCGGGCTGTTCTCGTTTTCGGGGCGGATTCGAATTCGAAGCCGAAGTACGGATCCCTTTTCAGAGACCCTTCTGCTTCTTTCCCAAAATAGGGAACCAAAAAAGGAACTCACGTCCGAGTCTCATTCAGCTGGGCAAACCAAGACTAGGTGGGTGGTCTTCCGTAAGGAAGTGGCGCTTAAGCCACCCGCTAACGAAACGGAAGTGTGTCGGGGCTCTCGTTATATTTGGCGCCCAACAATACAAGGCTTTTAAAGAATCGTTTGACGTCAATTTCGACGTTCGTTAATACAAGGTTTTTTTTTCGATCGATGCATCTACTTTGTTTGATTGACATTTCATTTTCGGTAAATTGAAGGGAGTAAAATAATAAAACCATTTAAGTTTCGTTCAAACATTTATTGAACATAGAAATCGCTCAGAAAACAGTGAAATTGCTTCATTTCACATTTCAACCTTATCGTGGTACATTGTTGTTTCTTCCTTATTTAGTTTTTACATTTACATAATCTTAATTTCTAAACATATTTTTCTCATTAGTTAATACATTTTTTTCTCGTTATTTTATTCAATTCTTTGGCTCTTTTGTACATAAATAAGTTTTTTTTCTTTCTTTTACTTTATCTGCAATAATATTTGATTCGCTCACATCAGTGGCAGTATTTTTTTTCTCTTCATCATATTTTTGCATTATTTTTTTTTCTTCGTATCATAATTTCGGTTATTGGTTTTACATTTATTTTTTTTTTCTTTTTGCAATTCATACCATTACATCTAGGAATTCCTTAGATATTTTTTGTAAATTTGTTACCCAATCAAGCTTTCATACTTTGAGCTATTTTTTTTTCTTCTCATCCAGAGGAAAATTTATTAGTAGATCAAGTCCTACGCAAAAATGATGCGTTTCTTCCCACGACCGGAAGATTTGAACGAGGAGGAGATTAATTATGAGCTAATTATTAGGAATCAGCCAGATACGGTCATGAGATCGGATTTGTGTGGTAAACAAAGATGTTTAAGGAAACTCTTTCATAAAGACCGAAAACAGAAAGTGGACTACGCTTCTGGGATCAACATCTTAGAGGAAGCCCCGCATATAGAAGGCAGAATAGAAAACCTTAAGAGGTCTTTGGACAAAAAAGTTGAGGCAAAATTCGAATCTCGGGTGTTCCATTACTGGATGAGAGTTCATCGGTCGCTAACCGCGAACGAAGAACAGGAGATCATTAGAGCTAAATTACTCGGGAAAATCGATAAAATGATAGACCAGTACAAATTAGGATCCAACCCATCAGGAAAGGATCAGGAACAGTCCCAGGAAGAGAGCGAAGGGGCAGGGGCAATAGAACAACATCCGAAAGAAGTCGAAAAGAAAGCTTGGGGACCGGTAGATCAACATCAATTCGACCGTTCATGGGAGAAGAAGCAATTTCCTGAACTAGAACCTATAGAATCTAGTCTTACAAGAACAGGTACGAAAAAGAAGTCATCAGGTAAAACCGAATCAGGAACCATCACGCGGTCAGAGTTAAACGACATACTTCGGGAAAATAATAAAACATTGGAAGAATCCTTCGAACGTGAAAGACAATTATTGTTGAAAACTATTCACGAAAAGGATGCACGCATAACCCAACTCTTGAACTCAAGGGATTTTAAAACCCAACAGAATCCTCGCAGTTTTAATCAACTTCAACCCGAATCAGATTCGGATTCTGATAGGGAGATTATTCGTTCGAATAGGATAGGTCGGAATCCAAGAAGCAGAGAAGAGTCTTCGGACAGCGCTCATGCTAGAAATAACTTTCCTAACTTCCAACCGGTACTCCCACAAGCCAGGCGAAGCTTTGATTCGTCAGGGTCAGTACTTCTTCGTGAAGACTTGAATAACTTCAACAGGTACCGACGAGAACACGTAGGCAGAGTCGAAAAATGGAAAATCCGTTTCAACGGGGACCCTAAAGCGTTAACAGTCGAAAACTTTCTGTACAAGACGAATAAATTATCAGAACGAGAAGGTGTGTCGAAACATACGCTTCTGAGAGACATCCACATGCTTTTGGAGGGCACCGCGGCGGATTGGTTTTTTACCTACGTCGACGATTTAAACACATGGGAAAACTTTGAGACTAAAATAACACAGCGCTTTGGAAACCCCAACAGGGACCAAGGTATTAGGTATAAAATCCAAGAACGGAAGCAGCTACGAGGAGAGACGTTTGTTGCGTTCCTGTCTGAAATCGAGAAAATGAACCGCATGCTTACCCAGCCACTATCGCGACGAAGAAAGTTCGAAGTGGTATGGGACAACATGCGACACCACTATCACTCGAGATTGGCGACCACCGAAATCCAAGATCTAGAACATCTTACAATTCTGAACCACAGGATAGACGCGACTGATTATAGCCTGCAGCATCACCAGACGGAATCCTCAAATCGTAGACCATTAAACGCCATCGAGTTGGACGACGAGGAATATTGGTCCGACGGGGCAACACCGTTATATGCAATTCAAGGACCTACGACACCGCATTTCAGAACACAACAGCCGTACGTAGGAACTCGTCCAAACTACCAAATGCCCGAAGGTCAACAAAGGCTTCGACAGCAAAACTACCCATCTGGGAACCAGACGCCCTGGCAAAATCGGAAACCACCCGGAAGATACCAGCAAACGAACACCACACTTCATCAAGGGACGTCAACCCCCTTAAACAGTCAGAACACGGCTAACCAGTCACCAGGAAGCCAACCTATAAGACCGACAGAGGAGAGGCCAACTTATGGAGAAGGTTGCTGGAACTGCAAAGACGTGACCCACAATTGGAGGCAATGTCCGAAACCACGAATAGTGTTTTGCTTCGGTTGCGGAAGTCTGGGGAGGACAGTAAGAACTTGTGACAGATGCTCAAAAATTCCACAGGGTCAAACTGTTCATAACAGACAGGGAAACGAATAGAGGGGTGTGAGCGGGGGAATTCTAGCACTCTGCAAAAAATTAACATTCCCATAAAATCAAACGACACAATATTCGATCCTTTTACACAAGTTTATCACATAAAATTACACTTCAAAAAATGCCCACACATCAAAGTCAAGGTATTCGACACAGAAATCGAAGCCCTTCTAGATTCAGGCGCAGGGATAAGCATCCTGAACTCAATCGACCTAATCGAAAAATACGACCTCAAAATACAGCCAGCAAATTATCAGGTGTCCACAGCAGACGGAACTAGGTACAAATGCTTAGGCTACCTGAATATACCTTTTTCATTCAAAGGACTCACAAAAGTCGTCCCCACGATTATCGTCCCAGAAATATCCAGGACACTCATTCTGGGAGCAGACTTTTGGGACTCTTTCCAAATTAAACCGATGATAGACCTAGGACGTGGCCCTGAAGAGTTGAAAACCTCAGATGACGAAACGGAACCGTTTTGCTTCTCAATCCAACCAACAGGCAATATCATCAGAATTGAAGAACCAGAAGAAGATGATACGTTAGATATCCCCATCTACGAAGGACCAACAGAATCTACGCCGGATCCAGAAGGAATTGAGACGGAGCACACCCTCTCGGATCAGCACAGAAAACTCCTCACCGACGTCATCAAGAGCTTCGAGCTTACGTCTACAGGGAAACTGGGGAAAACTAATTTAATTGAACACGAAATAGTTCTAAAAGAAGGAGCGGTCCTCAGGAACCCGCCAATGTACAGGTGTTCGCCGTACATGCAGGATGCAATCAAGGCAGAGGTAGAACGTTTCAAAAAGCTCGACGCAATAGAAGAGTGCTTTAGCGAGTGGACCAATCCGCTGGTCCCAGTGCTGAAGAAGAACGGCAAGGTAAGAGTTTGCCTAGACTCTAGGAAACTGAACAAGCTCACGGTCAAAGACTACTTCCCGATGCGCAACATGAACGATATTTTTTGTAGATTGGGTAAGGCCAAATACTTCTCGGTAATTGATTTGAAGGACGCATACTTCCAGATTCCTCTAAAAGAAAGCAGCAGGAACTATACAGCTTTCCGCACACCAGAAGGAGTTTGGAGGTTCAAAGTGCTTCCATTTGGCATACAGAACGCGTCATTCAGTATGCAGAGACTTATGGCCAGAGCGTTAGGTTTCGACCTCGAGCCTAACGTCTTTGTGTATCTAGATGACATCGTCATCGCATCAGATACCTTCGAAGAGCACTTGAAACTTCTCGAAGAAGTCGCAAAGAGACTCAGAACCGCAAGATTGACCATCTCTCTTGAGAAATCCAGGTTCTGCCGAAAACAGGTGGTGTACTTAGGATATCTTCTCAACGAGTTCGGAGTGGCAATAGACACTAGCAGAATTCAACCGATATTGGATTACGCCCAGCCAAAAAACCAGGAGGACATAAGGCGACTATTGGGTCTTGCGGGGTTCTACCAAAAATTCATTAAGAATTATAGTAGAATCACTGCCCCGATTACAGACTTACTTTCCAAAGAACATAAAAAAATGAAGTGGACGGAACAAGCGGAAGAAGCCTTCAGGGAACTGAAATCAGTGTTGACGTCAGCGCCTGTATTAGGGAATCCGGACTTTACCAAAATGTTCACAATCGAATCTGACGCGTCAGACAGAGCGGTAGGAGCCGCTTTAGTACAGGAGCAGGACGGGGTGACCAGGGTTATTTCCTATTTCAGCAAAAAACTCAGCCGCACCCAGAGACGTTACTCAGCTGTTGAAAAAGAGTGCCTCGGCGTGTTGTTGGCGATTCAACACTTCCGGCATTACGTTGAAGGGGTAAAATTTCGAGTAGTAACGGACGCAAGAAGTCTGCTATGGCTTTTCAACATGGGAACCGAAACGGGGAACGCCAAGTTACTTCGGTGGGCTCTCAGAATTCAGGCGTATGATTTTGATTTAGACTATCGGAAAGGGAAATCAAATATCACAGCAGACTGTCTATCAAGATCCATTCCTTTAGACTGCATCTCGTTAGCAAAAGTTGATCTCAAACAGGACGAACTCATTGAACAGATTAACCTAAATCCTAGCAAATTTCCCGATTACCGGATCATAGACGGTCAACTTCACCAGTATGTTCCGACGAAAGGGAAACTCCAGGATCCAAGATTCGAGTGGAAAGTTGTACCAAAAACCACAGACATCAACGGGATCATTAAAAGTATTCACGACAAGGCTCATTTCGGTGTCGAAAAAACAACCGCAGCCGTAAAAGAGAAATTTCATTGGCCCAAAATGAACCAAGCCATAAAAGCTTTTTGCCAGGAATGTTTAACGTGTCAATTAAGCAAGTCTCGTAACTTCAACACCACTCCTCCGATGGGTACACAGAAGCCTGCGGAACACCCGTGGCAGTTTGTGACACTGGACTACATCGGTCCATTGCCACCTTCCGGGAAAAATCGAAACACATGCCTACTGGTGGCCACGGATGTGTTTTCGAAATTCATAATGATACAACCTTTCAGGGAAGCGAAGGCTCATTCGTTGGCGGAATTCGTAGAAAATAACATTTTCAACCTTTTCGGGGTACCCGAAATCGTCCTGACCGACAATGGGTCACAATTCGTGTCCAAAGTGTTTAAAACACTGTTGGATAACTACCACGTCTCGCATTGGCTCACGCCGGCATATCACCCTCAGGTGAATAACACCGAAAGGGTCAATCGAGTAATCGTAACCGCAATCCGAGCTACACTTAAGAAAGCACACTCCAGTTGGGCTGAAAATTTGCAACTCATAGCGAGTGCAATTCGAGATGCTGTACATGTTTCGACGAAATATAGCCCTTACTTCATAGTGTTTGGTAGAAACAGGATCTCCGACGGCCACGAATATGCTACCATGAGAGAACTCCAGTTATCGACCGAAACCACAGCGGAGAAGCAAACAGAACGGATGGACGAGCTCTTCAAGGAAGTGAAGCAAAATCTAGCGAACGCCTACGAAAAACATGCCAAAACATACAATCTTCGATCAAGCGCAAATTACCCGACGTACACGGTAGGAGAAACGGTGCTGAAGCAAACTTTCGACCTCTCAGATAAGGGAAAAGGTTTCTGCAAGAAATTGGCACCAAAATACGAGCAAGCCATCGTTAAGAAAATTCTCGGTTCAAACACCTACGAGCTCGAGAATCCTTCCGGAAAACGAATAGGAGTTTACCACAGTACGGTGCTCAAACGTTTTCACCAGCCTAAAAGCACAAACAACAAATCCTAACTATAAATTCTGTTCATTTTTTTCAAGCTATGCCACTTCCCAAGAAGAAACCAAAATGCAAAGAAACACCCAAAGGGGAAATAAAAAAAACTTTCGACGGACTCGCGAGAAACGACCTAGTTTATTTCTACGCTGAGGGAACCGAAAAACTAAGTTTAGACAGTAGACATAGATTATGATTTAACAGCTATGCAACGTAAAAGGGACTAATCATCGAAACAAAATACCATCTGGGAACATCTTCTTACTTCGATGGACTCGCGAGGAAGGGCCCTATGCTCTCCGAGCTGAGGGTACCGAAACCAATCGACACCGTCCTAACAGAGACCACTCCAAGCGCAGAGTGAGTCTAAGCCGATCCAATTTTACGAAAAAACCGAACGGAATCGATACGCGCAATTGTATATAGTTTAGTTGTTAGTATCCTAGTTCCCTAAGACTTAGATAAGGTAGTACTTAAGCTAGATTAGTAAGAAAACATGAAATATGAACTCACGGTTAACTTTTTAGGACAATTTTAGCTTCCGGTAAACGGGCAAGAGGGAGCGCTCTTTTGTCGGAATCCATTTGCGGCGATGTCAAGGAACCACAATCCTCTGGCAGAACAATCTGACCACCCCTGATCGGCAGCAGCACCACTTTCGAAGGACCTCTATATTTAACCCGGATTGGAACACTTCCGGCGAAGACCGACACACACTCCTAAAAAAAAAATGTTTTATTGATTTCCTAGAGGATTAGCTTACCTGTTTCGATACAATCAACGCGAGATATGTAGAAATTCGCCGGAATCAGTCAACTCCACTGGACTCCACCGAAGACAAAGCCAGGAATAGCCAGGAATTGCCAGAGACCTACTTCTATCCGCCACAAGCTCCGAACGGAAAAGGAACAGTCCCACCTAGAGAAAAACAAAGGGAGGAAAACAAACATTCACATCGGATAATGGAACGACAATCTGTATGTTCACAGTCCTTGATCCGATACCGCAGAAACTGTTTATCACTCGGAACGTCATAGAGAGCGAAGCCACTTAGCCAAAACTTCCCGGCACCGGATAATTCGGATCAAATCGGCAAGATCCACCACGCACGGTTCACTGTCGAGGATTTACTCGAGTTTGTTTTGATTCTCGTTTGACGTTATGTACGTTGTTGGCATGAATGGGTGATAGTATGAGTGAGAGAGATGGTTGAAACTGTATAAATGTTTTGATGAACGGTTTAGATGTAGATTTAGGGCAACTGCACAGTCGAAATTCGAACTGGTTTTAAAATTTTGACTTCTTGTAAGCGTTTGAAACAGTGGATATTGTTGAAGCGAACTAGAAGCAAAATTAGTTATTTTAAGTAAGAATGTCGGACTAGCCGCAATCTCGCCAAGTGTAGGGGAAGGTTAGGTCGAACAAACTTACAGATAATTTAGGTTTTTTTTTTTGGGATCGGTAGAGGATTTGGTATTCGTAATCGGTAATTCCAGGTGTAGAATCCAAATCGCTCTAGGCGATTCGGATCCCATTTGTGATAACACAGTGGGTGATTTTTTTTTAAGCTTTAGATAGTAGGTTTTTTTTTGAATGAATGGGGCCTTCAACAGTTACGTAACGTCAAACAGGGTCAAAACAATCTCCCGAAAAACTTCTTTGGTTTACCAACATTTTTTTTTTGCTTTTTTTTCTGATTGCTGAATTCAATTATTTTATTTTTTTTTTCTCCTTAATTGTTTTTTTTTTCTCCGTATTTTTTTTTTCATTCTCATAGCGTAGTTTAAATAGGGTTTAAGGAATACAATATCAATTTTAGAGTTTAGATTTTGTCCTTTTGAAGTATTTTTTTTTGCATTTTCGCTGGAGACCGGAGACTAACGTCATTGATGGTCAGTGGCAGGCCCGCAAGGAGCTCCTGCAAACAGCGATGAGTTATTGAATTAACGTTGATTCCCTATGACCCCGAAAATCAGCAAAATAGTTTGAATGGACGAAATATGAACCTACGAAAAATTTGATTGACTTTGAACTTCAAGTACAAGCCAATCAAATTTTTCGTAAATTTAGTACGGGATGATGTAACGGGTACACCAGCTACTAGTAAAACCAACAACAGAAATTCCTTTATAACCTTTAAATAAATTAATTAAGAGCCATTTAGAAACTAAATAAAATGAAACAATAACAATCAAATTAATTATTCATAAAGTACCTCCACTTAGAACTTAAAATTAATATAAAGATTTCGAAAAATAAAATCAACGAAGAAAGTTGAGCGAATGAATCCTCCTGCCAGGTACCACCCTAATTAATCATTAACCGAATCATCATTAACATCAAAAACGCGCCTGTAGATGTATTCGATCACCCGACACATTTTTGGAGTAGAAAGTATGGTTTAGAGAGTCACCTTCCAGATGATCGCCGACTGCAAGCTTGTTGTGCACCAGGTGAATGACCTCTTTCGGGATGCCTTTGTGCACCTAGGTTTGGAAGAGAAAAGGTTTGGTCTTTGGTCTCGGGTTTGGAAGGGGAAGACAAGGCTGCATTGTAAAATCGCGGAAAAGAGAGTTGTTTGTTTAACTTCTCGATTAGGTCTTCGTATCGGGTAGTTCCGGTACGAAGTTGAACTAGATCAAGAAGGCTGATTTCAGATGCGACTTCCTGAACCACTTAATCGTGAAGTTCAGTTGGGTAAAGACCGTTTAATTCGCGTGCTCGCAGTTAAGTTAAAGGCATCGTAGGAAAGTGTAGTGTCAAAAAAAAGCACAGGAAGACAGTGCTTACTCAGTCAGATTTGAGAAGCCCACTACAGCTTTCTCAAGCAGCCGTTTCATCAACCGTCGATCCCGCCGTGACGATCCGGGAATCTGCCGAGACCACCTAGAAAGCTACCAGGAACCGCCGGGACGAAATATCATCTCTGGAGCGTGCACGCGGCAGTGCCAAGGGTATTAGCATTTGCACCACCCCCACAATATTCTTCGATTCGACGAAATCTTCGACCAGCTGTGGCAGCCGGGAGATCTCGGCAAAAAGTTTCGCTGAACGCATGGGATCACATTGGATCCAACCACGCGTTCAGCCATAATCACCTGCATAGCTGTTCATCATCTTTGCCGATAGCCCGTCACCAGCACATCTGCCGGGAGAACACATCGGAGGTTCACCGCACTTGGCAGCAGAACCGGGGAAACCAAAAACCCCCGTTAGTATAAGGAAATAACGTGAGTACTCACCTATGGCCAACTTTATTTATTAGCGATGGTTCGCTCATGTACATGTACAATTCTTATGAACGGCATGCAACTTTAGCCGCTTATGTTGCAATTTGAAAATTTCATCCTACGACGATAATTTTATATGCAATCGACGTAGTTCGGACTGGCGAGCCGGAAAAGTAGCCTATTTCCACCCCCGCAAAGAAAATTCAAACCATTTGTATGGGGAAAATTTCGACGATCGAGCGCACCGTAAAGGAACGAAAAACCAAGCGTCTCCACCAGCACTAACAGTAGAAAATCGAAACAGACACACAAAATTGTAAAACGAACACACGACAATAGAGGCCGAATAAAAAAGGATCCAATGAATGTACCTAACTAAATCGTCTCAGGTATTTTGGACCGGAAACACTAGAGGGATGATGACATAATTGGGGCATTGGGAAGGGGGTCACAGGTTATTCGTTGTTGCTTTTTATTCGTTTACTGCGGTGATTGGCTGCGAATCCAATCACGGTCTTTTCTCATCCTGAGCAGGTTAAGAGGTTGGGAATTCGTCCGTTAGTTTTCAGCTTCTCTGGTTCAACTTTTTAGCGAGCAACGAATAATCCCCCTTTCCGTGATTTTGCGGGCTGTTCTCGTTTTCGGGGCGGATTCGAATTCGAAGCCGAAGTACGGATCCCTTTTCAGAGACCCTTCTGCTTCTTTCCCAAAATAGGGAACCAAAAAAGGAACTCACGTCCGAGTCTCATTCAGCTGGGCAAACCAAGACTAGGTGGGTGGTCTTCCGTAAGGAAGTGGCGCTTAAGCCACCCGCTAACGAAACGGAAGTGTGTCGGGGCTCTCGTTATATCGTTACACACGATCCCTCACTCTTCCCTTTTAATCATTTAAGACATCCTTTGTCTAACAATATTCTATTTTTCTCTGTTTATTTCAGGAATGCTCCAACCTAGGTCCGTGAGTCAGGAAATAAGGAGATAAATACCGTCACACCGCAACAGCGGAGTTATATGCAACATTTGTATACCACAGCACATATTAATAAAATATATATCTTTAAGTTAAGTTAAATATAATCGAGTTATAATTTAATGATTACGACACGATGATGACATAGTTTTTCACATCCTAGCATAAGATTTTTTTAAATTTTTGATTCCCTTAGGAAAAAACCCATAATAGATGCACCAATTTAAAAGTTTTCGATGCCGAAAAAATCATTACCCAGTCTGACGGATTGGCTTAAGAGGGAGGGGGGGGGGGGGGGGGGGGTTAGGGTCTAACACTTTAAAAGTCGATTTTTTATTTTTTTATTTTCTTATTGTAAAACATTTCAAGAATGTTGTGTCAAATTTTCAAGTCAATTGAAGCAAAACTGCAGAAATTATAGGCCTTTATCTCCTCCTATCTAATACTGCAAGAAAGCAAGAGCAGAAACTTCAAACGCGTTTTTCTCGAAAGCACATTTTTAAAGTCCGTGGACATCGTCATTTGAAAACTACTTATCCGATTCTTTTCAAATTTGGAACATATTTTCTACATATAAAATACTGGACCCCAACGTTTTTCTTTTTTGTTTTTTTTTTTACTTTGGGGAGATTTTACAGGTGAAAAATGGCTGATTTTTTCGTGAAAAATCGTAGTTTTTACTTCAAACAGCCACAAAAATTTCATAAAATTTTTTTTAAGTTAAATAAAAACGTTGGTGTCTAGAAAAACATCTATTAAAAATATTTTGCACTGATTTTTTGACTTCAGATGATTCTGTGCTGAGATACAGTGTCCACCGCAAATCCTGTTTTCTAAAAGGCATCTTCGAAAGTGCTCCGTCACCGGCTCATTTTTGAATATTTTTTTACGAAAAAATTACAAAATGTTCTTTTAACAATGCTTTGTATAATGCAAAAAATTTGAATACATTTGTTTGAACGATAGCTCTAGAAAAAAATCGTGAAAATGGTGTTTTTTTATACCCGTTAGACCCTACCCCCCCCTTAAGGCGTAGTCTTAAACGATCGAGGCTCTACTCCTGAAGCTTATGCACTTACACTTACCGCCATTGACTTACATTCCATGTATTTTGCACAACGCCAGTAATCTGTCGATGTCATCTTGAAGCGCAGCGCAATCCTCTGTTGGATCGATGATTCGATAGATTTTCAAATAATCAGCAAACAGCAGATTTGGCGATTGAAGCCATGTTGCTAAATCGTTTATAAACAGCACAAAGATAAGCGGTCCTAAGTGGCTGCCCTGCGGTACACCAGACGGCATGATGAACACAATAGAGTGAGTACCACGAATGTTTATTAAACCTCGACGATTAAGCAGGTACGACGACAGCCATTTGGTTAACCATACAGGAAAGCCGTAGCGAGTAAGTTTTTCTATTACGATTATGTGTGGAACTTTATCGAAGACCTTGGCGAAGTCAATGTATATTGAGTCCACTTGCAGTTTCTTATATGTTGTGGTATGCAATTCGCTGGCATAGCACATGATGTCTACTCTGGCTTCTCCCTTATAACTATTTGTTAGTTTGAATCTTTTCTCTCGGTCAAACACCAAGGGCAGACCATCAGGCCATGAACAAATGTACCTATCAATCTCGCCGAGCATCCCATGAAAATTTGACGATTTCTACATTCCATTTCAAAGGTAGAATCTGTGTGCTCTGAGGCGGTCGTTTAGCCTAATGGCTAGCGTGATTGGTTTGAAATCAGACTATAGGGGGTCGAATCCTGTCGCCTTCAAATAGGTTTAAGAGAATTTGCAACTCCACGAGCTTTAAAATTAACTCACACAACGGAAATGAAACAAACGAAGAACCAAAAATGGAATTGTAAACTCTAC
The DNA here is from genome assembly GCF_029784155.1 of Uranotaenia lowii. Lineage (NCBI taxonomy): Eukaryota > Metazoa > Arthropoda > Insecta > Diptera > Culicidae > Uranotaenia > Uranotaenia lowii. Next base: position 132,666,303 of record NC_073691.1, on the reverse strand, counting down.
GGAATAGAAACCAATGCAAAATATCTCTACGGAGTATAAAAGATTGTAAACTCTAAATGTTGTTTTTTTTAAAAATAAGTATGATATTTTTCATAGAGTGTTTTTCAAGTTGATTTTTAATCGTCTTTCAAATTGAATTTGGTTACTAAAAATCTATACATTTATATTAACTTATGAGGATGATTTTTTCGGAGCTGACGTCGGGTTGTTAGAATCGGCACTGCATGTTTCATGATGGGATCTCTTTGCACCTCTGCTTATGTATCATTCAACAGGTCCACAGCAAATTATAACATGTACTAGAACAAATTTGGAATTCAATAATTCAACAATTCTTGATGCCTTGCTTGATTAAATGTATGAAGAAATGCGCCTGAAGATTGTTATTTCAATGTGCTAAGTAACGCCTCTACTTCCCCTGTTTCTCTTCCTCAGGGTCATCTTCACACCCAGCAACGACGCTGCTAATGCTGGCCACCCAAACTAGAAAGTAAACAATAACAGTGGGCGCCTTGTAAGAAGAACGCGGGCAAGAAATCCTTAGTGATTAAAAATGATCAGCACCTGGAGCAATTTTTGTCGAGGAAAAGTCGAAACAGAAGCAACAATAACAACAAAAACATCCGTGCCACCACCATTTTCCATCGCATTGCCCCTGATCATGGTTGGAAAACTTTTACCATCGGGCCGCCGTCACAATTTCCGTCGTCTACAATCAGTAGGGCAACAGTTTCCCCCACCAGTACTCCAACACCACCCCCACCAGCGTAGATCAGAATGAAACAAAGAACAGTGAAAACGCAAAAGCGAAAACGGAAAAGGCGAAAACGTGAGTCCCCAAACTAAATAGCTTCTTGTTGAAGTGATATTAAGCACATTTCTCTACAATTGCTCAAAACGGAAAAGAAGCAATCGAACCAATAGGGATAACAAGCAACCAGCCAGCATGGCAGAATTGCTATAAGAAATGTAATAATTCGATTACCCGTATAATTAGTGTGCTAAAAAGTCTAATCTTGAATCATGATGAAGTGAGTTGGGGTGAAAAAAAGTATCCAAGCAGAAAATCGACGTCCGTGTGAAAAAAGGTCGACAGTGAAAAGAAAGCAATCAATAAGAAAATCAACCCGACAGGGTGTACCACCAATTAAGTCGAGTTAGCTTGTGAGTGTGTAGTACGTGTGTTAGTAGATGTGTGGGCATCGTCGTTGATTTACGGCTAAATTGCCCTGCTGGGGGTTGTTCAGTGTGACAAAAGTTCGAAAGTTGTGCTGCCAAGAGGGGGGTTCGGGAGGCCTGAGGGAGTGTTAGTGTGTGTGGGTGTATTTGTAAGTGAGTGTAGTTATAATAAATGAGCATTATTCAATGGCAATCAACCAGAGTCGGTCGCATCAGGGGGTTGGTTGGCTCTAATTGATGGCCCTCAGAGCGATGCTTGCCGGTGCGCAAATGGTGCAGAAGCAAGAGCAGCCGTCAGGTCCCTCCCAAGTGTCCACTACTACTACTACTGAGTCTACTGCAGCTGTTGGCGGCACAACCACCGGCGGAATCATGCTGGACATGATGATTACCTTTGGCAATTTGTCCTCTGGAGGGGATGCTTCCGGAACATCTGCCGGCAACCGGACCGGAAACCATGACCTTGAACTGGGTGGCAGCGACGTTGGGGACGACCAGGTCACCGATGTTGCCATCCTCTGTATGAAAAGTTTAATCTTCGGATCTATCATCATCGGGGCTGTGTTAGGGAATGCACTAGTTATCATATCGGTGCACAAAAATAGGAAACTAAGGTAAGTCATTCTTCATGGTGCAAATTATAATGGTTTGCCCATTTTAAACCCTGCATCAGATTGTAGTTTTTTTTTAACTTAAAACATGCATTAGTGTAAAATTGATCTACATTACGAATACATAAGGGTGAAAATCGTTCTTCAGCCTGCCAGAAGTCCTCATGTCAAATTTCAGCTCATTTGATTAACTTCAAGAGGTCGCTAAATCTCCCTTAAAACACTGATAAATCCACTTTGGTCCTAATTTCATGCACATGCACCGATTGTACTAATTTTTTTTATTGATCTAGACCTTATTACATACTTTCTGTTGCAAACGATCATATGATACGAGTTACGACAAAAAAGTAATATATTTTGAATATTCAGAAGAGACGAATGTCCACATCAAGGGTATGCAAAACAAATACCGAAATGCATAATCCCGTTAAATTTAGAACAAAAAGGAGTTTTCACCGTGCATCCTTCATTTTCAAATACCTCTCTTGTATGGTTTTGTAAAATTGGCACGTTGTTATACAGTGCAGAAAATTTACTTTCAAGTTGAAAGTTAAAAATGAGCAGTAAATAAGCAAAAAACATTGTCATATGTTTTTTCTTACTACGATAGCCTTTTTTATAAACTTTTATTGATTGTATAATTGGTTATTATCGCTCGAGAAGGAGCAAAGTTATACAAATGTTTGTGCAACAGATTTTGAAACAAAGTGATGTTGTCATTCCAGTTTTTTCTTTCACATTCACCATATCACGCTCCACTTGTTTTAACCACCTCGCTCGTTCCTACCGCACTCGTAGCGAACACCTATTTGACTGTCATCTGGCATTCCCGCAACATGCTCGGCCCAGCGCATCCGACCATCCTTCGCCACCTTCTGGATATTGGGTTCGCCGTAGAGTCGAGCGAATTCGTGGTTCATGCTTCGCCTCCACAGATAGACCAAGCCTTCGATTATCTCCAGCTCGTCGCCGTCAATCTTGACCTTGTTATTACTGGACAATCGGGCTAGGTCGATCTCGGATCTGCAGGCCAGCATTTACTTCGTCTTGGACGTATTAATCATTAACCCAATCCTACCTTCGCGATTCAGTTGAAGGTAAATTTCCTCCACCGCCGCAGATGATCTGCCAATGTCGTCGGCAAAGCAGATCAGTTGATTGGATGTGTTGAATATCGTGCCCCGCATTTCGCCCTACGCTCGTCGAATAACTCCTTCTAGCGCCATGTTAAACATCGTGCAAGATTGACCATTGCCTTGTCGAAGCCCCCTGCGTGAGTTCGATAATTTACTAGAAATCCGCACACAGGACTGCGTTCCATCCATCATCAGTCTAATCAGCTTTCCGGAAAAGCCGTTCTCGTCCATGGTTTTCCATAGCTCGTCATGGATGATCGTGTCGTATGCGGCTTTGAAGTCGATGACTAGATGGTGCGTAGGGACTTTCTGTTCACGGCATTTTTGGAGGGTTTGCCGTAGTGTGAAGATTTGGTCCGTCGTAGACCGCCCCTCCATGAAGCCGAGGACTTCCCACAAATCTGTTTACTTGTGGCGTTAGGCGTCGGAGAACGATTCGGAACAACACTTTGTAGGTAGTATTTAGAACAGTGATCGTTCGGTAGTTCTAACAGTCCAATTAGTCGCCCTCCTTGTAGATGGAGCATGTTACCCTCTCCTTCACTCTTTCGATAGCTGCTCTGAGTCACAAATCCGAACCATCAACCGATGTAGGCAATCAGTCTATTTGTCCGGGCCTATTTTGATGAGTTCAGCCGCAATTCTATCCTTCCCAGCCGACTTGTTGCTATTCAACTTAATGGTATCCTAGACTTCGCTGGCGATGCTTTCCCCACCGTCTTTGTATTCTGCATGTGCTGCAGGTGTTCAACGAAGTGCCGCTTCCAACTTTTGATCACTCCACGATTGTCCGTCATTATTCCCCCGTCCTTATCCCAAAACATTTCGGCTTGCAGCCTCTGCGGAATGCCTTGAGTTCCTGTTAGAACTTTCGTGTTCCTTGGGAACGAAGTAGCTGCTCTTGCTCCTCGAGCTCCTGCTCCTCCAGGCGGTGTTTTTTCTCCTGAAAATTTCGGACTCGCTACCATTTCCGCTGTCGGTGATTTTCCACATTTCGACAGGTATTTCTTTGCACTACTGCCGGCCGGGTATTCTCTTCGTCCATTACCCTTCTACACTCCTCGTCGAACCAGTCGTTCCGTCATGTTTGGCGTTTGGAGGCGGCGTAATCTATCAGTCTGAGGCCGTTTTTCTCGGTCAGCTGGTGCGCGCTGAATCTTCCAATTGTAGGTTTGAATTCTTTCTCCTTGCCGACCTGAGCGTTAAAATCCCCGAGGACGATCTTCATTCGTGGGTCGACCGCACCACCTAATCACGCGCTTCTTTATCTTCCACATCACTTAAAAGTGGTTCCAAACCCATGTGTGTCGCCGCAGCTCTGGTAGATATGACCTTCTCGGAACGTTTTTACTGTGGAGCCCTTCCAGCTGCAGCGCTACGATGTCGAATTTCCAGCTCTTCAATCCGTTGGAGAGCACGTGGGTACTGTTCATGAAATTTAGAGATCGGGAGTTCCATTTTTCAAGTTTCCAATCGATGGTCCATTTCCGTCGCATGGGTCTTTGCCGATTTCCATCCGAAATTTGTTGTTCATTGTTCGTTGCTTGTATTTTTTTACAGTCACGTGCTCGCAAGGCTCGCAGCCAACTCCACTATTTCGCAGCAGGACCTTGTGGTGTTGCTGTTTTGGGTCCCGAACACCACCAGAACGTTATTACACTCCGTCCCTGACTTGAAGTTGGGTTGGGTATCCGATCTCTGCTAAGGTTGCTCGCATCCCAGCCAGCATCACGGGGAGGTTGAGAATCGAAGTTGTAAGATAAGAGGTGATAAGGTCATTTTTCCAGCACGATTCGTATATGTATTTAACGAGACTTGCCCGGAGGGATGGTAACGTTGAAATATAAAATAAAAAAAAACTTGAAAATTTGGAAAAGCCTTTGAAAATCCATCGATTAACCTAAAAAGCACATTTCAACAAATCATCTCATGTGGACGACCATGCTAAAGTCACGTAAAATATTGATCAAGTAGGCCGTGGACTGTACTTTTGCAGGCAAAAAACAGTATCGAAAAGTTGACCTTCTAGCTATGAATTACATGAAGGATGTTTAAAATAGTTTAATACTGTTTAACTATATTTCTTGAATTCTTTTTCCAAGAATGTTGAGAAAAAAAAGTACTAAAAGAGAAAAAAAAAGTAAATCTGTATGAAGCATTCCTGCCCTGAGACCATTCAAAGTGACCACTTTCACTTGAAGCGCATATTGGTGTAAGAATGATACCCGATGTCTCCTTATTTTGTCAAACGACAAAAAGTTTTCTTCTATCAGTAATAATTCGTGAATTTGAAACAAGTAAATGAAAGTTAGCGGTCTTCATTTAGCGGAACCAAAAAATAGCGGAACTTTTTAATTCGCTAGCTCGATCAAAATTTAGCGGCAAAATTAAACCGCTAAAAAAAGTTATCGGACTAACTAGCGATTAGCGGATTAACGTTTTTGTGCCGAACACTGCAGAAAAGGCTTCGAAACCCGGATCAGTAAGGCCCGATTTTTCGTTTGCGAGTTTCCGAAACATCTGGCGGTTACGCCAGATCTCTCTACGAACGAATATCCGAATCTTCAACTCAAACGTCAAATCTGTATTGCTGAACGGTTGAGAAACTTGGTGCACATATTTGGTGACGACGCGAAAACTGCAAGTATTTGTGAATCGCTGCCTGCGGAGTATCTTCCGCGCTTGGTGGCCTGGCAATTGGATCTCAAATGAGGAATTACATCGCCGGTGTCATCAAAGGAAGCTAGAAATCGAGATTCGGGAGCGTAAGTGGAGATGGATTGGACACACGCTGCGAAGAGATGAGAAAGAGATTTGCAGAGAGGCACTTGAATGGAATCCAGAGGAACATCGAAGGAGAGGCACTCCCAGAAACTCATGGCGGTGAATCCTAACCGCCGAAGTACGAACTCTCGACGAGAGTCTTGACTGGGACCTGGTGAAGACGCTGGCTCCGCATCGTCAACAGTGGAGGTCTTTTACCCCGGCCCTATGCACCGGAGGATCGGCGCGGGAACTTAAACCAGTAAAAATATGATAAAGCAGAGAGTTTGGCAAATTTCAGAAGTCAGTTTTCTCATTGAGCAGCACATTGTGCAGAGTGGATCAGCTCTAGACTGGCCCATAACAAAAAAAAAATCTTATATTCCACGCTGTTGGTGCCTTTAGGTGAAAAAATGACTTTCTAAAAGTTTCAGGTCATTTGGCAGAAGCACGAGCTGGCGCAAAGGACTTAAAATTTGTATGAAGATTTTCGGCAGAATGTACGAAAAATCGACCAACTTTCACTCTTTGTGTTCTAAAATATGTTTCTAGTGTGCTAGAAAGCACAGAATTTCAGGAATTGTAGTTCAAACAACGACGAACAAGTTTGTAGAAGATTGTCACGCGATACGAGTTGACTGTGATGAGTTATCCGCAATTGAATGTGTGATTTTTTTTCGCGAACACGGTGTATAGGCTAATAATCGCACTAACTTGATCGCATCGTCACACAATGAGAATAACAAATAGAAAGTTTGTGTCCTCGGCAAAGTTGCGAAAAAATCTCTGAAAAACATTATTGTGGGGCATTAAAACCTTCTTGCATTCATTATTACTGAGTGGAAATCGTTATTCTCATTATATGACAATTCGATACTACTTTTACTAATAAAACAATCCACCTATACACCGTTCACGATATATCGATGAAATGCGAAAAAAAATCGCATAAAATTGCAAAAAACTTATCACAGTCAAATCGTATTGCGTCACAATCTTTAAAAATCTTGTTTGTAATTGTTTACTACAATTCCTGAAATTCTGAGGTTTCTAGCATACTGGAAACATATTTTAGAACACAAAGAGTGATAGTATGTCGATTTTTCATATATTCTGCCGAAAATCTCCATACAAGTTTCAAGTCCTTTGCGCCAGCTGTGCTTCTGCCAAATGACCTGAAACTTTCAGAAAGTCTTTTTTTTTTCACCTAAATGCACCAATCAAGGGGGTGTCGTGTTGAAAAAAAAAATGTTGTAAAAATCATCCCACACAAATTTGAGCCAGATTAATTCAGCTCATTGCGTTTTTAATCATTGTATGGAAATTTGATTATCGTGCGCGGTAAGAGAGCAAGAAGTAGACGTTCTATCGCTGTGTGTGCAGTTTTAGAAAACTTGCGTTCATTTTGTGCTGTCTGACAGGACACATTAAGCTGTTTTAAGGAGTATAACACCCCTGGACTCTAGTTGCACATTATTTACCATTCGCTAGTGAAATATTTCCAATTGATTTCATTTCAGATTTGCAGATGCAACAGTTCAAGTTGTAAGACACGGTAGAATAAATTATTTATAGTTGTTTAAACCCAGATTTGTTAATAATTTAACTTGCTTATTCAAACCAAAATTTAATACTATTGAATACCTTGAAAAACATAAAATAACAGTATTCGTTCCAGATTTTTAGATCATCGATTCAAACCACAAAAACGAATAGCAAAACTAATAATAGCATATATTTTGGCTATGGTCATCCCAATGTAGCCACTAATTCACTAACGAAATAGCTACCCATCTTTTGGCTCCAGCATCCAACGATCCCCATTGAGATTTCGATTGTACTTTCCCGGAACAGGATCTGGAAGTGTGAGCTCACATTTCATTGTGAATAAGTAATGAACTTCATCTATCGACCGAAGCCAATAATGGAAGCAATCTCGGTGCTGCTGCTTGTTTTGGATGGCTGGTGCCAATAAGTCTTGGATTGTTCGTCGAATGCTTCTTCGAACCTTTTGGAGGGTTTGAAGACGGAGCCCCAGTAAGGATTGAGCTGCAAGACCAGGCCAGATCAGAAATGCTCTCAGATATAACGTCTCTATCGAGTTAGATTAAGACAGACAACATCACAGGGAATTCCGCTCTGGCAAACATCATCCACATTTGCTCTGTAATCAATCACATACTGGTTTCGATTTCAAAGAATGAATCTGGTGCGTGAGGAAGTAGGACCTCACTCGATTGGTTGGATGTTTGTGAGTGGTTGGGATCGATTGGTGATGATGAAAGCTTTGGGTTTTTGTCTAATCAAACAGTTGGTTGATACCATGGAGCACTGATTTGCTTCTCGAAATTTCATTCTTGCTGAACGACAGTGCTTGTATGTTTTGGGAACGAAAACAAAAATACTGTTCAATCAGTTGAAATACTCGCTCGTATTTGAAATCTAAAATGTCTTCGGTTTTCTGATTTGAAATATTGGAACACTTGACTTGAACTAAATATCCTTAGTTATGCAGATTTTCTTCAGATGATACCTACAAGCCTTGCTTATTCTTTTATTGACTAGCAAACTGAATTATTCAAACAAAAATTCCACAAAACCATATCTATATTTGTCAAATACAGGAAAACAAGCTTTACTGTATCATAAAATTTTAAGTTAATCTTGAAAGTGGCTGACCGCATTGATTTATTCGTTGAAATAAGCTACAATGCACGGCAATTTCAGATACAGTCCTTCCAGGAACTTTTGGTACATGCCCCAATGAACTTAGTCTGGCGGAAAGTAAACAAGCGATTTGCCTTCGGTTAATTTTGGAATGTGGTTGCATTCCGTCACGATAATGCCATAGCCCAAAATAACTGCAATTTTACACTTCGCAAATTGATTGTTGACTTGAATCGATTTTTTTTTTCTAGTATTGCATGAGAGTTAATGTTAGACTTCACATTAAATCATTTATGTTATGTCAAAACTGTTTTCCATGCAAAATGCAATGAGAATGATTCGAAAACAGAGATGTCTTATTCAGAACAGCAAAACACAATTTAAATCAAAACCCCTTGAAAATTTTTCGAGTTGCATCATATTTTACGTAAATTTTGTATGACAGCCTCCTCCATGTAGGAGTGGTTTGTTACCCTATCTTAAGCATTCGCGGTCCCAAATAACAAATTTCTCTGCAATCAGACTACCGGTGTCTAAGTTATGTGGTTTCAAATAAAACACCTCTAGTTTTGTATATGAGGTTTCAAGTTTCAGTGCAAAATTAATAGTCTTCAAATGTTCGAACTTTTTTCCATAGAACCATTCCACAATGGGGAAAAAGTGTACAAACCGCGAAGAAATTCAATATCTTTCGTGCTACATGACCCAAATCTATGAAAATATACTTTCCTTTTGTGAAAATTTCCGGAAATTAGATTGGACATAGTTTCAAACGCCGTACAAGCTTGCGAAAGGAGATATAGTGCCTTTTTAACCCCTTATTCCCCTATATTTTGCAAACATTCCAGAAAAACACTGATTCGAACCAGAGAATTTTGAATGAAAACCGACCTATCGTGTGTAATTTTTTCTGAGGAATCGAATGAAGGCTGTTCTGGCCTCTGCACGCTTCAGAAAATGGAGTTATGGCTGTTTTTACCCTCAATTCCCCTACATTTTTCAATGATTTCAGAAAAATGTAGGGGAATTGAGGGCAAAAACAGCCATAACTCACTATTTCAAAGCGTGCGGTGGCTCAAACAGACATATTTTTCAATTATTTCAGAAAAAAGCTTATTCAAACTTGAAAATTTTGAACCAAATGGGTTGTATTTTGTGTGATTTTTTCCGAGAAATCGAATGAATGCTGTTTGAGCCTCCGCACGCTTTGGAAAATGGATGTTATGGTTGTTTTACCCTAAATTCCCCTCAATTTTTCAAATTGTTAAGAAAAAGCATGTTCGGACTTGAAAATTTGGAATCTTTTGGGACGTATCTTGTGTAATTTTTTCCGAGGAATCCAATAAAGGCTGTTTTAGCCACCGCACGCTTCGGAAAATGAAGTTATTGCTGTTTTTACCCTCAATTCCCCTACATTTTTCAATAATTTAAGAAAAAAGCATGTTCGGACTTGAAAAATTTGAACCAAATGGAATAAATCCTATGTGATTTTTTCTGAGGAATCCAACGAAGCCTATTTGAACCACCGCACGGATTAGGAACAGGAGTTATGGCTGTTTTACCCTTAATTGCCCAACATTTTTGAAATAGCTCAGAAAAAGCATGTTGAGACCAGATAATTATGAACCAAATGTAAAGTATTTTGTGGAGTTTTTTTCCGAGGAATCGAATGAAGGCTGTTTAAGCCGCCGTACGCTTCGGAAAATAAAGTTATGGCTGTTTTACCTTCAATTCCCCTACATTTTCAAATTGTTAAGAAAACGCATGTTCGGACTTGAAAATTTTGAATCTTTTGGGACGTATCTTGTGTGATTTTTTCCGAGGAATCCAATGGAGCCTGTTTGAGCCACCGCACGCTTTGGAAAATTGAGTTATGGCTGTTTTTACCCTCAATTCCCCTACAGTTTTCAATGGTTTAAGAAAAAATCATGTTCGGACTTTAAAACTTTGAACCAAATGGGTTGTATCTTGTGTAATTTTTTCCAAGGAATCCAACGAAGCCTATTTGAGCCACCGCACGGATAAGAAACAGAAGTTATGGCTGTTTTACCCTCAATTTCCCTACATTTTCAAATAGCTCAGAAAAAGCATGTTCGGGCTCGAAAATTTTGAACCAAATGGAACGTATCATGTGTGGTTTTTTTCGGGGAATGCAACGAAACCTATATGACACACCACACACATCGGAAACAGGAGTTATGACTGTTTTACCCTCAATTCCCTTTCATTTTTAAAAAAAATCAGAAAAACCATGATCGGACTTGAAAATTTTGAACTAAACGAGACTTATCTTATGTAATTTTTTCCGAGGAATCCAATGGAGTCTGTTTGAGCCACCGCACGCTTTGAAATAGTGAGTTATGGCTGTTTTTACCCTCGATTCCCCTACATTTTTCAATGATTTCAGAAAAATGTAGGGGAATTGAGGGCAAAAACAGCCATAACTCACTATTTCAAAGCGTGCGGTGGCTCAAACAGACTCCATTGGATTCCTCGGAAAAAATTGCATAAGATAAGTATCGTTTAGCTCAAAATTTCCAAGTCCGATCATGGTTTTTCTGAACTTTTTGAAAAAATGAAAGGGAATTGAGGGTAAAACAGCCATAACTTCTGTTTCCGATGTGTGCGGTGTGTCAAATAGGCTTCGTTGCATTCCCCGAAAAAAACCACACATGATACGTTCCATTTGGTTCAAAATTTTCAAGTCCGAACATGCTTTTTCTGAGCTATTTGAAAAATGTAGGGAAACTGAGGGTAAAACAGCCATAACTTCTGTTCCTAATCCATGCGGTGGCTCAAATAGGCTTCGTTGGATTCCTTGGAAAAAATTACATAAGATAAAACCCATTTGGTTCAAAGTTTTAAAGTCCGAACATGATTTTTTCTTAAACCATTGAAAACTGTAGGGGAATTGAGGGTAAAAACAGCCATAACTCCATTTTACAAAGCGTGCGGTGGCTCAAACAGGCTCCATTGGATTCCTCGGAAAAAATTACACAAGATACGTCCCAAAAGATTCAAAATTTTCAAGTCCGAACATGCGTTTTCTTAACAATTTAAAAATGTAGGGGAATTGAAGGTAAAACAGCCATAACTTCATTTTCCGAAGCGTGCGGCGGCTCAAACAGCCTTCATTCGATTCCTCGGAAAAAAAACTCCACAAAATACTTTACATTTGGTTCATAATTATCTGGTCTCAACATGCTTTTTCTGAGCTATTTCAAAAATGTTGGGCAATTAAGGGTAAAACAGCCATAACTCTTGTTCCTAATCCGTGCGGTGGCTCAAATAGGCTTCGTTGGATTTCTCAAAAAAAATCACATTGGATTTATTCCATTTGGTTCAAATTTTTCAAGTCCGAACATGCTTTTTTCTTAAATTATTGAAAAATGTAGGGGAATTGAGGGTAAAAACAGCCATAACTTCATTTTCCGAAGCGTGCGATGGCTCAAACAGCTCAAACAAGATACGTCCCAAAAGATTCAAAATTTTCAAGTCCGAACATGCTTTTTCTAAACAATTTGAAAAATTGAGGGGAGTTAAGGGTAAAACAGCCATTACTTCATTTTCCAAAGCGTGCGGGGGCTCAAACAGCATTCATTCGATTTCTCGGAAAAAATCACACAAAATACAACCCATTTGGTTCAAAATTTTCAAGTTCGAATAAGCTTTTTTCTGAAATAATTGAAAAATATAGGGGAATTGAGGGTAAAAACAGCCATAACTCCATTTTCTGAAGCGTGCGGAGGCCAGAACAGCCTTCATTCGATTCCTCAGAAAAAATTACACACGATAGGTCGGTTTTCATTCAAAATTCTCTGGTTCGAATCAGTGTTTTTCTGGAATGTTTGCAAAATATAGGGGAATAAGGGGTTAAAAAGGCACTATATCTCCTTTCGCAAGCTTGTACGGCGTTTGAAACTATGTCCAATCGATTTTCCGGAAATTTTTACAAAAGAAAAGTATATTTTCATAGATTTTGGTCATGTAGCACGAAAAATATTGAATTTCTTCGCGGTTTGTACACTTTTTTCCCCATTGTGCATTCCTAGTTCGGAGAAAAAACATCTGATAGAATGCGCCATTGATTTCGACAGAAGATGCGACTAAATTGTTATTGGATCGAACCAAAAATATGGTGCGAAAATCCTCTTCACAGGGTTTGAGAGTAAATAAATATGCCATATAGGTGCCATACCATGCATGTACACAAACAGCTTAGCACAAAAACGCCTCGCTTTCATCCTAATAGTATTAATCAATTTAGGAAAAGCAGGAGCTTTTCTCACCGCCTCTTCTTTCCTCCCCCGCATCACATTTTCTTAGACCGGAGGAGGAGATGAGGTTCCAGACTGACTCGTTGCTGGGAAATATGTGCTGCGTGTAAATGTTTAGTTTCCTAGGCCAAAGCCAGACACCGTAACGATCTTGGAGAGTGTAATCCTCTTGAATTCAGTTGTGTATTTGGTTTTGTCTGTGTATGTGTGCCAGTTCGTGTACCCGGCAATGTGTGTATGAGTTCTTCAAATATGTACACGAACATAATACTGATGATGATGGTTTTTGCTGAGCGGAATTTGAGGGTACTTCTATGGTAAGAAAAAGAGGCAGTGGCTGAGATGAAAACGCATGGATAGTCGAACGTAAGGTTCGTTCGATTGCTTCATAGAATAATTATTATATTCCCGGAGATAATGACTTCATCCTTCGTCACTAACAAGTAATTGAGTTCATGACCTTACATAGTGATCAATAAGCTGTTTTTGGCCTACTAATTTTAAGATACCTTTACCTAATACTCTTTCAAAACAGTAAGTTAGTTCAAAATATTGAGGTTACGTAATTTCATTGGCACAAAAGACAATCTTATATTAAAATTGAGGCGTTTCCTATGACATCATCACGTATAAAGGGTGATACGGTCAAAATTTGGTCAATATCAACTTGACGTAATTCTTTCAATTTTGCATTTTAAAAACCTGAACACCCCTCATTTTGAAGGTGTGTGTGTGTGTAGAATGCTGCTCCTATTTTGATTTTGGAGTTCACTCTTCAGTTGTCAAAATGCCGTCCAAGGAAGAAGAGCAGCGTATCAAAATTTTGCTCGCGCATCGCGAAAATCCGAGCTACTCGCACGCAATGCTGGCAAAATCTCTACATGTGGCTTGAAAAGCAGCATTTTCATAGCTTCCGGGACTGTCAACCAAGAAATTTAAGTGAAAGAGTGTTTGAATAAACGTCTGCTGCCTTTCCTGAAGAAACACGGTTGTTCCGTACTGTTTTGGCCGGATTTGGCATCTTGCCATTACGGTAAAAAGGCCATAGAGTGGTACGCCGCCAACAACGTGCAGGTGGTTCCCAAGGACAAGAACCCTCCCAACACGCCAGAGCTCCGCCCAATTGAGAAGTACTGGGCTATTGTCAAGCGGAACCCAAAGAAGACCGAAAGAACTGCTAAGGACGAGCAGCAGTTCAAGGCAAACTGGCTTTCTGCGGCGAAGAGGGTGGACAAGGTGGCTGTACAAAATCTGATGGCAGGGGTTAAGCGTAAGGCCTGGCAATTCGGATTTGGAAAAGCGGAAGCCTAACTGAATATTTTTCCTGAATTATATACTAATTAAACTTGAAAAAGGAGTTTAATTTGATTTTTTTAAAAAACGATTTCATCGATTTACACGCGTTTTCCCTTGACCAAATTTTGACCGTATCACCCTTTATTTTCAGTAATTTAAAACTCAAAACCATCACACATAACTTATCAAAAATGTGTAAAAATGGGAATTCCAATTTAAATATGTGCTATCTAATCTGAGCGTGTCCTTTTTTGACATCTTGATCGAAAACTGTCACTAAGTTTTATGGCGATATGATATTCAGGCACTGAGTACTATTATAAAACATGCAAAAGAAAGCACGGAACAAACTTCTAAGTTTGTCTTTTATTATAGTTTGAAAAGAGCATTCATAGCTCTTTCAACTTTATAAGCGTTTTTAGAACTATCTGAAAACATATGGTCGAAACAAGAATAAACGCATTTTGCATGACCATTATTAAACCGTCATAAAACGAGCTACACAAAAAAATGCCATAATAAAACTTTCTTATGCTAGTTAGCTTAATCTGTGTCACTTGGGATGGCATCGATGACTTGAAGATTTAACGTGGCAACGATGACTTGAAGATTTTTTCCGAGAGGGGTAAAATAGCTTTATGGTTTAGCAATGACTTTTCATAACTTTCTGCTGCATGAACTATGAATTCGATGAGGAAACAAATCTGCCAACGGAAATAGCTTTATGAACTCCAAGTAAGAAATTTAAGCCAAAAAAATCAAAATCGTTTTTTCATTAGAATTTATTGTATAAATAGAGTTTAAAATAAGATTTTTTTAAAATAATTTTAAGGTTTTATAGATACTAATAGAATTTTTGATGCAATTGATTGAATTTATTTATAGCACTGAATTAAGCTAACAAATGTGGAAAAAATCCTCAAAGACATATGTATATGGGGTCGTATGCAGTAGAGGGTATCCAACGAAAATAAACCCTTATCGGTGCTTTTCCTTCTCATAGACTTGAACAACTAAGAATTTCATACACCAAACATTGAACCGTAGCCCCTATGATGACAGCATTTTGACAGCATCCATTTGGTGAAGTTATTATTGGTGTTTTTCCCTATGGAAAATGGATCGAAGCCTTTTTCAAAATCAAGAAAAACGAATTATAAAATGTAAAATCCTTCAAAACATTTCCTACCGGCACATGTATGAGATTGAGCAGCAGAGAGAAGCAAAAAACTTTTTCCGAATGGGTACCCGCACAGAATGTAATCTGACTTGGGTAAATCCTTTTTCCCATGCTGTTGCTGTTTCAAAGATTTCACCCATGTCAACGAATCCAACATCCACCTGCGGGGATTAGACGGGCGGGTTTATTTTGTCATGTTCAATCAGTCCTGCTCCACGATGTCGCTCTGAGTCAGTTTGAGGAGGAGATCCGTTTTTCTTTTTGCTTCCAGAAAAGCAGTGGCAGTTTTTTCAAGGTTTCATCGCCATCGAAAGATTGTTAAGTTCTTCTGATATTTTTATTAAAATAGTATATCAAAAAAGCTAAATAAACAAGAAAATTAACAAATAAATGATGGAAAGATACCACGAGCATTCAAAGAAAATCTCCTTTCTTTAACATTGATCCTATATTATCAGCGTGGAACGGGCCTAAGGATTTGCTAATGTATTTCTGATCGATCTGTAGTCGTACCAGAAGATAGAACGATAAAGATGTTTCTGCTGCCACTGTCTGGATGTTATTGATTGGCGTTTCTGTCCCTACGAAACGGTACGAATTCCCGGTTTTACCTAACCCTCGGTCGTTGAACCAAATCAATATTCATTTCAATCATACTATTTCACGATTTTCGCAAGAACATTATGATTTTTTTCAACGAGGGGTAACCCAACGTATCTCAGAAATAGGGACAAGTTACAAAATGACGTGTTAGAAAATGTTCGTACACTTTTGTTTTATTTCGATTATAGTCGTTTTACCATCTTTATGGCATTCGCGACGTTCATACACTTTAGTGAACGAAACTAGTAGGAGAAAAAATCTCTGATTAAAATGTGCTGATGCCTTGAATTAACCCTAAGTTACAAATCGTAGTAAAGCTCGTAGTTAATCGTGTAAGGCTGTAAAGTATGCGTTGGAGTTTGAAAATAAATCCATGCTTTTCGTGCTAACAGTTAAACATGTTTTTGCCCCCATACAATTACTTCAAACCACATCGTATCTCCAAATAAATAAATAAAAAATAAAACATTGCCGACCGAGGGAAACTTCATGAGAATTTATTCTCGATTGAACTGCATTTTGATTGGGTCAAATCTATTGAATTGTTCACAGAAATGATATATGATAGGATAAACAATTCACAGTAAAGTTGCGTTTTAGCGAATTGAGCTAATTAAAAAAAAATCTTTCGGTTGATGATTGATTTCATTAGAAAAATGTCATGATTTTGCGGCATGGTATCATGGCAAAGTTGCAAACATGATAGAAGTTATGCTTTTCGATGTGAAAGGACTTCTATACAATTTCTAAACGCATAATCCGATGAAAAAAATCCGAAAAAAATTCAGTTTCGATAAAACATTCAATGTGGAATCTTGTGTTGTTTGTGTTTGTTTGTGGAATGTTTGTGGAATATTTGTGGAATTCTTTATTGTCAATCGAGGAATTATAATTGCGAATGTGTATGTCAGTATTCAGTTCATAAACTTCAAATGGACACCTTTAAACTTCATTCAAGTGAAATACTATTATTCGATGAATCAAAGCATGGATAGGTTGTCTATAGGGGTCATTCTTCAACTGTCAAACTGTTTACAATTTCGAGCAGCACTTTCGTAGCCGCCATGGAAGCGGAAAGTAATCACATTCACTATGGGTTACTGATCTGCAAACACCCATAGTTAGTTATCTCAAGCACCCACCGCAGATAACCCATTAGGATAAATAGTTTCCAATTAATTAGACCGGCTTTCGCCTAAATAAACAGCTCATTAAGAAGGCTATCGGCCCTTTGTCGACGTTGGGTGTAGGGATATCGGTCATTTGATTTCCGGAACGCGAATGACAACGCGAATGACAACGCGGTATGATGGCAAGTTGCTTTTGCAAATATTTTGAGAATTAGTTGCGCTAAGTCAACTTTAAAAGTTTCCGCAGGCATATTTTGTTCAGAAAAATTATCGTCGCAAATTTTCTCAATTACATTTACAGCAAAATGTATTATTTTTTTTTTAGACTTTTCATCCACATCCATGTCGTAAAGGGTGGTACGGTCAAAATTTGATCAATATCATCTTGACGTATTTCTTTCAATAATGCATTTAAAAAACCTGAACACCCTTCATTTTGAAGGTGTGTTTGTGTGTGTTTGTGTGTGTGTGTGAGTGTGTGTGTGTGTGTGTGTGTGTGTGTGTGTGTGTGTGTGTGTGTGTGTGTGTGTGTGTGTGTGTGTGTGTGTGTGTGTGTGTGTGTGTGTGTGTGTGCTTGTGTGTGTGTGTCTGTGCGTGTGTGTGTGCGTGTGTGTGTGTGTGTGTGTGTGTGTGTGTGTGTGTGTGTGTGCCTGTGCCTGTGCGTGTGCGTGTGTGTGTGTGTGTGTGTGTGTGTGTGTGTGTGTGTGTGTGTGTGTGTGTGTGTGTGTGTGTGTGTGTGTGTGTGTGTGTGTGTGTGTGTGTGTGTGTGTGTGTGTGTGTGTGTGTGTGTGTGTGTGTGTGTGTGTGTGTGTGTGTGTGTGTGTGTGTGTGTGTGTGTGCGTGTGTGTGTGTGTGTGTGTGTGTGTGTGTGTGTGTGTGTGTGTGTGTGTGTGTGTGTGTGTGTGTGTGTGTGTGTGTGTGTGTGTGTGTGTGTGTGTGTGTGTGTGTGTGTGTGTGTGTGTGTGTGTGTGTGTGTGTGTGTGTGTGTGTGTGTGTGTGTGTGTGTGTGTGTGTGTGTGTGTGTGTGTGTGTGTGTGTGTGTGTGTGTGTGTGTGTGTGTGTGTGTGTGTGTGTGTGTGTGTGTGTGTGTGCGTGTGTGTGTGTGTGTGTGTGTGTGCGTGTGTGTGTGTGTGTGTGTGTGTGTGTGTGTGTGTGTGTGCGTGTGTGTGTGTGTGTGTGCGTGTGTGTGTGTGTGTGTGTGTGTGTGTGCGTGTGTGTGTGTGTGTGTGTGTGTGTGTGTGTGTGTGTGTGTGTGTGTGTGTGCGTGTGTGTGTGTGTGTGCGTGTGTGTGTGTGTGTGTGTGTGTGTGTGTGTGTGTGTGTGTGTGTGTGTGTGTGTGTGTGTGTGTGTGTGTGTGCGTGTGTGTGTGTGTGTGTGTGTGTGTGTGTGTGTGTGTATGTGTGTGTGTGTGTGTGTGTGTGTGTGTGTGTGTGTGTGTAGAATGTAGTTCATATTTTGATTTTGGAATTCACTCTTCACTTCAGTCAAAATGTCTTCCAAGGAAGAAGAGTAGCGTATCAAAATTTTGCTCGCGATTTGCGAAAATCCGACCTACTCGCGCGCAAAGCTGGCGAAATCGCTAAAATTTGCCAAATCAGCCGTTACAAACGTAATTAAAGTGTT
This sequence comes from Uranotaenia lowii, assembly GCF_029784155.1. NCBI lineage: Eukaryota > Metazoa > Arthropoda > Insecta > Diptera > Culicidae > Uranotaenia > Uranotaenia lowii. The sequence goes on along the minus strand of NC_073691.1, from coordinate 132,647,835 downwards.
TGGGGAACGTTTGTCGACAGCCAGGAAGTCTGGATCGGGAGGAAATCGAAAACCGGAAGCCGGTGAGACGACAAAGAGAGTTGCCGGTTGTTTCAAGCGAAACCCTAACCTCTCTCTTCGAAATGCCGTAAATAAGCTGGGTGTATCGTCTACAACCGTGCATCGAGCCAAAAACGAGTCGGACTATCGACTTACAAGAAAGAAGTGACTCCAAATCGCGATGATAAACAAAATACGACGGCCAAAGCTCGATCCTGGAGGCTGTAAACGACGATGCTGACGAAGTTTGACTGCGTGGTAATGGACGACGAAACCTACGTCAAAGCCGACTACAAGCAGCTTCCGGGACAGGAGTTTTATACGGCAAAAGGAAGGGGAAAGGTAGCAGATATTTTCAAGCACATGAAACTGTCAAAGTTCGCGCCCAGCAAACATTTATGAAGGTATAACGCAGGAACAACAGAACTATTCAAACAAATATATGTAACCGTTGTTACAAAACGCTTTAGATGTTTTTTCCATGTTTCCAAATGTTTTGTGTAAGCTGTTGTGTCATTTGCTAGATTTAATTAGAGAACTAGGGTAACAATTTTATATTAGCTAGAATTCAATTAAAATAAAAACAACAAGAACATATTTTGTTAGATTAAGTCAGGCGGGCTTTAGCGAGGGTGTATATTCATGGTACTATGAACATGGAGGGATGGTCCTCCATATTGGGTGGCGTAGCAAACCAAGGAAATTGTAAGAAGGCAAAGATGAAGATGACCTAGCTTCCGTCATAGGTCATTTTCATACAGGCGTTCGTGTGTGCAAGTTGTGAGTGCGTAAATTTTGTGTAAAATCTACTCGTGGCAGGAGTTGGTCCCTGATCTCCCTGATCATTCAGGTAATTAGGTGATTCTAATCGAAAATAAGCAACCGCTTAAACAGCCTATCTTTCATCAGGACCTTGTAATTTTCGATCGGATTTTCCGAGAAAATCCTTGAAACCTACCTCACACGCACACACGATTCGGCCTAGGTGGTCCTTGACTGCCTACGCCTAATACGTAAAGGACTGTACTCTCTGGTTCTGCGGGACCATAAACCTCAAGGAGAGACGTCTCAGGCCATAGTGCCTTAATCATTAAGGAGACCCCCTCTCGGCGCGGCCAATACGGGCTTGCTGTGGTCCGTCGATAAAGTCAAGGAGAGAAGACGCCATTGCAACAATTGGAGACCATTGCAACAATTTGGAGACTTGTCAGTTGATGCAATGACAGATTCGTTCTGCAATTTGATCTGTACCTGGTTGAATTCGCACGTTCCGAAGTTTAAAGCACCTATGTCGCCGACTTGGAGTACGCCCACCTTGCGGCAACTACGACGCGAAAAAAATGCTTGTCTACGGAGACTTAGAAAAAATCGAACTGAGGATTTTCAACGACAGTTCAAAACAGCAAGCGTTGCTTACCGTAGACTGAATGAATCCTTGTACAAGTTCCACGTCTTACGCTTACAGTCTAGTTTACGCAGTAACCCGCGAAATTTTTGGACTTTCGTAAACTCAAAACGCAAAACGAGCCCCTTACCGACCTCCGTTTTTTACCATGATGCTGTTGCTAGCTCTCCAGATACCTGTTGCAATTTATTTGCTGAGCATTTCCGATCGGTTTTCTCGGACACTGTTTCCTCCGAATCTGAGTGCAGCGTAGCCAACTCTTATGTTCCAGTTGATGCAATAGAGCTTAACATTTTTGAAATAACCCAGGAGCTAATTGTAAATGCCGCGAAGAAATTGAAAGCCTCATTCGCTCCCGGACCTGATGGAATTCCAGCTGTAATTTACTGCCGCTGCATCGAAGCTCTTTCAATGCCTCTAGCACGAATCTACAACAGATCTCTTCAGCAACGTAAATTTCCTGAAAAATGGAAAAATTCATTTATGGTTCCAATATTTAAAAATGGTGACCGAAGAAATGTCAAGCAGTATCGAGGTATTACTAGTTTGTCGGCAGGTTCTAAACTTTTCGAAATCATCGTGAGTGGCGCTCTATTACGAGCTTCATCCCAATATATTGCGGCTGAACAGCACGGGTTTATGCCTGGTAGATCGGTGAGTACAAACCTTTTGCAATACACATCGTTTTGCCTGAACCAGATGGAGTCTAAAAAGCAAGTAGATGCTGTTTACACCGACATCAAGGCTGCATTTGACAGGATTGATCACAGAATATTGCTTGCCAAACTATCTAAACTTGGTGTTCATGAGAACATGGTTGTTTGGTTGGAATCCTTTCTCACAGATCGGTGTATCAGAATTAAATTTGGTGACAGCATATCCTTTCCTTTCATAAATCGGTCTGGTGTGCCTCAGGGAAGCAATCTTGGACCTCTGCTGTTTGTATTGTTTTTCAACGATCTGATAATCAGTTTGGATGATGGAACTAAGATTGCATACGCTGATGATTTGAAAATATATGTCCCAATAGAATGCTCCGAGGATTGTGCTCACCTCCAATCGCTGCTCGATCGGTTTAGTGAATGGTGTAGACTGAATAAGTTATCTGTCAGTGTCCCTAAATGCTATGTAATTACCTTCCATCGAAAAAAATCACCCATTCTACACGACTATAGCATCGATCATCAGCATCTTAAAAGGGTATTGGAAGTTGACGATCTAGGTGTTACCCTTGATGCACAGCTCACGTTCAACAGCCATCGAACAACCGTCATAAATAAAGCCAATCGACAACTTGGTTTCATTTCAAAAATAGCACGAGAATTTACTGATCCGCTGTGCTTGAAGTCGCTGTACTGTGCACTCGTCCGGTCCATAATAGAACATGCTGCAATCGTCTGGGCCCCCTACCAGCTGTGTTGGATCCTACGAATTGAGCGCATACAAAAGCGTTTTCTAAGATTCGCCCTACGACATCTGCCATGGCACCATCCTGAGGATCTTCCCGCTTATCCTAATCGCTGCCAGCTTTTGGGTATTGAAACACTGGAACGCCGTCGAAGGATTCAACAAGCAACATTCGTCGCTAAAGTATTGAACGGTGAGGTCCAGTCACCACACTTGCTGGAAATGATATGCTTTAGTGCGCCATTAAGGACCTTACGATCTCACTCGTTGCTATCAACTCGAGTCCACCGAACATCCTACGGCTATAATGAGCCATTGAGTGCGATGATGCGAGTATTCCAGGACGCTGAACATCTGCACCAGTTCAATGAACCAGCTAGTCGATTTTTTCGTCGTGTTCGTCAGTCCAGTCTATTTAATTCTATCTGATCTGTTTTATATATATATATATTAGAATTCATTTAAACAAATATGTTCGATGAATAAATGAAATAATAATAATAATAATAATAATAATAATAATTTCTGAGGTCCAAAAACGCCATTTTGGACCACCTACGCAAGCCACGTTACAAGACTTACCAGCAACCTACAGAAACAGAACAGTACCAGCAACCAGAAAGTGCGCCAACGATAGCGGTAAATCCGTCGACGGTATGTACTTCCTGAGAAATTAAATTGAAGTGCCCCTGAACCACACCACACACACCCACACCCACACTTTTTGCAATCAATAAAACCCTCGAGATTAAAGTCAATAAATTCTTTCCATTTCATCTAAATTAAAACTCTTTTTAATTAGCAAGAAACACCACAGTTTACTCCGTTAAATTTTGTTCCGCGTTCCCTCCGTGTACCCAGTAGTAGGCCGACCCTGAGACACAGTTCAGGGGTCTCCTGCTGCTGAGCTAGATTTCCGGGAGTGTTGGACCAGCAGGTTTTATATACCAGATAAAAAGATTGTATTAAACTTACCAAAATAGCATATAGCTACAAAAGTGGAGGCGATATATCTACAATGACAAGATTCCAACGATTCAATTTTCCAACAAAAAGCAAAATAAACGAACAAAATTCCTCGACCGAGATTTGAACTCCAGCCTCCGAGTTCGTAGTCCGGTATCTTACCACGATGCCAACTCATCAGTTGACGTGTTGATACGATACAGTTGATATGATACACGCTATAGCTCTATAGGTGAGATTTTCTTTTTACGAACCGGGTAAAGGAAGAAACCGAAAAGAGTTTCAATTGAAAGACCGACCATTTATCGTAAATCAGTTCACTCAAATCGTAAATGTTGTATTAGCATATTCTGAACTTTTTGGGGACATATTTACGAATTGATTAAACTGCTATCCGATTCAATTTTTTTTGGGCAAAGCTTGTCGTAAATGAATGATAGAAAATCACTCAATACCAACGTGTTTACGGTAGTTATTGAAAATGTCTTAATATTCGATTTGGATTATCATTTCTATTACGATTTCATGTTAGCTGGGCGAAAAAATATCTGGTTTGGCAAGCCATTTGTACCTATGGCTTGAAAAGTATCGTTTTCATAGCTTCCGGGACTGTCAACCAAGAAAATTACGAGTGTTTGAATAAACTTCTGGTGGTTCCCAAGAACAAGAACCCTCCCAACACACCAGAGCTCCGCCCAATTGAGAAATACTGAGCTATTGTCAAGCGGAACCTAAAGAAGACCAAAAAAACTACTAAGGACGAGCAGCAGTTCAAGGCAAACTGGCTTTCTGCAGCGAAGGAGGTGGACAAGGTGGCTGTACAAAATCTGATGGTAGGGGTTAAACGTAAGGTCCGGCAATTCGGATTTGAAAAAGCGGAAGCCTAACTGTATATTTTTCCTGAATTTTATACTAATTAAACTTGAAAAAGAAATTTAATTTGTTTTTTTAAATAAACGATTTCACCGATTTACACGCGTTTTCCCTTGACCAAATTTTGACACTTTCACCAAGCCCGGGAATGGTTTTAATAATTCTTCTAAACCCCTCCAAATCTAAAAGAGGGATGAATAACACGATATTGTTAAAATCCCAGACAAATAAACCAACATAATCCAAATCTAAAAATTGGGGGTCCTATACCAAAGTTTAAAAAAAAATCGAAAATTTCAAATTTTCGAAAACTATCGGAAACTGATCATCTATAACATTTTCAAACCCCTTTATATACGAAAAAAAGGGGGGTTCCATACAAATCTATCAAGAAACTGACTTGCTAAAAAATCATGAACATAAGCGCTTGACATAATGAGATGATTAATTGCATTCACGAATGAGCTTTTACAAAATGAGATGATAAATTGTATTGATTGACATTTCGCACTTTATTGAATGAAGACTCTCATATTCAATATATGTACACATATTATTAATGAAATCAATGTTTTAGTATTTTTTCTTAAAGTCTGGAACACAATTTAAATATCTTCAAATTAACCTGTATCTAAATACTCCTCCCGCTTCAAAAAGGGGCGATTTTTTTTTAATTGAAAGTTTTTTATTGTATCAAATATCCCTTCTATTTTTTTTCTAATTGGTGGCTCCTTCAACTTCAAAGACTTTAAGTTACGTTGAAACTCAAGACTATCTAGAAGCTCAGATACCATGAAAAATAGTTCGCTTTCGAGTAATGTTGAAATTTTATGAAAAAAAGAAGTTTATTTTTATAAAAATTAATTTAACGAACTTAATTTCGTTTAAAAAACTAGAACAACAAAGCAATTACGAACTGGGCAGGAATGTAAACGTATGCTTAATACCTACCTGTCATATATTAATATTATTAAACATGTTATTAATTTTTTAACGGTTGTGTAAGTGATTCACATGTTCATTCAGATAACACATACATTTACACAATCAAAATTCATTCTATAACAGTTACACGAAGCCATGATGCCGGGTTAGTGCTACAAAAATTCATTAAACTCCCAGCGCAACCGCATTGCGCATGAGTGAAAGAAATAAAAGCTTCGTTCAATCGTAAGTAAAAATTGTTTCAACTGATTTCTGTCAACTGATAGATGTTCAACGAGCCAATGTTTTGGTCGAAACAAGTCAGGTCGTTGTTCAACGAAGCAAGTTGAAACTAGCCAATACCGATCCAACTCGGCAGCAGGCTTTGTTTCGACCTGGTAGAAATCGGTCGAAAGAGACAAGTGATCAACTGTCAATCCATTTCTACTTGTTTCGACCCGTTTCGACCAGACTTCATTGAACAGACATAAAATATAAACGTTTTCACGTCCCTCCTTATCCCATCCAGGGATGCCAGGTGTTGAGGATGAAAAATCTGGGTAATTTAGAATAAAAGTCTGTGCGTGTCTGGACATAAGGAAGATCGCAAATTTGATACTAAATATGAAATTTGACGATGCATGCGAGGGGGGGGGGGGGGGGGCGGGTGGAGGTGGATATTGCATTTCTGTGATTTTCGGGTTATTTTCGAGTTGTAGTACATAACAAACACTGTTTCCTACCACGTTCCACGTCGATCTTATTTTTTTTAAAATATGTTTAACGAATGGTTGGTAATTACCAATTAACACAAGCGAGATTTCAGTCTAATCTGGCATTTACGGATCAAATCCGATAGGTGAATATTGATTTCATCACTCAATTTTGAAAGTCTGTAAAATCTGGGCACTCTCAGCAAAAATCTGGGCAAAATCTGTGTCTGACCAATATCTGGACGGAGGGTCAAAAGTCTTGGTTTTACAGACAAATCTGGGCACCTGGCAACCCAGATCCCATCACAAGACAAAGGAGGGTGGAAATAAATACCGGACAAAATCTTTCTCACGGGTGTTTTGATCGGCAAATTCTATCGGAGGGTGGCGATCAAACGATAGCGCTCTCAATGATAATCAAGAACGATGTGTTTGTGATCGTCTCTGAAAAAGTTCAATCGATGGTGACGTGTTGACACGTTCATCGCCACGGGACCCATATTCCGTGTTTTATTTATTTATTGATTTGTCTTTGGTTGGAGGAAAATTACCATGCAGACTAATATCTTAAAAGCAGAGGTCGGCATTAAAACGCTATTCGCTAGTTAGTCCGCTACATTTTTGTTTTAATATTTATTTTTTAACTTTATTTCTGGAGAACTTACGGCTCAAAAAACTCAATCACTTTATAGAAAATAACATTTATCAACATTCCTGCTTGAATAATTGCACCTAGTAGTGTTTGTTTATCCCTTTTTTCAACTGAAAGCCCGTAAGAAAACAAATTTGTCGACAAAAAAGTAGCGGACTTATTTAGCGATTAGCGATTTAACGCCAGACACTAGAAAAAAGCATGTATCAGCATTATTCCTTGACTAATTACTTGTGGTGACGTTTGTTTATCTGCTGGTACAAAAGTTTGTTGAAAAAATAAATGAAAAAGATAATTATCAAACAAAAACGGAGCAGACAAATTAGCGATTAGCGCTTTAATGCCGAACACTGCTTAAAAGCTAAGGGAATCTGCTTAAAACTAATTTAAAACTACGCTTACTCATGTTAAAATCGAACAGATGGTACACTAAATTGAAACGTTCACAACATTTATCTATCGGATGATTTCTTCCAGAAGTAGTACGGTGCTAAGGTATCCAGAGAAACTGGCGTTGTCGAAGTGTCCTAGTGGATGCATACATATTGACCCGTTGGAGAATGTATGCTGAGTCAAAGCGGTAAGTTAACACATCACATATGAAGGTTTGCTGCAGTTCGGTTCGGCGTTTTTCGAGTGTGGCTAGGTTTATTAAGGCACATCTTTGCTCATATGGTGGAAGCCGAAGTGTTCATTCCAAGGAAGGCGACGAAGAGCGTACCTACGCTCAGGCTTCCGAAAAGTACTGGCGAACGACAGTATTCTGGCAAACGTCGCACGTGCACCTCGATGAAAGCTCTCCGAATATTTCTTCCCCGACAGTTCTAAAATGAGCGGTCGTGCGATGTACAGCGAGACCTCGTTTTACCTCATGCGAAAGTTTTGTTCGTGGGTATGAAAGTTTTTTAAGCTTCGTGACAGTTTTGGGAAAATTTTCGTGACAGTTTTCAATGCGTTGAATTTCGCATGACAGTACTACCTACTCCGTCCGACTGTAGCCGAGATTCGCTTTTGATTATAATCCACGCTCGGGCCGAGGTAATTTCGAACGCGCGTAGGTAGAATTTCTTTCTCGCTTAAGGGGGGGAGGAGGGGTGATCACCCCGATCACCCTCCTCATAGGACCCCATGGGATAGAAGGTAATCATTTCGCCTCGGTCGTATGCTCCTGCTCGATAGCTCGTTCGATCTATTCGAACCGAGCAGCAGCGCATACGGCCGGACATGGATACGGTATGGGCACGACAGTCAACCGTGACAGTCCTGCCCAAAACTGTCACGCGCTGCAGCCGACAGTTAGATGAAATTATTTTAGAAACAGGAGGCCTGAAGGGATGAAAACCGAACTGTCGGTTAGGTTCGCTACAGCTTAGAGCAAAACATTTTCGGCAGCGCAAGCTTTGAGCCGATAATTCAGATATAGCCTGCGTTCCCGCACTTGTGTGATGTAGCCGAAGCGTTTCGATTCGTTACCGACGGTACAGCAGCAACCGAGTGGTAAGGAAAACCGAGACAGTTTGTTTGACAATAAAAAGGCAGTCATAGCAAAGCAGTACTTTTCGGAAGGCTACCTACGCTGAACACGTTCGAGGCGGTAGCATTGTGCGCTCTGATAGGGAGCCCACACCTGTGCAGCATATTCCAAGATGCTACGTACCGAAGAGCAATAGACGGCTTTCAAAGCGTAAATGTCATCAAAATCACATGTGTTTCGTCGCAGAGATCCGAGAATTGCAAATCCTTTAGCTGCGGTAAGCGTGATGTGCTCGGCAAATGTAAGCCTGTTATCAATTTTCACACCTAAGTCCAGAATAGACGACACATTCTTCAGGCTTTCTCCGCAAAGTTGGTCTTCAAAATGGATAACACGACGTGCACGGGAAAAATTGACAACCTCTCATTTTTTAGCGTTAGCCAGCATTCCGTTAAGATGACACCAGTTATCAAGTATAGCTATATCGGCTTGCAAGGCAAGGCAATCAACTTAACTGACGACCTTTCTGAAAAGCTTCAGATCGTCGGCGTACAGGAGCGTATTGGATTGAAGCGTGACACACAAGTCATTCACGAAAATGATGAAAAGCAGCGGTCCCAGGTGACTTCCCTGAGGAACTCCTGACGGGATGGCAAATGTCTTCGAGCATGTATTTTTTAGCTTCGTGTAAGCGTGGCGATGTGATAGGTACGACGAAATCCACTAGAGCAACCAGGTTGGAAAGCCAAGTTGATCCATCTTTGCTATTAGTATCTTGTGCGGAACACGGTCGAACGCCTTCGTGAGATCGATGTAAATAGAATCAACTTGACAACCTTTCTCCAGATTGTTACTTAACGAGCTCACGTAACACATTAAATTGGTGACGTTGACCTTTTTTTGACGAAACGGTGCTGAGAATCGGAGATAAATGGTTTGGCAGCCGCGTACAGTCGTCCATGTACGAGAACTTAAAAAAATTTGAAGATCGAACACAGAAGCGAAACTGGCCGGTAGTTTTAGACGCAGTGTGTATTTCCCGATTTGTAGATAGGAGTGATGGCCGCAATTCGCCAGACGCTTGGAAATACCCTTTCACTCAGGGAACGATTGAAAAGACTGCAAATGGGGGCAGCTTGTGATGCAGCGCAATGTTTCAAAACCGTCGGAGGTATGTTGTCTGGACCGGAACCTTTAGATGGATCGGCTGCGGACAATTGCTCTTATACTTTCTGCTCCGTGAGGCAAGGCAAAGGTAAATTCACGTCATGGGATTGTATGGAGGCTAGATAGTTGTTGTTTGCTACAATGCAATGTCGGAGGAGCTGAAGACACTTTGAAAAAAATCGGCGAACATGTTCATGGATTCAGTTATTTTACGTGAAGTAACGCCATTGAAACTGACATCTACAGGGATAGCTGCGTTTCGTTTTTTGTTTTTAAAGTGTTCGTGTGACGGGTGTATTTCCTGGGAGGCTCCGTCACATCAAAAACGTTTGACGCTCTCTTACTCAAGATAGCCGCTCAGTTTAGCCATACGTTGAAAATCTAGGAGTTCTCCCTATTTGTATTGTCGCTCTGAAAATTTCTTTGGGCACGGCAAGTAAAACAACCAAAATGAGAGTGGCGACTAATGCGTTAAACGGGAATCCATTCGCTTTCCCGTTTCCTTCAGAAGACAAATGACTATTTACCTTGAAAGGAAGCCAAACGCCAGGAAGTCCACGGCCACCCTTGTGCCTTTATTAGTGATTGATCGGTTGTAGAAAGCCTAGGACAAATATCCCTCGTCCTGCATCAAGCTCAAGTAGTACACTGATTAAGATATCAGATTGGCAAGATGATATAAAAATGGTGTTGTGAGTTCGATTCTCACTTCCCTACGGCACTGTGGTTTTTTTCTTGTTGTTGGTATGAATTATCCAATAGGATGAAAGTCTCATATCAGCAGCAACACGTGAAAAGGGTCTATGTTCATTTATGACGTTTCGAGAAAAACGCGTTTGAAAATTTTGCAATCTTTTTTAAATCGCTAATTAAAATTCACGAGGAATCTCCCAAGTCTTTATGGTCAAAACGGAGCATAGGATCATTTTAAATATGTTTTTATCGATACGACGGTGTTATCATGGAAAAATAGCCCGCAATTGTTTATAGACCCTAGCTGGAGTATGAAATTCGTCAAAATGTTTTATACACCCTTCGCTTTATACTGTATGTCTCATATGTGTGAGTGAGATGGAGATGAAATTTCCCCTATTTTTTGACAAAGGCTTATGGTTCTCGCTATAGGAGTGAGTGAATAGCTTTCCGCATTCTTCCCCGTTTTAATGTTTTGCATCTAGACCGTTTGCTTTGTTGTGGAGTAAAGGGTGTATAAAACAATCTGTGTGAGGATAATGTCATTTTATGGCTATAAATTTTTTAGATCCTTTACTCAAATTGCATTATAAATCTTACGAAAACTGAAAAACTAAAAACGGTTTTTGTATTAAGTAGAGCTTATATTAGGCTATTTGAATCCACTGAAAACCGGTTTTGTTTACTTTGTCTTTTATACCCTTTTCACATGTTGCTGCTGATATATTGTTTTTTCCTGGTTCGTTTGAATGAAGTGGTCATGAATCATTTTGGTTGGGAGCTCGAGTCCTTAGACCAAGCCCACCCAATGGTTGCTAAACCACGAATCGAGCACATTCAGCAACATATCTATCAACCGATCATCGCACCAGCAGTCGCTAACTTGATTCGAGAAATAGCATTCGAGCAGTAGGTTGTTACAGGATGCGTTTATGTAGCAACCCGGTAGCAACGCAGCCGGTCGTCGCTATCAGAAAATAAACAAATACAAATACCAATCTGGATGGCAACAATGGGTGCGAAAATCAGTAAGTGGATAAAAACGCAACCCATCAAACCATCTAAAATACCGATCGAAATGGCAACGCCCGGTGGGCTTGGTCTTATGCCAGAAGTGGTTTTTCAAACACGTAATCTTTGACATAGTACACTTTCTAGCGCATTTTAGGCACAGAGATTTGGTAAATTGGCATTGGATTTTTGCAACCTCTTCTATGGGTGTAGTGTCACATTCGATGTTAATGTTGCATGAAGACCCCCTTCTCCGGCCCAGAATACGCTCAGGTGCCAAATTTCCCGATGATCGGTCAAGTACCTACTTTACAAGTCTATAGGAAACAGACAGACAGACAGACAAAAATTCATTTTTAAGTAGATATCAATTTGCTTGCAGCAAATAATCTAGACAGTCAACGAAGCAAACTTTCCCAAAAAAGTAATCATGCAACGAGTGATTGCGGCATGAGGGATATTAAATTTTGCATCCTAACTACTAATACCGCTCAGCTCATATGCTCAATGTTATGAGAAAACTTTTCTCCTTTGCATTTCCACGTGTTGGATTATTGAACAAATTTGATGCCCCACCAGACATAGGCATAGACACAGGGTTATTTGAAAAATGTGAATTCACAAACCAAATAATCACTGAAAATTGATTTATACGTGACTTGCCAAGATTTCCACCAGAATAGCCTAATTTTTATGCTAGCAGACAACAGAAAATGTTTTTTTTCTGAAAATTGTGCGTTGTTTAGGTATATCGAAAAAAAATGTTTGCAAAAATTTGGGGGACTTTCAAGGTAAAAAACCATTTGGCCCGCAGACAACTATTTTTTTTTTTTTTTTTTTTTTTTAAATATGTCTTTATTTGTATCAAATCATCATTACATTTATATTACATTATTACATTAAATTAGGTGTTCAGTTCAATAATGAACTGTTCATAGCCATATAGTTAACTAGGTAAAAGAATTTATTTATAAGAACTAAATTTGCTTAGCGCAATCAAGTATTTAATGTAGGAGAACATCCTGTAATGGCAAAAATATTTTAAACTTAAAACTAAACACTAACCTAAAATTAAACTAATTATAGAGAGAACGAATCTCTGCGATGGAAGACTGCATCGATTTGCCTCTGAAGTTGGAGATAATTTTGTTGGCCATCTCTCCGATCGATTCAATGCCCGCAATCCGATGAAGATCTTCGGTGCTGTGCCAAGGTGGAAGCCGCAAAATCATTTTCAGAACCTTGTTCTGAATCCTCTGGATGGCCTTCTTCCTCGTCGCGCAGCAGCTAGACCAAATCGGAACTGCATACATTATCGCTGGTCGAAATACTTGTTTGTAGATAAGCATCTTATTTCGCAGACACAACCTGGATTTCCTGTTGATGAGAGAATAAAGAGATTTAGTATATTTATTGCATTTTGATTGAATATCTTCAATGTGATTTTTAAAAGTAAGATTCCGATCAAGTGTGAGTCCCAAGTACTTCACGTGATCAGACCATTCTAATGAAACCCCATTAAAAGTTATAGAATGATTTTCATTAGGTTTTAAAAAATTTGCTCTTGGCTTATGGGGAAATAAAATAAGTTGAGTTTTGGAAGCGTTAGGAGAAATTTTCCACATTTTCAAGTAATTCAAAAAGGAATTTAAATTTTGTTGCAATCTACTGCGTACCACCCGTAAATTTCGACCTTTGGCTGAAAGCAAAGTGTCATCAGCAAATAATCTTCTACCTTTTCCTTCTGGTACATCAGGAAGATCTGAAGTAAAGATATTGTATAAAATTGGCCCAAGTATACTGCCCTGAGGGACACCAGCTCTAATGGGTGTCCTTTCAGAGCATGAATTTTGATAGCTTACTTGTAAGGTTCGGCTAGTCAAATAATTTTGAATAATTTTGGTGAGATATACAGGAAAATCAAATCGAGCTAATTTAGCTACTAAGCCTTTGTGCCAAACACTGTCAAAAGCTTTTTCAATATCAAGAAGAGCAACACCAGTTGAATAACCTTCAGATTTGCTAGCGTTAATCATATTAGTTACACTCAAAAGTTGATGTGTAGTAGAATGTCCATGACGAAAACCAAATTGTTCATCAGGGAAAATAGAATTCTGATTAATGTGAATCATCATTCTATTCAAAATAACTCTCTCAAATAGTTTACTTATAGAAGGAAGCAAACTAATTGGTCGATAACTTGAAGGCTCTGAAGCACTTTTTCCAGGTTTCAAAATTGGAGTTACTTTGGCATTTTTCCATTTATTGGGAAAATAAGCCAAATGAAAACATTTGTTGAAGATTTTAACTAAAAAATTTAAAGTGCTTTCAGGCAACTTTTTAATAAGAATATAGAAAATCCCATCTTCCCCTGGAGCTTTCATATTTTTAAATTTTTTGAAAATCAATTTAAGTTCATCAATATTTGTCTCACAAGAACTTTCAAACACATTTTGCTTAGAAAGAATATCATCAAATTCTAGGGAAATTCGAGCATCAATTGGACTAACAACGTTTAAATTAAAATCATGAGCAGACTCAAATTGTTGGGCTAATTTTTGAGCTTTTTCTGCATTAGTTAAAAGAAGTTTATCCCCATCTTTCAAAGTAGGAATTGGCTTCTGGGGCTTTTTCAAAATTTTAGTTAATTTCCAAAATGGCTTTGAGTAGGGTTTTATATCCTCTACTGCTTTAGCAAAATTTTCATTACGAATGAAATTTAAACGACGTTTGATCTCTTTTTGAATGTCGCAATAAATTAATTTCAAATAAGGATCCCTAGTACGTTGATATTGGCGTCGACGAATGTTTTTCAGTCGTATCAAAAACTGAAGATCATCATCAATTAAAGGTTGATTAAATTTGTGTTTAACTTTAGGTATTGAAGCGGCTCTAGCATTGACTATTGAAGTTGTCAAATTTTCTACAGCCAAATCAATATCTTCTACTGAATTCAGTGGAACGTTTACATCTAAATTACGTTCAATAAAATTCATGTATCGCTCCCAGTTAGCCTTTTGAAAGTTAAAAGTTGATTTTAAAGGGTTTTCAATGGGACTTTGGGATAAAGAAAATGTTACTGGAAGGTGGTCTGAATCGAGGTCCGCATGAGTAACTAATTGACTACAATGCTCGCCTAAATCCGTTAGAACCAAATCAATTGTGGAGGGATTTCTAATTGAAGAAAAACAAGTATGCCCATTAGGATATTCAACAGTATAATAACCTGCAGAGCAGTCATTAAACAAAATATTCCCATTTGAATTTGATGAAATATTATTCCAAGATCGGTGTTTTGCATTAAAGTCACCAATAATAAAAAATTTAGATTTATTTCTGGTGAGTTTTTGTAAATCTCCCTTCAAAAAATTTTTCTGTTCACCGCTGCATTGAAAAGGCAAGTATGCGGCAACAATTATAATTTTCCCCATAGAAGTTTCTAATTCAATTCCAATTGTTTCTAAAACTTTTGTATTGAAAGAAGGAAGAAGTCTAAATTTGAGACGACTATTGATGACAATAGCTACACCCCCACCTTGTCGATCAAGTCGATCATTTCGTAAAATTTTAAAAAAAGCATTGCTTTTCAAGTTATTGTCTGGCTTTAAAAAAGTTTCAGTGATGGCAGCAATATGTATGTTTTGAGTTTTCAAAAATAAAAAGAATTCATCTTGGTTAGCCAGCAAAGATCTAGCGTTCCAATTCATAATATTTAAACATCTATTTGGATCCATGAGGGAATCGTAAAGTCATAATAATTTTGTTAGCATAATTAAAAGAAGTTTGGAAAGCTTCAAACATTGAATTTGCTTTCAACATAAGTTGCATCATTTCCATTAAATTTTGATGCAAAAATTTTAATTTTTCCTCAGTAATCTCACCCAAATCAACAAAATTGTTAGGATCAGAAATTGAAGGAGAAGAACAAGTATTTGAATTTCGGGGATTTTCCCAAGCCTTCGCATGAACGTTGAGACTTGGTTTTTTCCCATTTTTATTAGTTATGCCTGGAGAGGGCAACCCATTTTCAACCACCTCTGAGAACGATAAACAACGAGTCTGTGGCGCAGAATCAGCCCAGGTAACATTAAAATCACTTCGGGTATTACCCAGCCGTGATTCCAATGTAGACCGAGGCTGACTGCGAACAGGCAGGTTGTTTGCCGGCCTGACGTGTGAAGACGAAAAAGAGGAAGGAGGAGAAGAAACTTTTCTGGAAACTTTGGGATTTTTCCTAGAAGCAACTATTTTTGCCCTAACGGGACAGTCTAGAGAATTCGAGGAATGATTACCTGCGCAATTCGCACACTTAAAAAATTCTGTTTTTGGCTTATCACCACCAAAAAGGCATTTAGATTTTTCATGATCGAATGAGCCGCAAAACATGCATCTGGCATTCATTCTACAATTTTTAGTGCCATGACAAAAAGCTTGACAACGACGACATTGCGTAATATTTTGTAAAAAATTGGTAGTAGATTTACGAAAAGGTTCAAATTTTACTCGACAATGAAACATAAGACGAGCCTTTTCCAGAATTTTCAAATTATTAACATGATCCTTTTTAAAATGGATCAAATAAAGTTCAGGAGCAAAACCAACACTACTGGTATTATTCGTGTTGGTTCTTTTCCTCATTTGAATTACTTGAATTGGAGAAAAACCTAACAAAGAATTTAATTCAGCTGTGATCTCATCCGGTGTCTGATCGCCAGTGAGACCACGAAGTACAACTTTAAATGGACGATCACTTCTAGTGTCGTACGTAAAAAATTGGTGTTTTTTATTATTCAAATAATTTAAAACCTTTTGAAAATCATTAAAAGATTCAGCCAATATACGAGCAGTTCCCCTTCGACCGATCTGAAAAGAAATCTTCACATCCTTGACGGAAGTGACGATTTCTTTTCGAAAGGCATTGAAATCAGGAATCGTGACCGTTATTGGTGGAATCTTTTCGTTTTTAAGAGTATAAGAAGAAGAAGGTTTCTTAGTACTCTTATCAGAATTAAATATGAATATTTCCTCATCACCGATGTTATGAAGGACATCGAATGAATTGGAAATTTCAACTTTTTTGGGCGATGGGCCTGAATTAGGTTCGGCAATCCGTTTTCTTCCGGCCCTTGAGCCGGCAGATGACTTCCCCATGCTGGAAAGAAAAGAGAAAATATGAATAAAAGAAAATGAAAATAATTTTAGCACTGAAAAGTGCTGATTGAAATACAGGTAAGGAAAAAATAAATAATGTAAAATGTTCCTGCAGGTACACAGCAACGATACGATGCTCCGACGTACGTGTTGACGGCTCAACGGTACAGATGGAAGTGACGCAGACAACTATGTTTTCGACTGTTAAATGCCCACAAAAGAATGCCAAGTTAGATTTTTTTTTCTTTCAAAGTACCTTTACAGCTCACAAAGGGATGCATGATGCGAAATTTTCATAACGAAATACATTTTATGCTGTCTACTAGCCTCCAAAGATGTTTTTTTTGGGGAATATCTTGGTCACCCTTGCTTCAAAATAGACAATATTTTTTTGCATTTGTTTTGTTTAAGGCGCAAGTTTATTAACTTTATTTGAATTTAATTGAATGATTAATGGCATTTCGGTGAACTATACATTCTAACAGGAAAAATATCAAATGAAAGTAATGAAAATTATAGACGTATATATTAGATTAGGAAGCATGAAAGGTGTTGAAAATGAGCCAAGAGAGAAAACTTCATGCCGCACAAGACCATTTGTCCCGGTGATAATCTGTTAACAAAGTTTATTAGCTTTGTGAATTTTTGAATAATTTTAAAACTTTGACAACAATGAATTGAATATAACTCTATTTTGAGACAATCATCAATTCGATTTCTAATAAATTTCTTTTGTTTTCTTTTTTAGGTAAGCAAACTCAACATCCAGAAGATTGAAAGACAGGTAAAAAGCAATAAATTGACGAAAAAAAGACTTTTAAATAATAGAATTCAATTGAGACTACGCTGATTTTTTTTCACAGAGGTTTTTTTTGACAAATGCTCGCAAGTGCGGTTTATTTTGCATAACGTTAGTTCTAGGAATTGAAATGGAAATTTGTTGCTTTTGAATACTATTTGGAAAGCGTTCTAAAATTATTCAAATGTTTGGTGGCTTTCCCGCTTAAAACAGCTCAGCATTCGTGTGGTGTAAGACACAACGTGAAGCGACGTGAATCAAGTTTTGAGAATCTTTTTTTGGCAGTTAAACTGGAGCATTTATTTATATTTTCTGTACAGTCTTTCGGAACCTTGATATCAAGAACAGGGGTGAAATTATGAATCCTATTCGATTCGAGTTACCCTTTTCGAGTTGAGCCCGAATCGAATTAAAATCAGTATTACGAATCTCTTTCGAGTTCTAAATTTTAAAGTCCTACATTTCGAGTAAATCGAGTAGTAGATCATCGCGAAACGTTCCATTCGAATCGAGATTGGTAATGCCAAAGTTGGTCGAATCGAACGAAACTCGATTGTTTCGAGTTCCATAATCCCGCCCCAGAATTGTAAGTGTAAAATATTGTACTAGTCTACTAGGTTACAAATTTAAAAATAAAACGTCAACATTATTTACTGTCCCAAATTTACAATGCAAAATTCGCTGAATTCGAAAAATAAATTTAAAAAAAAACGCAGTAACACGGTTTTTGAGTTTTCTCAAATTATACAATTTTTTTATGAGAAAATATGCTGCTGGACGTGACCTAGGGGATAGTGTTAAAGTCTTCTAAGCAAGAGGTCATGAGATTGAGTCTCGGTCACGGCATCAGTGTGCTGGTGGTTTGAGCATTTGTAATAATATGCTATCTCTGCTATCATAGCCATCATATCCGGGAAAGATGTACGCCTTAAAGTTAAATAAAATTTAGATTTCTTCAAAGAAACATGAAGATTCACTGAGTTCAATTCAAATACTACCGTTAAAGACATGGTAACGCATTATAAACTTTGATCATTATTATTTCCGGAAATCATGAACTTATATTTTGAAATTACACATTTTCTGATTCCTACATTATTCACTTTGCGATTGCCAAAGAGAAATAAAATTTTCGTTCTTATAAAATCTTAGGAAAATATAAATAAACTTCGTTTTAATTTCAGATTTTTTCCGTTTTTTCTGTTGTTTTCATCAATAAGGTTTTATTTTGAATTTGGTTTCATTTTCTCCAGTTCTCCAGCGAAACTTTCCAAACGTTCTGAAGAAGTAAATTTAAAGAGTGTGTGGCCGTTTGTATGGGAGAGTGGGGTATTATGGGCCACTTTTTTCTTTGCTTCATAAGTTCTTTATTATAAAAGACTAGCTGACCCGGCAAACTTTGTTGAGCCTGTATTTTTGAGAATTTTATTTTATATTTTAGCACTGTTCCTTAGTCAGCCTTTCTTTTGAGCAAGTTGATACCATTGTGTCAGAAAAAAAAACCAGAATTATAGTTCAATATACAAATAAGTTACGCTAGCTTTTGGCTAGCGAACTTATTTTCTTCCGGTGACTTAAGAACGCTTAATCTATCAAGTTTCAATTTAGTTTAGCCATCATTCCTATTCAAAAACTCCTATCTCATCAAGTATTTTAAAATTGCTCAAGATTGATTTGAACAGAAAATAAATCTTTTTTGCTGGAATCGTCATAAACTAAGTTTTTTTCGATTTGTGATTACCTCTGTATTTAAATACATTGAAGTTTTCTTTAAGCATGATCGTCAGAATAGAAAAATTAAAAAAATGAATTGGACAAAACCAGAACATTTAAAGAATAATGAAAATAAACTTTATTTTTAATTTTTTTTCATTATTTCAAATGTCGTTTTTTTCGGACTTTGTTCTTAATACACTAATTGAATCTTATTGTGAATTGACAGAGCTAAGTTTGACAAATATTTAACAATTCATGAAAAGTCGCTATTCATCTCATTTTGCAGCAACACTTTTCTAATCAATATAATGTTTGAAAATGTCTTTAAAATTTGTGTCATCATTATCTTTTTTCAATTTTCAGTTAGGGATTGGCAAATTGCACTATAAATTAGGAAATTAAAAGAAAAAAAGAATTTACACTGTCATGTTTTTGGATTACTTTTTTCTTAGCATTTGAAACCTTGAATGAAGGCAAATCTATTTTGAGTATTTTGAATAAAAATTCAAAATAATCACAAATTATTTAAAATTTTAGTTTATTATCGTAAGATAAGAAACTGTAATCCAAATAGTTAAATTTAATTCTGAATTTTATTGTTAAAGGGTGATACGGTCAAAATTTGTCAATATCAACTTGACGTATTTCTTTCAATTTTGCATTTAAAAAACCTGAACACCCCTCATTTTGAAGGTGTGTGTGTGTGTGTAGAATGTTGCTCGTATTTTGATTTTGGAATTCACTCTTCAGTTGTCAAAATGCCGTCCAAGGAAGAAGAGCAGCGTATCGAAATTTTGCTCGCGCATCGCGAAAATCCGAGCTTCTCGCACGCAAAGCTGGCAAAATCGCTAAAAGTTGCCAAACCAACCGTTACAAATGTAATTAAAGTGTTTGGGGAACGTTTGTCGACAGCCAGGAAGTCTGGATCGAGGGGAAATCGAAAACTGCAAGCCGCTGAGGCGACAAAGAGAGTTACCGGTAGTTTCAAGCGAAACCCTAACCACTCTCTCCGAGATGCCGTAAATAAGCTGGGTGTATCGTCTACAACCGTGCATCGAGCCAAAACACGAGCCGGACTATCGACTTACAAGAAGGTAGTGACTCCAAATCGCGATTATGAACGAAATACGACGGCCAAAGCGCGATCCCGGAGACTGTACACGACGATACTGACGAAGTTTGACTGCGTGGTAATGGACGACGAAACCTACGTCAAAGCCGACTACAAGCAGCTTCCGGGACAGCAGTTTTATACGGCAAAAGGAAGGGGAAAGGTAGCAAATATTTTCAAGCACATGAAACTGTCAAATTTCGCGAAGAAATATCTGTTTTGGCAAGCCATCTGAACTTGTGGCTTGAAAAGCAGCATTTTCATAGCTTCCGGGACTGTCAACCAAGAAATTTACGTGAAAGAGTGTTTGAATAAACGTCTGCTGCCTTTCCTGAAGAAACACGGTAGTTCCGTACTGTTTTGGCCGGATTTGGCATCTTGCCATTACGGTAAAAAGGCCATCGAGTGGTACGCCGCCAACAACGTGCAGGTGGTTCCCAAGAACAAGAACCCACCCAACACGCCAGAGCTCCGCCCAATTGAGAAATACTGGGCTATTGTTAAGCGGAACCTAAAGAAGACCAAAAAACTGCTAAAGACGAGCAGCAGTTCAAAGCAAACTAGCTTTCTGCGGCGAAGAAGGTGGACAAGGTGGCTGTACAAAATCTGATGGCAGGGGTTAGCGTAAGGCCCGGCAATTCGGATTTGGAAAAGCGGAAGCCTGTCTGAATATTTTTCCTGAATGTTATACTAATTAAACTTGAAAAAGAAATTTCATTTGATTTTTTAAATAAACGATTTCACCGATTTACACGCGTTTTCCCGTGACCAAATTTTGACCGTATCACCTTTAAGTCTGATATGTGGTTGTATGTACCCCCAAAAATTAGATAAACCACAGATGGATAAAAGAATGTGTAAACAGTTTGCACATGATTTGGGAAAACGGCTTGACAATGACATCAACGAGTTATCAAAGCTCCCCATAGCACTCAACTATTAGATGAAATTTCATTTATTTGAAAGGATTACAAAGGAAGCACAATGAGAGGAGATAAGCTGATTAAGTAAAATTTAAAGCTTTGAAAATTTGAACAATGACAACTTATTTTAACAATGCAATCATATTCCGCTAAGAAATACTTAACAAGTTATTGTGTGGGTCTGCTTACTCTGTGAACGTTAACGGAAATAGCTTAAAATCAAATTTAAACCGAATAATGCATCATAATATGCCATCGGGATACTGTGTAGGAAACAAACTTCATAAATCATCCATGTTTACACAAAACAACCCAATTACCATACACAAGCTTAGGGCGTGTCGATGCTCCAATGCCAAAAAAATGCATGTAATGCATGCTGGCGTTTGGCTCAGCAAACATCAAGCTATGTACATCATCGTTTGGTTCAGTGTCTGGCTGGCTGAATGGCTCGTTTGGTGCGAGAAAAAGTCGTCAGAGCCATAGTCGAACGCGTTTTTGTAAACCCTATCAGTTTAGTTGTGAAGTTTGTGTATGTGTGTAGAACCCTGTATGTGTTTGTGTTTATTTGTGAAGAATTTGCTTGCAGCAGCAAAAGGGCACCTCTTCCTTCGTTAACTGCATTCAAATAAGAAGCACGCCGGCAAATATGCAAAACAGCTCGGTTTCTGGCCAACGATAGTGTGCTTTCAGTAGTCGTGTAATGGCGTGCTCGCTCTATAACCAGGCAAGGATCCACCGGGAAGCTGAGTGGCCTAAAATAGAACGTCCGTCTGCTGAACCATGACATCGTGTCACCGATGCAGAACATTACGGCACAGTGAGCACACACACACACACTCTCCGCTTCACATTCCCCATAGCTCAACTATTCGTTCGGCACTTTGGCTGGCAGCAACACCCACTTGAAGAATTCACAACGATGTCGTCGGTGGAAATCTAGTTGCTCAACTGTCGAAATCCACCAATAAACCGGAACAAAAAAGACTGGGGCCAATTCCATCTCAGAGTTTATTAGCCCTGCGGCCTGGTTGGAGAAGAAGAAACTGCATCTTTTCGATTCGTCAGTCAGAAATATGTTTTCCGCAAACAATTTTGTTCTGTGCCTTAAAAAGCCACACTTGCAGACGCAGTGATGTGCACCTGTGTCTTTTTAAGAAAACAGAACAAGCAAGAAATTAAAAACCATGGTTTAAACATAACTAACATAATTAAGAAGCATTAGGATGCACTTGGATTTTTTAGCGGTACTATTCTAAAGACTTGCTTTACCAAACAAACAGCAAATTTCTGTTGTAGCGTGTATTGCACCCAGTCAAGAGAAACAAATTGTAAACCCGACCCAAAATTATATAAATTTTGGATTCTAATCACTTTATTCTTTGTTATTTCAAGTCAATTTTGGTATGTCGGGAGCTAATTTGAAGTACACAAATTCAATTCATTGTTAGCATAAATTTAGAGAAAATGTTGAATTCGCTTATCAAAATACTCCAAAAGAGGTTTTCACTACAGACTAAGAAAGAACGTATCACGGAAATTTCTTTGATTGCAAAAACCTACCAGGGTACGAGCAAGAAACACATTCTTGTAACAGTTAACAACCCCAGCATAAAACAAATGTGTGTTAGATGGATTAACCGAGTTCGACTGTAAGATCTTAGCAGACAATAGAAAGTTAATCGTTTACAGTAAACCGAAACAGAAAGAGTAATTTTTTAAAAGCTACCAAGGCATTCAGCTGATCAATCTTATCTTATCTGATCTTATGGTTATGTCTTGGAACATGTCATACCTTAAATTCAAGGTGATGGAATTTGAGAGAAACCTGAGTAACGAAGCCCCTCTAGAGTAAGATTGCCAGATTGCCCGGTTTTATCCGGGTTTGCCCGGATATTTGTTACTTAATTTGGGAACAGTCCGGCCCGGCCCGGTATCCCGGATTTAATTGAAAAATGCCCAAATTTTGCCTGAATTTATTCACTTTATTTGGCAAATTAAACAAAAAAAAACAACAACAAAAACCTCCAAAACGATTTTTTTTGAGCAAGTTTTATAAAAATAACCATGAAAGGTTTTTTGGAAGCCTAAAATACGGTTCAAAATCTATCGATGAGTTTTGATGATGAAAAAAATTTTTTTTTCATTATTTTTTGTTGAGGAATTCCTGAGTTTTAACCAAATTTGCCCGGATATTGCCCGGTTTTATGGTCGTCAATTTGAAATCGAATGCCCAGATTTTGCTAGGTTTTTATATAAAAAATTGCCCAGTTTGTCCAGCCCGGATACGTGCTGAAAAAATTCTGGCAACCTTACTCTAGAGGACTGTTGGAATACCATCAAGACAGTTATCAACAGCGTTGCGGAGAACGTCATCGGGAATGTGGAACGAACACGACTGGTTCGACGAGGAGTGTGGTGCCAGTGAGGTTCTCCAGCCTGCACTGACAGGCAAGTATTCAACTTTCGTCGACCTTCCTCTTCGTGATGAATTTTTCCATTCCAGTGAACGACGATCCGGTGTGTCTGTTGGGTCTCGAGATCATCTAAATCTCTATTACCTAAATGTCGGCGGTATCAATTCCTGCGTCAACGAGTATCTGCTAGCCACCTCGTGCTCCAGCTACGATATTGTGGCTTTCACCGAAACCTGACTGAACGACAGAACCCTTACTAGTCAAGTTTTAAGCTCCGACTATACAATGTTCCGGCGTTACCGAGGTCCTCTCAACAGTACTTAATCCACCGGCGGCGGAATCCTGATTGCCATTCGATCCGGTCTTTCAGCCACTTGAAACGACGACGAATCGTGAAACGAACAGGAATTAGTGTGGATCTGTATCGATCTGGGTACTCGAAAGCTCTTCGTCGTGGTTTTAAACTACGCCCTCCAGTTTGATTCTCGACTCACTCAGCACAGCAACTCTCCGGCAAATTAACAGCGTAGAGAATGAGAACAGTCGCTTGCTCGATCTTTGTTTTGTTAACGACGGATCCCAATTGACTACGATTGAACTAGCTCCTGCGCCTCTATTTAAGCTTGTTCCGCATCACCCGGCACTGCTGCTTTCGCTTGAAATTTCCGAAGTTGTGACTCTCTTCAAGAAGCCGGCATCCTTTTTTCTTGATTTCAAGAACGCCAATTTTGTCGCTGTTTCACAAACGCTTGACGCCATCGACTGGGATTCTAAACTCGAATCTTCCGATCCTAACCCTCAGCAGTCACTGACCTACGTGCTCCCTGGGTCATGAAAGAGTTGCAACAAATGAAAACACTCAAGATCAAAGCCATCCACTACTATACGAGGCACAAGTCTCTGCATGCCAAAAACCAATATCGCAAACTTAACACAGCTTATAAAAAAGTATGCACGCGTTGTTACTAGGGCTACCTTATCCGGATGCAGCGTGGTTTTAAAACTAGACCCAAATCGTTTTATCAGTACATAAAGGACCAACAAAAAGAATCGAGCTTACCGTTCTACATGTTTATGGAAGACAAGTCGGCAACCTCGGACTGTTTGCTGACATATTCCGTAGTACTTTTGATTCTGGTTCAATTTCCATGGACCAGTTGACTAAAGCATGGATCACTACAAATCTGGACGCATTAAAACGGGTCTATCTCGGAGCTATGTAAACGAATTAAAAATGTTTTGTACTTGAAATGTAGGGTTTTTATTGCACTTTAAAGGAAAAACAATAAAAAAATTATTCCGATGTTGTTGTGATGAATTTTCGAACTTTTGGTTGAGTATCACTCATTATAGTTTGAACACCCTATTCGCTGACCTCAGCGACCATTTTCTTCCACAATCTCTTCATCTCTGTTGCTTCCCGAGTCGTCCTACCATTCTTCTTCATCTTCTTCTTGACAATTGCCCAAAAATTTTCGATAGGGCGGAATTGAGGGCAGTTGGGTGGGTTGATGTCCTTTTCCACAAAATCCACCCGTTGGCCCAATACCACTGTAGAACCTCCTAGCTGTAGTGGCAGCTTGCCAAATCTGGCGAAAACCTAACTAGTCCTTTGTGAGATCTAATGTACGAAAAAAAAAGTTTTTCAGGCATTCCTCCTTGTAAATTTCAGAGTCCATGGTCTTGTTTTTCACTAAAACCGGAATTTTTCGTCCGCAGCTGCAAATACCTTGCCAGATCAAACACTTTCTTGCACACTTATCAGCAAAAACGAATTTGAAGTTGCCGGGGACATCACCATGACCAGTGCAGTGCACCACTGCAGTGGCTTTACATAATTTTTGGCCAGAAAGCTGCCCAAAATCCATCTTCACGTACGTTTCGTCATCCATGAGGATGCATCCGTCGAACTTCGTTGGAATCTTCTTGTATAACTTGCGGGCACGTCCTTTGGCTACTAAATTCTGCTTCAATGTCCGGTTTGGTTGCTTACTGGTCCGATAGGATCGTATTCCTTCGCGTAGACGAATTCTGCTGACGGTGCACCGGTCAGCGTTGAATTTCTTGGCAATGTCATAGTCCGACTACCCTGTGTTTTCCTTGATCGTTCTCAACACCTTCAAATGCAGTTTCTGATTCTTAGGTCCACTAAAACGCTTGGTATGAACCTGCCGATCTATAGTACGCATCTCACGGAAACGTTTGAGAACGCTACACACGGTTGATTTGACAATTTTCAACGATTTCGCGATTTTTGAACCCGACCACGTCGGGTTTTTGACGTGGGTGTTCAAAATTTATTTTCATCTCGCGGCTTCCATCACGTGTAACTTTTTTGAAACAAAACGAATCGTAATGAAATTTTCAGCACTGGTAGAAGAAACTAGAGATGTACCGAATATTCGGCGCCGAATACCGCCGAAAACCGTTAAGCCGAATATTCGACTCACCGAATAGTTGAGCTAAGTATTCGGCCGAATAGGCCGAATATCTACTACAAACTTGTAAATTTTTAAAAAATTTAAACAAATGTTATAAAATCTCGTGTCAGCTTTCATTGCGTCGTATGAAACAAAATGTAAACAAACAGTTTTATTACGAAAAAATACAAAAACTTACATAAACTAGTCGCAACTTTTTCCATTTAGAATGTTTGTAGCTTGGGCAACATATTCTATATGTGAAATACAAATTTCAAAGTTGTTTTCATAACTTTTGCATCAGTTTTTTGTAAATTCTTAAGATGGTTCATACGACGTTATGAACGCTCACGCGAGAAATATCCAAAAGTATTATACATGCAGATAAAAACCAAAATCTGAGCGCTAATAATCATAGCATCTTTGCCTACTAGCGACACGTCGCATACGTCGCGACGTTAAAAATCATAACGACGCATTGCGAGTATCCTAGGAGACTTGATGCAAGCGACTGACGGCCTAAGGAAAATAAACAGTAAATAACGTAAATAATGTTTGTTTTCTACATTGAAATCGCCTACTGGACCGAAAAAAGGACAACAAACCTGCGAATGACAGAAATCTCGCTAGTAAAAAGTGTCGCTAGTAAAACTGTCGCTATTCGGTTTAGTGCTATACACATAATAATGTTGTAAAAGCTAAGCAATCATTGAAAACTTATGGTTTCAGCAGTTATGAAGAAGAATGATTTTAATGAGTTTAATTCCCATAAAAACGGAAATAAATGGTTTCAGCAAAACATCTAAGGTGTATCCGCGTACCTTTCACTGTAGATTGTGAAATCAAGTAAAGAATCCAGTTAAGTCAAATCTGCCGGAATGTCCAGATATTGTTTAAAACTTTCCAAGTTTTGCTTGGGTTTATTCAGATTATTTGCTAAATCCAATGAAAATTCAAATTCCTTTTTCAATTTTATTAGATTTTGTGTTCAATGTCGAGTTTTCAAATATTTCAAAATATTTATAAATATTGCCCTTTTTTAATTTTTTTTCAACAAACGTCCTGGATCTGATGGCGTTTCAGTTATCGTTGATATTTTAAAAATCTGAAAGACCTAAAAAATATCATCCGATAATATCATCTGGTTGAAAAAAATCGCCTAAAACATAAGGGGTATTAATATGGAATAAATAGAAGCATTGAAATAATCGCTTAAGTTTTTTTTTTAAACTCAATAGAATATTCGACCGAATATTCGTTTGGCCGAATAGTTGAAAAGGTCAATATTCGGTATTCGGCCGTTCGCCGAATACCACTATTCGGTACATCTCTAGAAGAAACATTCCTCTACAAAGTGCTGCCAATACATTCCAGATCCGACAACTAGGAGCACTATGGTAAAATAAATAGTGCGTCCAGATTTGTAGTGATCCATGCTTTGTTGCACTAGTAACGTCCCACGTAAGAGTACTTCCTTTTATCACATCGTCATCGATGACGATTCCATCTTGAAGGTGACTGCTTAGCTTTCTGCAGGTCCGGATGGCATTCTAGCGAGTTTCCTAAAACGATGTATATCACATATGCTGACTCCTATAAAACGAATTTTCCAATTTTCGCTCACGGAATCCACGTTCTGCTCCGTTTGGAAAGAGGCTTACATGTTTCCGATCCACAAAAAAAGGTGACAGGAAGAATGTTTATAATTTACGCGGTATTTCTGCCCTATGTACGATTGCCAAACGGTTTGATTTGGATGTACTAGATCAATTTTTCTCGTATTGCAAATTTTATTCCTCTAACAAACAACAGAGATTAATGCCTTAGCCTT